>NC_134691.1:64830855-65138771 GCF_050947455.1 Rhinoderma darwinii
TATTGCTTTAAGAGTCTTACGCTGTCGGTGAGCTGTGGAGGATGAAGGCACATTATACTTCCCTAAATTTCTTTATATGTATGGCTATGTTCACACTTGCATTGTGGCTTCGATTTTAAACAAGAGGCAAGGCCGTCTGCCAGATCCATCGTTGGATGATTCCAAATGACTTACATTGGGCTCCATCTAGGTTGCGTCGGTGTCAGTTGCTTTGACGGGAAGTGCTGTATGCATATCTTTAGAAATACACGCTATGAGCACCAACAATACTGATAGATGTGACTTTACACCTACAGAGGAACAACTTTCCGAACGGAGCCTCCTACGCAAATGTAAACAAAGCCTTAAGAAAATAAATTGCTATACTATGTTAAAACAGCAAAGTCGGCTACTTCTCTGTAAAAGATGATAGCCTCGATGGTTACATTTTTCTCTAAAACAGAGTGTAGAGTACCAGCAAAAAACTTTTTACTTAAAACTGCATTAAAATTAAACAAGTTTCTCTTGATGTAGAGCCAATAAAGACGCATTAATATGTAGTTAATAATGCTTAAATTAAATTGCATTATTAACTATTCATTTCTTCCCATAATAATGTGCAGCACTGCTGAAATTAATGTGTAATAATTGAAAATATGTGTAATGAAGTTACTTTAAATAGCAACTATACTAAATAATTCAAAAATGTTTCATGTGGTAGGGAGAGGGGAGGGGAGTTCCTCCGTACATTTAAAGTCACAGCGATCAGTCCTGTTGGCGCTGACGGCGTGTGTTTCGTGCTCTAGATGTTAACGGATGTGGAACCAGGTGTCATACTTGCCACATGAGTTTAATTCTTCTTTCTTGAAGCAAAAGCAGACTCTGGGAAAGAAAAAAGCTCTAGCATAGCAATGCTCTAATGGAATCCCACTTCA
This sequence comes from Rhinoderma darwinii, assembly GCF_050947455.1. NCBI lineage: Eukaryota > Metazoa > Chordata > Amphibia > Anura > Rhinodermatidae > Rhinoderma > Rhinoderma darwinii. Next base: position 64,831,770 of record NC_134691.1, read on the forward strand.
AATATCACTTTAATTGGCTATGACCTTGGCTTCAATGATTTTACTTTCCAAGTAATACACATTCATTATGTTAATTGATTTGACCTCTAAACAACCTTTGGGTGGATCTCGAACAAGTACAGTATTTGTTACTCTGGCCAGTATTTTCAACCACATTTCACTAAATTACACTCCTTTAATATAGAAACATGATCTGTGGTGGTTGCTACTAATTACGTATTTCACTTTCATAAGGGATCAAACATCCTGACCACTTTATATTTTTATACATTTCCATTACGTGGTTGTCTGGGCGGTTTTATTGAGATTTTGTGTTCCAGGAAACAACTATTTACTTCTGTGAATGTAATTGTTATTATGATCCATATGAAGAAATATGAAATGATCATGCTTAGCTTATGGGAAAATACAACATGATTATGAAAAGCAAATACCAAAGTTGCTATTTGTTGGAAGGTAAAATTTTCAAGATAAAGTATATACATTTTTCCATAAATATGGAAGCTATATTTTTTATAGGTATTTTATGAAGTTATTAATGTGGACCAGAGACTAAATGTAGTAAGTTTAGCAAGAGCTTAAAATTGAATGCAAAAATCAAAATAAATAAACATAGACAGGGCTTAACACGAAAAACCTTAACAAATGGAGTCTATCCCCTTAATTATAACTTCCTATATTTCACAGTTTCTTTCACTTTTTTTCAGATTTTTTTATGAGACTAGAAAAAAGAGCTTGTTTTTTTTTTCCTGAAATAGTGCCACTCTTGTCCATAGGCAGTTTTTGGTATTGCAGCTTAGACCCATTCACTTAAATACCAGACACAGCCAATGATTACTATGAAGAAAAAAAAAGAAGAATATTTGCCGGTAAAACTTTTATTCAATAAATTACATTTTTAACACATTCACTTAATCATTTTGCCTAAAACGTTTGTCTATTGATTCGTTTTTATGGCTCCTTCACAAGTGATCATGAAAACAGAGTTATAAGTAAGAAGTAGATACTATTGAATTGCTATATTGTGCTTAGTTAGCCCCAAGTAGTATACAATGCAATGAAATGTATAATATTTTATCATAATGAGTGTACCAGATTTATCATTAGTACCAGTAGCCTAGTACCTATGGTCATCTGTGATCAGGAGGTGGCTCGCTTTACTATGTCCAGCTTAATTTAATTTAAGTCTCATACAACCAAAAAACAACATTAAATGGGTAGATAAAATATTTTAAAAACCCTGTGGCAGGGGGACAAATGTTGTCTGTATGGGTCAGTGTTGCCCAACTAGCAGCCCTGTGGTCATATGTGGCCCTCGTGTGACTAATGTGTGGCTCTCAAGGGAAGGGAAATTCATTTGGTGTAGCTGCCTTCCTCAGTATGGTGATCAGGCAAGGGTGCTCCTGTATGCTGAGTGCTCTGCCCAATTAAAATATATATTTTATTGTTATGGGGGAAACTGTGGTATTTTTCAGCTCTAAAAGTTGTGTATATAGCTAAACAAGAAAACATATCTTAGAAGATTTGTTCTGCAAAGTTTTTTTTACACCCTAGCTTAATAAAATATATGGAGAAATGTCGGCCACAAACACAGCTATGTAAAAATATAATATATGTCTGTGTGTATACCGGTTGATCACCGTCCTGGCTGAATGTAATATGGGGCCCTTGCCGAAGCCAAGAGATGCATTTAAGTGTATGTTGTGCTAACCACCACTAATCTAGACTGTAGTAGTAGAAATACAATGGGAGTTCTTTTCAAGATTTTCCTTAGTTACAAGCATCACATTAATAACATCTGCAATGATGATATTTTATTTTTCTCTGCTATCAACCATTTGGTTACACTGGTAAAAAAACAACTAGAACTTGGCAACCAATGCATTTCAAGCCTGTACTCTGACTCCTTAGTTAAGGGCAGGAAAAGGGCAAGCAGGCTAGAAATGATCCATATCATGCAACATCACATACCGCCTTGTTCATCAGATTTTTGCCAAATAAATTTAGCTTGATAACTATTTTAATTACATTTTGATGTGTTCTTTGCCAAGTGTTTTGCATACATTTGACTATGGACATAGCACCTTTTTAAAATGTATTTTATCTGTTGCATATCTGTAGGATCTGTGTAACCAATTTTAAAGTTAATAAGGCAAGAAAAGAGCCTTCAGGTCTTCAGAATAATAGAACATTAACAATTACACAGAGTAATTCAAGTCAACCAACTACTGCATGTCAATGTGTCGGCAGGTCTGAAGTAGAAGTAGTTATACGGAAAAGGAGCCAATTCTAACATTATAAGCATTAATAAGAACAGTGGTCGGATTGGTGTAGCATGATTATAGTGTCAAATTTACCTCTTAAGAAAAAAGAGTCCATTCATCTAACTTGTTTTGAATTGTACTGAAGGGACTGGCAGAACCTATAAATACATTTGTGACAGTTTATAGAATAATTTGTGATATAATAGCGCTGCCCTTTCTTTGCGACCACACTGCTTATCACCTTTAAGTTGTTCGGTGTGTCTTGACAATAAAATGTCTATATCAGCATGAATTACATTACAATTGTATCCATTTACCAAGCAACATAGCCAGAGATAGAGGATTGAGACATATACATTTTACGTAGAACAAAGAACCTTGAAATACCCTTTCATATTTTATGCTCTGCCTTCCCCTAATGCTTTACACATGTCATCATGGTCAATAGTCTTTCTGCCAATGTTAAAAGGAAATTCTTTAGAATAATGCACTTCGAAACAAATAGAGAGTAAATGAAAGGCACTTGGAGTAGGCAGTTTTGCGTAAATGCTTTTAGAATGTTATTAATTATAAATCCAATTTTTACCACCTTCTCTTGCCAGATAAAGACTTGCTGTATCCAATGTCAAATCTTGGGACATGGTGTCTCTTTGATACATTTTAACATTGCATAATTGAATTAATCTTGTAAAATCATACACATTTGTATAAACCATGAAAATGGAATTAGTATTTGATAACAATGAGGAAACACAAGACTGTCCTATTGGACAAATACAAAGAATATTCATGACAAGACAAAGAACTGTGACCTTGGCAACTCTCAAAATATTCAGAGCAGGGGCGTACCTAGAAACACTGGGCCCCATGGCAAACTTTTCAATGCCAAACCTCCTACAGCAAGAACATTTACAAGCTCCATGTTAAAGTTAGGACTTTTATTGCATTTAATTATCAGACCAGATAAAAAAAAATGAGACTGTAATATACCAGTTTTAGTGGTCTGTTTGGTCTTCTTCACTTCTGGGCGCCGGGAGATCAGTGCCACAAGTCCAAAGGAATATGCTACCCTCAAAAAAAACAAAAAAAAAAATTATAACTATTAGACAACTTATAGAACACATAATGGGTACACTTACACTTCTTTAACTGTACACTTCCCCTGGAAATTACTTTATAATGGAAATTAGCATTGTGGTGGTGCCTGGAATCTGTATCCGTAAATGTATCAGCCGTGCCCCTGAATAATTTACCCCTCATAAACTCTAATGAATGTATAATAGTTTACCTCTCAATAATACAGTCATTCACTTATCAAATAATACTACTATACAAGGGCCAAATAATATCTCCACTCCAAGACCAAATATGACTACCACATAGACAATACCACCAATGATATCCTCATACAGTGACCACATACTGTAGTAGTTACATACCAGTTTTACACTGGCACTCTGCAGAGTATAATCCCACTGTGAATACAGTGCAATATATACTGTACAATTAATTCCAGTGACCTGCTCACCTTCCTTTTTCTCTCCATTCCACTCAGACCGCCATAGCGACTTTGCCTGGCCACGACTCATCTCTGTAGTGTAGGCTACCTAGGTGTTTTAAGCTCACCACTTTTCCAGCACCCTCCCAAAAATAATCCTATACTGCTGCCCAATTAAAAGTATTCTACTGCTGCAAAAAGTGCCAAACAGGAAGTGCCCCCAAAAATAATAGTGGCAAACACTGTAATAGAGCACCCCCTTGTACAGTGCACAGTAGTAGTGCCTCGACAGATAATAGTACCCTTTGTGCCCACAGACTTTCATAGTGCCCTCTTTGTGTGACACATATTAATAGTGCCCTAACACAGTAATGATGTGCCCATTAGTGCCCCTCACAGCATTAATGCCTCTTCAGTATCCCTCACACAGTAAGATGCCCCCTCACAGTAAATATGTCCTCTTAGTGCCCCACACACAGAAATGGATGCCCCCTCAGTTCCCCCACATTGTCAGGATGCCCCCTTAGTGCCCACACATAGAAATGGTGTTAGTAATGACCCCTTAGTGCCCCCACACATTTGTAATGCCTCCTTGGTGCCTCCCCACACAGAAATGGTGCCACGTAAAATAATAAATGTAATATTCACCTAGCCCCATTCCCATGACGAACACAGCAGCTCACTCTTCAGGCCTCTTTGGTCGCCTGTGCGGTCCGCGTCTCTGCACAGGCAGGCGTGATGACGTCACCTCATCTCACCAGCCTGACTCAACATCAGGGCTCATTGAGTGAATGGTGGAATCAGGGAGCTCTCTTCTTCAGCATTGCATCCAATTGTATCTGTGTCCTGAGGATGCAGAAACAATGGAAAGTGGGGTCAGGTGGCCCAGGCATAGTGGCTTCCATGGCAGCAGTTACACTACTAGTTCAAAGACTTGTACAAAAATCACTGCGCACTGTGTATTTTAAAGCACAAATATACATTGCAGTAAAATTAATATGTATATATTTATTAAAAAAGCACAGGTTTGAAGTACAGTTTGAGTTTTTTTTTTAGTCCAATAAACACATTCAAGTATCTCATAATCAACACAAGTATTTTCAACTGTGTGGCAGCACGATGTCTCAGAATCCGACCAAGGACAACATTTGCATGGAGTTTGTATGTTCTTCTCATGTTTGAATGGGTTTCCTCTGAAATTGAGATTGTAAGCCCCAATGGGGACAGTGAGTGTTGACAATCTCTGAACAGTGCTGCAGAAAATCTTTGCGCTATATAAATAAACCTGTCTATGGTTTAAAGCAGAGGTCTCAAACATATGGCTCGCTGACAGCTGGAAAGCAGAGAACAGGTCAAGGAGCGCCGCACGCACAACACCCCACCCTGTGAACAGCACTACACCCCCCTCTTTATAGATAGCATCATTGGGGCTACCTCTAGGAGTGGAATCCTCGGCCAGAGCTGGACCAGGCATCATCTATGTATATAACATCCCTATATATACCAGCTATTATCCCTGTATATAAGCTCCATCATTCCTGTATATAACCTCCACCATCCCTGTATATACCAGTCATCATCCCTGTATATAACCTCCATCATCCTTGTATACAGTGCCCACCAAAAGTTTCGGAACACCCTCATAACTTTTGAACGGCTTGAGGTAGAGGGTTGAAATTTGGTGGGATTTAATGGGGTCATAAAATCTACCAGTTAATGCTAAAAAAAACAACACCCCCATCCCCTTGGGGGCGGTGGGGTGGGCAGGGGCAGCAAAATTTTAAATGGCACGGGGGGGTCGAGTGGGGGCTCATTTGAAAGCTCTTTTCAATACGAAAACAATGCCGCAATCGATTTTGAGATATTTAACTTTAAAGTTATAATCTTCATTATTGGCTACCGCCGGTGTTAGCGTTGCCCAAAATGTACCGCGCGGGTAAAATCCTAAATGTGTGTGGGCGCGTGTGTGTGTGTGAGCATGGGAATGTCACATCAAGGTGACTTTAAATTACGTATTATTACAATCGGCCTCGGCGATACAAAATGGATCTTGTCTACAATTGTAACACGATTTAATGTGTACACATTTCGGTAGTCGCTTGTGAATTTCAGAGAGAGCTAATTCGGAGAGTAATTTTCATTTTTACACATTGCTATTGTCATATCACAAAATGCATTTGACCGAAACGGAAAGGATCACTTTATTGTTGATGAGAGGGTATGGCGAAGAAAAAATAAGATCCCATCGAGAAGTAGCAGCTTTATTCAATGCCACTTATCCTATCCGTGATCCAATTTCATTGTCAACTGTTAAAAGAACTGTTCATCGTTTCGAAATAACCGGTTCAATTAAAGACGCACCAAGATCCGGAAGACCCAAACATACGAGTAATGATGAAAAAGCTTTAGATGTTCTGCTCACTGTACATGATAATCCTCAAACATCTGTCTCGAGTGGAGCACAACAAGTGACTACCGAAATGTGTACACATGAAACCATGTTACAATCGTAGACAAAGTCCATTTAGTATCGCCGAGGACGAATGTAATAATATGTAATTTAAAGTCACCTTGATGTGACATTCCCAAGCTCACACACACACGAACACGCACCCACACACATTTAGGATTTTACCCGAAAGGTACATTTTGGGTAATGCTAAAACTGGCGGTAGCCGATAATGAAAATGATAACATTAAAGTTAAATATCTCAGTGAAAAAAAATCTCAAAATCCATTGCGGTATTGTTTTCATATTGAAGAGAGCTTTCAAATGAGCCCCCACTCGACCCTCCATGCCGTTTAAAATTTTGCTTCCCAGCCCACCGCCCCCAAGGGGGTGGGGGTGTTTTTTTTGGCCGTTACCTCGTAGATTTTATGACCCCATTAAATCCCACCAAATTTCAACCCTCTATCTCGATACGTTCAAAAGTTCTAAGGGTGTTCAGGAACTTTTGGTGGGCACTGTATACATGAATGATGGAGGTTAGATACAGGGATGATGGCTGGTATATACAGGGATGGTGGAGGTTAAATACAGGAATGATGGAGGTTATATACAGGGATAATGACTGGTATATATAGGGATAATGGGGGTTGTATACAGGGATGATGGGTGTATATATATTTCAACCCTCTACCTCGAGCCATTCAAAAGTTATGAGGGTGTTCCGGAACTTTTGGTGGGCACTGAATACTAGCCAGGCTGGTATGTACAGTGATGATAGGGGTTATACACATGGATGATAGCTGTTATATACAGTAACAGGGATGATGGTTGGTATATACAGTGATGATGGGGCTTATATACAAGGATGATGGGGGTTATATACAGGAATGATGGCTGGTATATACAGGGATAATGGGGGTTGTATACAGGGATGATGGCTGAACCAGGCATTATCTATGTATATAACCACCATCATCCCTGTATACAACCCCTATCATCCCTATATATACCAGCCATCATCCCTGTATATAACCCCCATGATACCAATATATAACCTCCATCATCCCTGTATATAACCTCCATCATCCCTGTATATACCAACCATCATCCCTTTATATAACCTCCACCATCCCTGTATATACCAACCATCATCCCTGTATATACCAGCCAACCAGCCGTCATCCCTGTATATACCAGCCATCATCCCTGTATATACCAGCCAGGCTGGTATATACAGGGATGATAGGGATTATATAGCAGGATGGTGGCTGGTATATACAGTAAGAGGGATGATGGTTTGTATATACAGGGATGATGGGGGTTATATACTATTCACCTTCAGAGAGGTCTTCAACACTTTCTAATGCAAACTCCTGTCAGATGTCAGAGAAAAGATTAAAGGCTATGTACACCTAAATATATACAAGGCTGGAAAGACTGAGGGGTTCAGTGGGGGGTGGGTCCTGTGTGTCTTTAACACCTAGGATCCACCTGTTATCGATCACATCTAAGTTATGAATTTAGGCTTAGTTTACATCTGCGTCGGGGTTCCGTTCATGGGTTCCGTCAGCCCTTTCCGTCAGGGGAACCCATGAATGGAAACCAAACGGAAACCATAGCTTTGATTTCAACTACCCTATTGATTCTGCCGAAAAAACTTAAACCTTACGTAACGGAGACAAACTGAAAGAGTTAGCAAAGGAAGCGTTACCATTAAAATCAATGGTAATGCAAATGGAAAGGTATGGTTTCCGTTTGCTTTCCGTTCGGTTTCCGTTCATGGGTTCCCCTGACAGTAAGTTCTGACGGAACCAGTGAATGGAGCCCTGACGCAGATTTGAACGAAGCCTAAGATGTGATTGGTAACAGCTGGATCTTATGTGTTACATGCATTGAGGGGGCACTGGGTAAGTGCCCACTCTGTTATGTTTCTCCCCTCCTGTGCTAAACCCCGAGCTACGCCCTCTGCTGAATCGATCAGGTCAGCGGGACTGATGGGTTCAGTGACAGCAGGTCCTGCTAGTTTTTGACACGCAGGATCCACCTATTGTTTGACACACAGGACCCGCTGTCACTGAACCCATCAGTCCCACTGAGCTGACAGATACAGGTTTCAGCACTAGATACAGCTGCTCTATATACAGGATACAAAGCAGCTCAATCTGAAAAAGTTAAAATAATTTTTAATAAAAAGTAATTAGAAAGTTGCACCAATCACACTGATACACATTTATTTATTAAAAAATATATATATTTTCAAAGGTGTACAGAACCTTTAAAGATGTTCATGGGGAAGTTGGTCAGGTGATTAGTAAAAGCCAATATTTGAGGTTTTTAAAATTAGTATAAATGTGTAGGAGCAACTTTTATAATTACACGGTATCCACAGTATACTAAACTAAACATTTCTCTATATCTGAGTTGGTGGAAGAAATTAATTAAGATACAGTGATATAATCCCTTCCCCTGTAGTGAGATACTAATGGGAAACTAATACGTGGAATTAAAAAAATTAGAATTAAAGGAAATGTGTTATCAGAAAATGACTTTTTTGAATCATTTCTTAAAAACACATTTGCTTTTCTTCTTAATTTTTTTTATATGACTATCTATATAAAAAATATCTGGAAACATTCCAGTTCTCACACTGGCCACTGACACAATAGGCTGACACTTTTTGTTTTCTGTAGCTTACATGTCAGTTTTACTGTGCAGACTAGAACAGTATGAGTCATTTGACTAAATCCACACGTTGGACGTCACATACAAAGCATAGGGCGGCAACCAGTCTTGACACAAACCATCAGAAAGCGTTTGCACAACATTGGGCTACGAGCCAGATGTCCAGCTACAGGTGTTCTGTTGACCACATGCCACCACTCTCAAAGGCTATCCTGGTGCACAGCAAGATGGCAATGGAGGCTGGAATGAAGGCCTCTTCAGCGATGAGTCCCACTTTTGTCGCTGATGTAATGACCACGTGGGCAACGCCATAAAGAGGCCTTCACAAGGGAACGTCACACCGGTCCTACTCTCGGGATTATGGTGTAGGGTGGCTTAATGGACTTTAGGCGGACCCCTCTAGTCTTCATTTCAGGTACACTAACAGCTCGGCGTTATATTGATTTGGACGTGAAGCCAGTAGTACATCCATTTCTCCAAAGTGTCCCAGAAGCCATCTTTCAACAGGACAATGCCATGCTGCATGTTGCTTGTGCTACTGGGAGCAGCCTGCGTGGACTAAATGTTCTACCATGGCGTGCAGTGTCTCCGGACTTGTCTCCAGTAGAGCACATCTGGGACGTCATTGGTCGGCAATTGCAAAGGGAGCTGCCAGCAGCCAATGTTGATGATTTATGTGCCCAAGTGCATTTAGCGTGGCATAACATTCCTCAGACAACCAATAATAGCCTAATTGATAGCATGCCATGGCGTGAAAATGCATGTATTTCTGTGCATGGTGCTTATACTCGATACTGAATAAATCAAGATGTTTGGAATATTTTGTTTCCACTTTTTACTCATTTGCATATCATTAACATGTCTATCGATCCTGTGGTTTCCACAATTACAAAACTGAGGAGTGTATATATATATATATTTGTCCACCAACATTCTGATATATGTGATATGAGATTTAGGGCCTGTTCACATCACCGTTCACTTTCCGTTCTGGGGTTCCATCGGAGGTTTCCGTCGGGTGAACCCCGCAACCGAAAGTGAAAGTGAAAGCACAGCTTCCGTTTCAGTCACCATTGATCTCAATGGTGACGGAAACATCGCTAATGGTTTCCGTTCGTCACCATTCCAGCAGGTTTTCGGTTTGCCGACGGAATCAATAGCAGATTCGACTACGCTATTGATTCCGTCTGAAAACCGGAAACCTGCCAGAATGGTGATGAACGGAAACCATTACCGATGTTTCCGTCAATGGAACGGAAAGCGAACGGTGATGTGAACAGGCCCTTACTCTACGATTTACCACTAAGGGATCATGCACTAGACTGTTTCAGTTATGCGGTTCTCAAAACTTAGATCTAAATGGCTTCCGTGTGCTGTCCATTTTTTTTTTTGTCGACCCATACACTAGTATAGGTGAGATGGACCGCAAATTCGGACAAGAATAGGACCTGTTCTATAATTTGCGGAACTGACAAACGGATCCACAAAAAAACGAATGTGTGCTTTGCCCCATATAAATGAATTCCTAAGCGTGCTATCCACAAACATTGAAAAAAAACTAACAGATATCTGAAGAAAACAACTGTTGTGTGAGTGAGCCCTAAACCAGGTCTTCCGATTAATGGTTTGGAGAGTACTGAAGAAGAGCAGCGCTCCATACCAGGATTATAGATTCAAATGTTGGGAAATATGAAAATAGTTTGAGTATATTATGAAACCAGTTTGCACAATTCTTTATATCTCAACTACATTTACACCAGATGATTTCTGCATGGCAACAGAGGAAAATAAGGGGGACCTAGATTTACCTTTCAACCTTTGCTGCCTATAAAAATTGTACAACAAATCATGTCTGGGGAACAGAGTTTAGGTAACTAAAGTCACCATAGGGATTAAATATATCAATTCATACTCCTATCATTATTACAAAAATACATATTCGACAGCAAACAAGCTGGCAGCAGGTAGTCCAAGCAGTTGGGCAAACACTGTGGCAGCAGGTTCAAATGATCCTTTATGAACCTACTTCTAAAAACAGTTATTAACCAGTCTAACAGTAATGGGTAATTTCTTCATAGTAGAATTGTGTTAGTTATAAAGGAATAATATTGCAACAAAACTCAGAACTATTACTCCTTTATTTTCTATGAATTACTTTTAATGCAAATTTCACTGTGCTATGATTGTTGGCTTAATATCCTATTTGTAATTATAATGATAAATGAACACACTATATAGATTTTAGTATCAGATTGTTATTGAGATTTACTGTCTTGTACCTCGCTACATTACCAAATTACAATAAAACCGCAGCAGTAATAGTCAATCAATGAATATTCATAACCTGAACATGTTATACAACTGTAACCATCGATAAGAGAAAAAATGAAGACTTGTTATTTTTAAACATAATCGAGTTACAGAAAGCAGTACTCCACACAACCAGTATGCCGGACCTAACAATAAATTGCTTCATTAACTGTAACCATATCAGCCTTTCCCCATTATTGTAATTTAATTGTACAATGAAAGAAAAAGGTAGGAATACATCATTTAACATAAAGGCGTGCAGTGGATAATTATCATAAATGACTTTATTCCTAATCGTGCTATGCAGCATTTGTAGAGAAAATAAAAAATGCAAGCTGATAATAGAAAGCTGAAAGCCAAAATCACAAAAAAGGAAATACTGGTGGGTGGCACTTGTCATAAAATGTCATCTCAAGTCTACTAAATCATCACTAAACTTACAGATTGTAAAAGGGCAGCTTTTAAAAAGAGCTTCTAATATCATTTATACATATGTGTTAGGCTCTGTTCACATTCGATTTTCATTGGAGTTCCAGTATTCTTAATAGCAGGAATAGTGTAGTCTTCAGCACTAGTAGGTAGTAGTGACAACTTGTCCATGAAGCCAGAAAATTTGCCAAAAGAATATTCAAAGATCTATGGGCCTTTCTTGCCATAATTAACACCCTTCGCTGTACATGTACATGAGCTGAGGCTTCATGCACATGACCGTGCCCTTAATTACGACCTGTAATTACGAGCACAGACAGACGCGGAAAGCCGGACGTTTTTACGGGCCGTGCTCCCATTATAAAGTATAGGAGCACGGTCCATAAAATAAAAATAGGACAAGTCCTATTTTTTCCGGAAGTTTTCTACGGCACGGACACCCTCCCGTAGACATACGGGAAGACGTCCGTCGGCAATAGAAATGAATGGACCCATAATTACGGACCGTAATTACGGGCGATTTTACGGTCGTGTTCATGGGGCCTAAGTATGCACCATACGTGGCGGGTGCTGTCTGCTTTATACAGCTGACACCTCAAGCCATGAATAAGAACGCAGGCAGCGCTCGAAACGCGTAGGCTATCTACTTTCATTATCTACTCATAGCACTCTAGGACATCATCATTACTTTGCTACCGATCCTGTTTTAAATGGACACAATTAAAACTTAGAAATAGTTTCTTTTTAACTACAACAGCGCTGGATCTACCCCTTTTTCTTCTACGTATGCACCATACGTGGCGGGTGCTGTCTGCTTTATACGGCTGACACCTGGTTTCAAAGGCTGGTATCGGAGATTTAACCTCTCAGATTCCGTGCCCAAAAGCGACCGCAGCATCTGAGCAGTTTGACAGAGTGAGGGGGATACCTCTATCCTCTGATCATACCCCCCTGCAAGCCATGGCAGCTGGAGGTCTGGTGATGGCCTCCAGGTCTGCCTTTTGTGTCTTCCGTGTGCAATAGACGATGTGGTCTGCAAAAACGGACCAAAATAGGTCACGCAGTGAATTTCACGCAACGGATGCACGCTGAGTGAAAAAACACGGGTGAATAGCCCCATTGAATTGCATAGGTCGGTGTGTTGTTCGTTTTTTTAACGGACAGCACACGGACGTATGATACACTGAATAAGGCCTTACTGTGGGGATGGTTTGCTACCTCAGAACTAGGACAATACTAATTTGTAAAGGAAACAAGAATTCTGCACTCTAGCTGAATATTCTTAAGGAGAATGTGCTATTATCTGTCAGTAAAGTTACCTCCAGTCCAAGGACAACATTTTAAATGTGATAGGTGCCCTCTGGTTGTGACCCTCTGCCATGAAACCGCTATTTTAGGGTCCCCTTTGTGTAGCCCCAAAATGGCTGCAGCACTTCTCAGACTACTGTACCTGATGCAAAAAAAATATAAACTTGCTTGAAAACCGAGGTGCAAACCTCTGATACAAGTGTCACATCCCCGTATACAGGGCCAGTTTTAGACAAAGTGTGGCCCTGGGCATGGTTAATAGCGGGGCCCCAAATGCTGAATTAGGGCCTGTTCACATCTGCGTCTGGGTTCCATTGATGGCTTCTGTCAGACCTTTCCATCAGTGGAATCCATGAACGCAAACCAAACAGAAACGACTGCGCTATCGATTCCGTCCAAAAAACCGAAACCTTACGGAACAGAGACAAACGAAAACCATTTGCAACGGAAACATTGCCATTGAAATCAATGGTAATGCAAACGGAAGCTATGGTTTCCGTTTGGTTTGCGTTCATTGGTTCCCCTGATGAAAAGATCTGACGGAAGCCATTAATGGAACTCCGACGCAGATGTGAACACACCCTTACTGTATCTATAATGCAGTCAATTCAGAAGGTCGTGTGCAGAGAACTACATCACTGATTTCTAGCCCATTCAGCATATGTCCCCCCTCTCACACAAAAAAAATTATCTATATACATATACAGTTATTAAATCATACAACTATACCAGATTAAATATTACCTACAGTACATACTGTTACTGGACACAACTCACTATTATAAGACCAATAATAACACAATTTAAGGTCCAAATAATACCGCCACACCATAACCACATAGTGACTGAATAATACCCCCATACTGTCACTGAATAATACCGCCACACCATTGCCACATAGTGACTAAATAATACCCCCATACTGTTACTGAATAATACCACCACAACATAGGCAGATAGTTACTGAATAATAGCACCATACTGTTACTGAATAATACCACCACACCATAACCACATAGTGACTAAATAATACCCCCATACTGTTATTGAATAATACGTCCACACAATAACCACACAGTGACTGAATAATACCCCCATACGATTACAGAATAATTTTGCCACACCATAACCACATAGTGACTGAATAATACCCCCATACTGTTACTGAATGATACCACCACACCATAACCACATAGTGACTCAATAATATCTCCGTACTGTTACTGAATAATACCTCCACACCACAACTACATAGTGACTGAATAATACCCCCATACTGTTACTGAATAAAAACCACTATAGAAAGACCAATATTACCACTATATAGTGACCCTATAGTGGTAGATGTCAGTTATACACAGGAGCTCTGCAGAACATATAAGTGATTACAGCACATTTATATCCAGTGACTCACAGGTGATGTTTTCTCTTTTCAAGCATCCTCCCCACCTATATCCCATCCTCTAAACAAACTCATAATCTAGAGTGCCCCAGATGGTAATAATGATCCCTCAGTGCTCGACACAACAGAAGTGCCCCACCAGTAACCATGCACCCTTTGTGCCCCCACAGCAGTAATGCCCCCTTTGTGCCCCCTGTAGATTGCGCCACAGTTCTCCCCCTTATATATAGTGCAACACAACCCCCCTTATCAGTTAGTGCCACACAGCCCCTCCTCCCTTCTATATAGTGCCACACAGCGCCCCTCCCTTGTATATATAGTGCCACACAGCCCCCCTTGTATATAGTGCCACACAGCCCACCTTGTATATAGTGCTACACAGCACCCCCTTGTATATAGCGCCACCCCCTCATTGTATGTAGTGCTACACAGCAATCCCCCTGTATACTGCCACGCAGCTTCCCTCTTATATAGTGCCATACAGAAGCCCCCTTATATATAGTGCTACACAGCCCCTCTCCCTTGTATATAGTGCCTGTAACGTCTATGGCCACGGCCCGTCGTTCTGACTTATCCCTCGACGGCCATGGCCATGGACCTGTGTGTTCTCTACTGCGTCGTCCCCCAGTGAGGCGCCGGCACTCGCTTCCTGGTATCGAAACTGTCTCCCGGAGGGCGCGCGCGCCCGCGCGTGCACGGTCCTAAAGGGCCAGTGGGCGCATAATTGCAGGAAGTCTGCAATCAAGCCAGAATGTTGACTATAAAAGGGGCTCTGCCCTCTAGTTCTTTGCCTGAGCGTTGTTCGTTACCCAAAGTTTGTCGTGCTGATGGTCTCCTAGTGTCTTTCAGTTTCCAAGTGTTCCCTGTTCCTGTATCCTGTATCCTGTTTCCCGTGCTATCCAGATCTATTGCCTTGCTGAGCTGTTGTCGTGTTGTGCTGCATTCCACGCCTGTTCCGCTACTCCACGCCTGACTTCAACCTGCCGCCTGGTCCCAGCCTAGCCTGCCTTGCTGCTGTCCGAGTTGCCACAGGAACCCTTTCTGGACTATAGACTCTGTACTATACCTGTTTGGTCAGCTGCCGTCCCGCTATGCCCTTGTATATAGTGCCACACAGCCCCACCCTTGTATATAGTGCCCCACATCCCCCCCACCCTTGTATAAAATGCTTCACAGCCCCCTTCTCCCTTGTATATAGTGCCACACAGCGCTCCTCCCTTGTATATATTGCCACACAACAATCCCCCCCATATTTTGACACATAGCCCCCCTCCCTTGTATATAGTGCCACACAGAACCCCCCTTATATATAGAACCACACAGCCCCCCCCTTGTATATAGTGCCACAATGCACCCCTTTTATATAGTGCCACACAGCCCCCTCCTTGTATATAGTGCCACACAGAACCCCCTTGGTTATATAGTGCCACACAGCCCCCCTTGCTTTGTATATTATGCTACAAAGCCCACTAACTTGTATAAGCAAGGAGACATGGAAGGAGTTAGGGATCTTGAGGGTAGGAGGCAGTTGAAGCTTGTACTACAAAGGATTGATCTGTAGTAGAATCTCGAAGGGTCCAAGGAACCTGGGAGCAAACTTGCAAGATGGCACCCTCAGCCGGATATTCCTGGAAGACAGCCAGACCTTTGTACCTGGAAGAAACTGGCGAGGTTCTCGTCTTCTAGTGTCTGCCTTTCTCTTCATGCAGTCCACCGCCAGCAGAATAGAAGATCATGTCTGCTGCCATATCTGCAGAAAGTTCCTGAAGGTAGAGTCGGCTGCAGGCACCTGGGACATAGTAGAGCCAGGCAGGGGTATTCGAGGATGTTGGCCGTAGACTATGAAGAACAGGCTGGAGGTGGTGGACTCACTGGTATGGTTATTATAAGAGAACTCCGCCCACGGGAGCAGCTGCACCCAGTCATTATGTCGTCTGGAGACAAAGTGCCGCAGATAGTTCTCCATAATTTGGTTAACCCTTTCAACTTGTCCATTGGACTGAGGATGGTAAGCTGAAGAGAAGTCCAACTTTACACCGAGTAAGCTGCAGAGTGATCTCCAGAACTTTGAGGAGAACTGGACCCCTCGATCTGAGACAATATACAGGGGTAATCCGTGCAGATGGAAGATGTGTTGCATGAAGAGATCAGCCAGTCGAGCAGCAGAAGGCAGGCCAGTTAGAGGAACAAAATTAGCCATTTTAGAAAAACGATCCACCACCACCCAGATCCCACTGCATCCCGTAGAGAGAGGCAGATCTGTGACAAAGTCCATATCAATATGCCGCCAGGGGGCATCGGACACAGGCAGTGGTTGGAGAAGACCGGCTGGTCTGGAGTGGGCAACTTTGTTTGCTGCACACACCGTACAGGAGGAGACAAAGTCCATGATGTCTTTGGGCAGCGTGGGCCACCAAAACTGACGGGCAATTACGTCTCGGGTCTTACGGGCACCCGCGTGACTTGCCAGCTTGGAACTGTGACCCCAGTGAAGGATTCTTCCTCTGTCTGCCAGACGTACAAACGTTTTTCCCGGAGGAATGTCTCTAACCTGCAGAGGGTTAACAGAGTAGATGCAGGAAGGATTGATAATATTCTGTGGAGACTCCACAGTGTCCTCTGTCT
Source organism: Rhinoderma darwinii (assembly GCF_050947455.1). Lineage (NCBI taxonomy): Eukaryota > Metazoa > Chordata > Amphibia > Anura > Rhinodermatidae > Rhinoderma > Rhinoderma darwinii. The sequence goes on from NC_134691.1 coordinate 64,848,737, forward strand.
CAAATGACCTAGACAAGGCATCGGCCCTCACATTCTTGTCGGCAGGTCGGTAGTGGAGTTCGAAACGGAACCGTGCAAAAAACAATGACCACCTGGCTTGACGAGGATTCAGCCGTTGAGCCTTCTGTAGGTAGGTCAAGTTCTTATGTACCGTGAAGACCAGGATAGGATGGGCTGCGCCTTCCAGGTGGTGTCTCCACTCTTGCAGGGCCAGCTTGATCCCGATCTCCAATCGAGTAGTGCTGTAAAGGATCTGCCAGACACAGCTTCTGTGTCGACGCCCGTGGGTAATCAGTCTGCACCTGCTCCTATGTCTGTGAGACTGACTCCATCTTCCACCACTCAGGATGGCAGGCTTAGGAGTGGGAGAGCCTATCACAGCCTGGCCAGACGGAGCTAGCTCCCGCCCACTGTCTATTTATACCTGCCTTTCCTGTTCCTCCTTTGCCTGTGATTCTGCTCTGCTTGTTTCCTGGCTCTGCTGCTGCTGCTTGAACTACTGATCCTCTGCTTGTTATTGACCTTGGCTTACTGACCACTCTCCTGCTCAGCGTTTTGTACCTCGTGCACTCCTGGTTTGACTCGGCTCGTTCACTACTCTCGTTGCTCACGGTGTCTCCGTGGGCAGCTGCCCCGTTTCCCTAACTTCTGTGTACCCTTGTCTGTTTGTCTGTCGTGCACTTACTGAGCGTAGGGACCGTCGCCCAGTTGTACCCTGTCGCCTAGGATGGGTCGTTGCAAGTAGGCAGGGACTGAGTGGCGGGTAGATTAGGGCTCACCTGTCTGTCTCCCTACCCCGTCATTACAAGTGCGCTCTGCAGAAGAAAACAGCTTGGAGTAGTAACCACATACCACCATCTTGCCTTTCAAACCACTGTGGAACAATAGTGCACCAACACCAACAGAGGAGGCGTCCACCTCCAATGAAAACTGTAAAGACACATCAGGGTGATGAAGAATAGAGGCTGAAGTGAAGTCCTTTTTTAAGGTTTTAAATGCGACTTCTGCCTCTGGAGTACATACCTTGGCATTCATAACCTTTTTAGTGAGGGTGGAGATGGGGGCTGTCAAAGAAGAGAAGTTGGGAATGAACAGTCTGTAGAAGTTTTCGAATCCCAGGAGGCGTTGTATGGCCCTTAAGCCTTGGGGACGTGGCCACTCCAGGACAGCCTTGACCTTTTCAGGGTCCATCTTGAGACCCTGATCAGAGATGATATAGCCCAGGAAGGGTAGAGACTTCTCTTGGAACACGCACTTCTCCAACTTGGTGTAAAGATGATTCTCCCTTAATCGAAGCAACACCTGTCGGACATGGCCCTGATGAGCACAAGATCTGGGGGAAAAAAATCAACGTATCATCGATATACACCACAACACAGACATAGAGGAGATCACAAAAAATGTCATTCACAAATTCTTGAAATACTGCGGGGGTGTTACACAGGCCGAAGGGCATGACCAAATATTCGTAGTGTCCATCACGTGTGTTAAATGCAGTCTTCCACTCGTCACCCTGACGGATCCGGATTAGATTGTAAGCCCCCTGCAGGTCAAGCTTGGAAAAAATTTTCGCCCCCCGTATACGATCAAAGAGTTCCAAAATCAACGGCAAAGGGTACCTGTTCTTCACCGTGATCTGGTTGAGGCCTCAGTAGTCAATGCAGGGTCGAAGGGATCCATCCTTCTTTTTGACAAAGAAAAACCTGGCTCCGGCCGGGGATGAAGACTTTTGTATGAAGCCCCTCTCCAGATTCTCTTTAATGAAGGCTGACATAGACTGGGTCTCTGGCAAGGAGAGAGGGTATACTCAACCGCGAGGAGGGGACGAGTCAGGAACCAAGTCGATAGGACAATCGTATTCTCGATGTGGTGGCAATGTCTCTGCCTCCTTTTTGTTGAAGACATCAGCAAACTGAGAGTAACAAGGAGGCAACCCTGCCAATTATTGATGCGGAGGAGGCTGGGATGGATGACATGCCCCTGACAGCTGTCGAGACACTTGGGACCCCACTGGAGAACCTCTCTGGAGTTCCAATCCAGGACTGGGGTGTGAAGACTGAGCCAGGGCAAACCCAGCAGCACAGGGTTGATGGCCTTGGACAGGACATACAGGGAGATGAGCTCAGAATGAAGAGCTGCCACTTGAAGTCTTAATGGCTTGGTCACACACAATACTTGGTCAGGCAAAGGCAGTCCATCTACCGAGGCAATGATCAACGGTCTCTCCAGCAAAACAGTAGGCAATTGAAGAAGATCCACAAGGATAGATGAAATTGGCTGCGGAGCCAGTGTCCAGGTAGGCAGAGACTGGATGAGGTCTCCCACCAGTGACGATGGTCACAGGAATAAACAGTTTGGAAGAGAGTTCTCTTTTAAGTGCAGTAGGGCCCAGGGTTGTCTCTCCAACCAATCCCAGGCGTTGGGGTTTCTTAGGCCTCTGGGGACACAGACGCAGAACATGGCCAGTGAGGCCGCAATACAGACAGAGTCCAGAGGTGCGCCTGCGCTGTTTTTCTTGAACGGACAGTTTAAGCCGATCCATCTGCATTGGAACCTTGGGCGCAGCAGAAGAACAAGGCAAGAGGGGTTGCTGAAAGTTGGGCGCCAGTCTAGTAAGCCGTTTCTCCTGTAGAATCTCTTGAGATCTCTCTCTGAGCCTTATGTCCACACTGGTAGCCAGTAGATCTCGAGTAGCCAGTTCGTCCTTGATCTCAGGCGATAGGCCATGCCAGAAGGATGCTACCAAGGCCTCATTGTTCCAGGACAATTCTCCTGCCAGAGTCCGGAACCGGATGGTGTATTCTCCCACGGAGGCGTCCTCCTGACGCAGGTTCAACATAGCAGTGGCTGCCGACGAGGCTCGTCCAGGCTCCTCAAATATGGAATGGAACAACCGCATGAACCCCTGGAAGTCTCGGGTCTCGGGTCCCTGTCGTTCCCAGATTGGATTTGCCATGCCAGGGCCTTGCCGGCGAGTAGAGATATAATGAAGGCGATCCTGGCTCCGTCTGAAAGAAATGCTCGGGCGTGCAGAGTGAAGTGGATTTGGCATAGATTCAGAAACCCCCTGCACGAACTTGCGTCTCCATGGAACCGAGGTGGCAATGGCAGCGAGAACCGAGGGTCCGAACTGGGGCTGCCAGGAGGTGTAGCAGAAGGGTCGATCGGAAGAGCTTGAATAGGAGTCGTGACAGAAGTAACTAGCGCACCTAGCTGCTGTGCCATGGAGTCTACTGCCACAAAGAGTTGATCCTGTCGTACTTGCAGATCCTGCAGGTTCGCCTGCATAGCTTTGGAGGATGACAGGCTCTTGATTTGGCCAACGGGGTCCATGGCCTTAACGTACTGTCACGGCGCGGGGTGTGGACCCACTGGGCCGTACCGCGTAGCGGGGTAGTAGCTGGCCAACAAGGTACGAAACAATGTCTATAGTTCGAAACGGGTACCTGAGGCAATGTAGACAGTAGCGGAAGCAGGACTTGACTTTCACAGGAGGTGGCACCGTGGATGCAGCGGAAGGCACGACTTGACTTTCTCAGCAGGTAGCACCGTGGATGCAGCGGAAGACTCGATTTGACTTTCACTGTAGATACGATAGCATGGGATACAGGGTACAGGCAGCAGGAATGGGTAACACTGGGAACTGGAAAACACTGGGAGACCAGTTGCAAGACAAACTTAGGTATACAACAATGCTCAGGCAACGAACCAGTGGGCAGAGCCCCTTGTTATAGTCCAGCAGCCATTTCGGCTAATAATTGATGAGTGACAGCTAGACACGTATTGGCCCTTTAAGGTTGTTCAAGCGTGGGCGCGCGCGCCCTGCGGGAAACAGTCCGAGGACCCAGAAGTGAGTGCCAGCGTCTCCCTGGAGGGAGCTGATGCAGTGAAGAGAGATGTCCATGGCCGGGGCGTCAAGGGGTAAGTCTGAATGACGACCCCCGGCCATAGACGTTACAGTTATCAAGGATTGATCTGATATTTTGCAATAATATGGGAATTCCATTTGTAGAGGGAATTTAATACTTACCTGCGTCGCTTTCAGATCATTCACCTGTATTATTGAGGCTTAGAGTAAGTTCTGGGGCAGGGAATAGAAGAAGTGGGTGGCGGTCAAACCCGTTTTGGATTAGGTAATAGGTACAGTCAAGATTGCTCCGCTTACAAAGAAATACTATGACTTTAAAACTGGTACGGTCCCTACAGATGTACTGTTGGATGCTCTGAAGGCGTATCTGGGGGGTGTATATATCCAAGAGATCACAATTGTTAAGACTGAGACTGTGTCAGTTCAGCTGTGGGTTGAACTGACACAGAGATTAACGTTGATTATTCTTGAAGCAGCAGTACTACGAAGAGGGTGAAACAACTGGTAGACTTTTAGCCAACATATCAAGACCACAGAGGAAGGGGCCTTTTATCCATCAATTGAAAGACACTGGGGAGCGGATAGTTACAGAGACTGGGGACATTTTGCAGGTGTTTAAATAATTTTGTGGCTCCAGTTTAGACTATACGGAAGCTCTGTTGATGAATTATTTGGAGGACGTTCCGTGGGTGACATTGAGTGAGGATGACAGGTAGATGTTGGATGGTTCCCTGACTATCGAGGAAGTGCAGCAAGTGGTGCGTTCTTTGGTGAACGATAAGACGCTGGGGTTAGATCGTTTGCCCACAGAACTATACAAAGCCTACGGGGCTGAAAAACTACCTCACTTGTTGGCCGTGTATGGGGATGGCTTTGATAATGGAAGCCTGCCTCAGACGATGTATGAAGCTGCTATTGTAGTTTCCCCAAAGGAGGGATAGGATCTGACTCAACCTGACTCGTCCCAACCTATTTCCCTTTTGACTTCTGACATTAAGATTTTAGTAAAAATACTTTCAAACTGGCTAGGGTGATTACTTGTGTGGTATCTCCGGATCAGTCAGGCTTCATGCCATCCATGTCCACGGCAGCAAATTTACACAGAGTGTTCTTGAAAATTAAGGCAACCCCGGAGGGCCCCCAATCTAGAGCTATCCTGTCCTTAGATGCCAAGGCATTTGATAGTGTGGAGTGAGGGTACCTGTGGGCAGTGTTAGGGAGGATCAGGTTTGGGCAGAATTTCATTAAATGGGTGCAACTATTATTTCATGAACCGGTTGCTAGAAAACAAGCTAACGGAGTGCTATCTGAGTCATTCCCTTTGGCGAGAGGGACAAGTCGGGGTGCTCACTCTCCCCGCTGCTGTTCACTCTGGTGATAGAGCCTCTGGCGAATATCATGAGACATCACCCACACATACAGGCTTTTAGATATGGATGATGTGCTGTTGTTCATAGGCAATGTTGAGAGGTCTCTGCCTGAGATTCTAAATACTCTTGGAAGGTTTAACAGATTTTCAGGGCTGACGATCAATTGGACGAAGTCGGTCTTGATGCCATTAACCACATTAGCGGTACCGGTGGTAGTGCAGGGGGTGGCAATCCCTTGTGTGAAAGAATTTAAGTATCTAGGAATTAGGGTGTCAGCTAGAGTGCAAGATTTCATAATTCTAAATGTTCAACCCCTGCTGGATAAAATAAAAACTAAAATACAAGTTTGGCTTAAACTACCCTTGTTGGCCATGGGACGTGTGAATCTGATAAAAATGGTCCTCATGCCTTATTCTCTACATTATACATAATGCCCCGGTATGGTTACCTAAATACTAGTTTATGAGGATTCATGATTTGTTTAGAGATTTGGTATGGAAAAGGAACCCTAGGGATCCCTAGAATTAGACTGGAAAAATTGCAGCTGCCTAAAGAACAAGGCGGGCTTGCACTGCCGAATGCATGGGTGTATTATTTGGCAGCCCAATTACAGAACAGGGACTCTAGTGGGCAGTTGCTATACTATTTAGGTCAACAAACTGGTATGATGGATGCGCTGGAATCTCATAAATTCAAAAGAGAGGCTGGGGGTAAAACGACTTTGCTACTTATGCATACAATTTGGTGGGAAAGTAATATCTTGCTGGGGATTGAAGGATGCTCAAACTATATGCCCATATGGAATAACCCATACCTCTGGGAATTTAACACCATTGAGGGCTTTCAGAAGGTAGTTAGGTATGTGAGTCAATTGTATAACGATGATGACTTCAAATCCTTCCAACAACTGAAAGATGACTTTGATATTCCTAACAGATCGTTCTATCAATACTTAGAATTGCGGCATGTGGCTCAAGTACAGGCTAGAATGGAAGATCTGAGATGTTCCAGCTTGGGCATACTGGAATATGTTTTGGGATCATAAACTACTAAAGGTCTTATCTCACTGGTATACACAAAGATGCTCTCAGTGCACCTGGGGGATCCAATGGGGGACATAAAAGGTAAATGGGAATGAGATGTGGGGCCCCTCACACCTGAGCTGCTTTGGCAAATGCATATCAGACCATCTGCGGAGTGCCCTAGGTCCTCCACTGAAACGGTGGACCTAAAAGACATGTTCTGGGATTGTGTGGTGCTAGATGGTAATTGGCTGGCAGTAAGAGACTTAAAGGGGTTATCTGGGGACCAAAATTTGCAAAAATTGCATTGCGTTAATATTTTTGATGTAAAATGAAGTCACTTACTAATGTACTTTAATTTAAAATTTGGTGCTAAATGATGCCATTCAAAACCGTTGAATTGTTCCCAGAAGTCCTGGAGCTTTTCTAATATTGATGACGCGCCGACACGGCCCCATGTGACTGAGGGCTTGCTTTCTGTGCTGTTCATGTTGGCGTGTTATTAATGGCATAACTGCAAGGGGCTGTCACATTGCCTATTGCTGGAGTCCCCGAGCAGATCATCGGCTAGTGCTTTGCTCGGGACTCCAGCACTTCTCTCAACATTGGCCAGTGACTTCAGGGGTTTCCTATAGCTGGAGTTCCCGAGCAGAGCATCAGCTGAGGCTCTGCCTGGGGACTCCAGCACTGCTGCCAATGTCACTGTCACTGTACATATATGGACAGTGATATCGGCAGCAGTACGGGAGTCCCCAAGAAAATAATCAACTGATGCTCTGCTTGGGGACTCCACTATTGCTGCCGACGTCATTGTCCATATATGGACAGTGATGTCGGCAGCAGTACGGGAGTCCCCAGGCAGTGCATTAGCTGATGCTCTGCTCGGGGACTCGACTACTGCTGCCGACGCCACTGTCCATATATGGACAGTGACTTCAGGGGTTTTCTATCGCTGGAGTCCCTGAGTAGAGCATCAGCTGATGCTCTGCCTGGGGACTCCAGGATTGCTGCCAAGGTCACTATTACTGTCCATATATGGGCAGTGACGGCATCAGCATTACGGGAGTCCCCAGGCAGAGCATCAGCTGATGCTCTGCTCTGGAACTCCAGCTATAGAAAACACCTGAAGTCACTGTCCAAATGTTGCGAGCAGTGATGGAGTCCCGAGCAAAGTGCTAGCTGATGCTCTGCTTGGGGACTCCAGCAATAGGCAATGTGACTGCCTCTTTCGGTCATGCCATTGATAACATGCCAACAGGAATAGCACGTGGGGCCGTCATCAATATTAGAAAAGCTACAGGACTTCCGGGAACAATTCACTGGGTTTGAACGGCACCATTTAGTACCGAATTTTTAATTAAAGTACTTATTTTTACATAAAAAATATTAATGCAATGCAATTCTTGGTTGCCGGGTAACTCCTTTAATTAAGAGGGTGTTTTGGGATAACTATGCCGTCAGATCCTAAAGTATGTTTTTTGGGATGTGTGGGAGGAACAGGAGGAGACATGGCTGAAATTCAGGCTATTGGTAAAGTTTTGTATCACGCACGAAAATTGACAGCTAAATATTGGATACGGGGAGATCCCCCTGATCTACCCGAACTTATAACTTATATGAATAATACAATCTCCTTGGAAAAACGTAGGGCGACAAAAAATTTTGAGTGGCAGTGGGGGAAGTGGCTGAATTGTCCTGGGCTGGCTCCACAGGAACTAATGAGACATCAGCTGGGGATAGGAATTTCATAACTGGCATTTGATAGCAGTTGTAAACGGATGGAATAGGGTGAATGAGTCATAGAACTGTGGTGAGTCGGTCGGGATGGGTTGGGGGGGATAGTTGGGGAATGTTAAATATTTTACCTGTAACAGTTTCTACATGTATGGCTTCTTGTTTACATGCATACAGTTGTTTGTATTGGACGACTGTGGATGTATTAGCTATACTATTTCCAGTGGTAATTGAATAAAAATTCACTGATTAAAAAAAAAGTATGTAGCATGGGTTATACGGTGTTGGTTACATCTTTGGAAATCAGTGGGCATGTTTGGGCCATCAGGTGTGAATTAAAAAGCTTCAGAAACGTGTATGAGGAGCCTGTCAGAAATGCACTGGATATATTATAAGAAATGTAAGTAATTGCTAAACAATAACCAATAGTCTGTAAAGTGATGGTAGCTAAAGTGGCAATAATCAGTGTTTCACTGTCCGGACAAAGCTAATGCCTCGTAAAATGTTATCAAAGAGTACAATAATATCATCGCAAATGTAGATTAATATTTCACCAATACACATCTAACACATATAAGTCTATTTCTTACAATTTATTATTTCACGAATAATGTGTATTTGAAAGAATATGAAAGCTTCTACAATATAAAAGTTTCAATCAAGATCAGTAGTCACCTATGTGATTTGGACAAAGTAGTGCAGATAAAGTGTTCTCTAAACGTTAATGAGCTTATATGACTTTTGTTGACCTGTGTCTAACTGAGCCAAATAGGACAAACACTGAGCATCGTCCGCTAAAAGTTTATTTTTGTACACCACAATTTTCTAATGGAGGCATCAGAATTGCAAAACAGTTTAATTCCACTCAAACTAATGATGAACCAAGTGCTAAAAGCTACTACATAATGGACAAATGCCAAGTGATGGGATACTAACAAGGACGACTGTTTTCATTCATTAAATGATATGGGACAAAGTTAAAATAAAAAAAGTGTTGGTGGAAAGATACTGTGCATCATATCTACAAGGTTCATCAGCTTTGTAGTCATGGGAGTAACCAAGCACTTTATGTACACTTATTAATAAGACATAAAATGATAATAATGTTATTATCATGGGATAAATACTGTAGGTTTGATAGATGAATCATTAACAATGCTTTTTAGAAGTGTGCATAAAATGTAGAAATATTATAAGTGTCATTTAGACAACTATCCATTTCCATACGGCCTATTAGGGATGATGGACATCATAGAGAGGGGTCCATTGCATGTGACTCCTGGTATTGGGTATAGAGGTGAATAACCATGTGCATGGCTAATTGAGAACTCATAATTATATGCTTGCCCATTCATTGGAAAAGTATGCCGACAACTTCCCAACACAATATCAACCAATTCATAGGGGTGAATGCGTTCTGAAAGGGTTTTTTGTTACAGCTCTGATAATCCCATTAAAACCCCTTGATGCAAAATTATATTCACATACAGTAAGTCATCAATAGGAGGTAATTCCCACTGAGTAAAGGCATCCGAGTGGACTCATGCACTTCCGACTCAATGATCTATGGAAAAATAGAACTTGCCCTATTTTTCCACGGATCATGAACTCGGGCGGCACACACGGTCGTGAGCAAGAGCCCTAAGGATCTGAGTGACTTTGACATGGGCCAAATTATGGTGGCTGGACGATTGGGTCAGAGCATCTCCAAATTGGCAAGTCTTGTGGGATGTTCCTGGTATGTACCTACCACCTTAAAGAGGCTCTGTCACCAGTTTAATACTTCCATATCTCCTACCCAATCTAATAGGCGCTGTGTTGTAGATAACTACTGAGTTGTTGTTTTTTAAAAACGTTTATTAGTGACAAAGTATGGCCATTTTAACATTTATGCAATTCTTTTGTAAAAGCCGAACTTTAGTCACAACACAGCGTTAGAGTATCAATGCTGACCCCTGTCCAGTGCCACAAGTGCCTACTATGGGCACGTGAGTATCCAAATCAGTGCAATGAAAAAAATGTGGACTAGTCTGATGAATCACAACTTGTTTTACATCTTGTGGACGGCTGGGTGTGTGTGCATGGCTTACCTGTGGAAAAGATGGCACCAGGATGCACTATAGGTAGAAGGCAAGCTGGCAGAGGCATTGTAATGGTCTGGGGAATGTTCTGCTTGGACAACTTGGATTCTGCCAATCATGTGGATGTTACTTTATCACATACCATCTACCTAAACATTGTTGCAGACCAAGTACACCCTTTCATGATAATGGTATTCCCTAATGGCAGTGACTTCTTTCAGCAGGATAATGTGACCTACCATATTACAAAAATTGTTCAGGAATAGTTTGAGGAACATGACTAGGAGTTCAAGGTGTTGACTTGGCTTCCAAAATACCCAGATCTCACTTTCATAGAGCATCTGTGGTATGTGCTGGGAAAACAAATTAGATCCATGGAGGCCATGCCTTGCAATTTACAGGACTCAAAGGATCTGCTGGAAACGTTTTGGTGTCAGATAACACAGGATATCTTCAGAGGTCGTGTGGAGTCCATGCCTCAACAGATGAGACCTGTTTCAACAGCACGAGGGGGACCTACACAATATTAGGCTGGTGGATTTAATCTCATGGCTGAATGATGTATGTATGTATGTATTGTGACATCTTGGGGACCACTTAGTTCACAGGATCGCCATCTCCAGGGTGACATGGTTGGCACACATATAAAGTTCACTCCAACTCATTGAATAAAAGGTTTAAACCAGCCACAGCTAGCTTTATTGTCTTCACCACAGCAAGCAGTGTTACAACATAAACCATACAAAATAAACCCTAGGCCGTCCAGCCTCTAACTGACATATTCAGTGTCCCTCACTATAAGACACTGAGCCTTGTGCCCAGCACCTCAAAACATAGGCAGTCTGTACCTTACACGTTGGTGACTCTCACAGGCTAGCATGCCTATCTTCCCCAGACTGAGAGCCCTGTGTGAACTGTACACACCTGAATTAAAGAGCCGTCTCAGGTGAAGCCTAACTAAGCTCAGACAGCCCAAGACACGGACTGTCTGTATGGAGTGGAAGCCGCCCTTCTCCTTCACACTCCAGCAAACCAGGCCCTATTCCAAGCTTTACACCCAAGCAACAGCAGAGAAAACCCTCTCTGCTGTACATGGTTGCTTAACCCCTTAGTGACCACTAATACGTGTTTTAACGTGATTCACTACTGGGCTTTAGGCTAGGCTGACGCCTTTTCACGTCAGCCTAGTCTAAGTCCTGCACGGGTCTCCCGTGCAGGCAGGAGCCGGGGCTCTGCTGTCTGATGACAGCTGAGCTCCTGCTCCAACGCCCGCGATCGAAGTTTACTTCGATCGCGGCCGTTTAACCCGTTAAATGCCGCCGTCAATAGCGACCGCGGCATTTAACTTTGTTTACAGAGGGAGTGCGCTCCCTCTGTCACCCATCGGCGGCCCGCGAATGAAATCGTGGGTCTCCGATGGGGTGTCATGGCAGCCGGGGGACTGATAAATGCCCCCAGGTCTGCCCTGGACATATTCCTGTTAGGACGCGCCGGAGGCACGTCCTAACAGATTGCCTGTCAGATTTACACTGACAGGCAATAATGCTCTGGTATACGAAGTATACCAGAGCATTATAGCAGCGATCGGAACATCGCACAGTAAAGTCCCCTAGTGGGACTAATAAAATAAGTCATCAAAGTGAAATAAAGATTATTAATAAAAAGTACAGTAAAAAAATAAATAAAACCATTTTTTTCCATAAAAAGTGGTTTTATTTAGTAAAAGTGTAAAAAAAAAAAAAAAGTACACATATGTGGTATCGCCGCGACCGTAATGACTCCATTAATAAAGTTAATATGTAATTTAAACCGCAAAGTGAACACCGTAAAAAAAAAAACGCCAAAAACTATGGCGAAATTGCAATTTTTTTCCATTGCCCCCCAAAAAAGTCATAATAAAAATGAATCAATAAGTCCCATGTACCCCAAAACAGTACCATTCAAAACTACGTCTTGTCCCGCAGAAAACAAGCCCAAAAAATCACTACATTGATGGAAAAATAAAAAAATTACGGCTCTTGGAAAGCGACGATGCAAAAGCAAATAATTTTAGTTCAAAAGTGTTTTTATTGTGCAAAAGTCGTAAAACATAAAAAAACCTCCACATATGTGGTATCGCCGTAATCGTACCGACCCATAGAATAAAGGTCACATGTTAATTACGTCGCACAGTGAACGGCGTCAATTTAAAAACGCATAGAACAATGGCGGAATTTCAGGTTTTTTTTATAATCCCCCCCAAAAAGGTTAATAAAAGTTAATATAAAAATTATATGTACCCAAAAATGGTGCCATTAAAAAGCACAACTAATCCCGCAAAAAACAAGTCCTCATACAGCTATGTAGACGAAAAAATAAGAACGTTATAGCTCTTTGAATGCGACTATAGAAAAACGAATAAAATAGCTTGGTCATTAAGGCCTAAAATGGGCTGGTCACTAAGGGGTTAAAACCTGAGTTTCTGCACAGTCCAGTAGCTACACGTATATATACTGTGTATGTATATATATATATATATATATATATATATATATATATACATGTTGTTGTGTGTGTGTGTGTGTATATATATATATATATAGACCAGACTTAAGCAACACAGATATACTATTAGGAAAAAGAGGTTGGACTTGCCCGTGTCTAACAATTTCACTGACATGGGACACCAAGAATACCAGTTGAGGTTTTGGATCCTTGACCATATTCCTCCTCTAAGAAGAGGGGTAACAGGTCTAAAGCACTTAAAGAGGCTCTGTCACCAGATTTTGCAACCCCTATCTGGTATTGCAGCAGATCGGCGCTGCAATGTAGATTACAGTAACGTTTTTATTTTTAAAAAACGAGCATTTTTGGCCAAGTTATGACCATTTTTGTATTTATGCAAATGAGGCTTGCAAAAGTACAACTGGGCGTGTTGAAAAGTAAAAGTACAACTGGGCGTGTATTATGTGCGTACATCGGGGCGTGTTTACTACTTTTACTAGCTGGGCTTTCTGATGAGAAGTATCATCCACTTCTCTTCACAACGCCCAGCTTCTGGCAGTGCAGATCTGTGACGTCACTCACAGGTCCTGCATCGTGACGGCACCAGAGGCTACAGATGATTCTGCAGCAGCATCAGCATTTGTAGGTAAGTAGCTACATCGACTTACTTGCAAACGCCGATGCATCTGCAGAATCATCTGTAGCCTCTGGTGTCGATGTGTCCTCGCTCGTCTGACACGATGCAGGACCTGTGAGTGACGTCACAGCGTGATCTCTGGAGAACACGGCTGTGTCTGCACTGCCAGAAGCTGGGCGTTGTGAAGAGAAGTGGATGATACTTCTATGCACAACGCCCAGCTAGTAAAAGTAGTAAACACGCCCCGATGTACGCACATAATACACGCCCAGTTGTACTTTTACTTTTCAACACGCCCAGTTGTACTTTTGCAAGCCTCATTTGCATAAATACGAAAATGGTCATAACTTGGCCAAAAATGCTCGTTTTTTAAAAATAAAAACGTTACTGTAATCTACATTGCAGCGCCGATCTGCTGCAATAGCAGATAGGGGTTGCAAAATCTGGTGACAGAGCCTCTTTAAGATCCGTGAACTCCAATGGATCAGTAGACTTAATTCTCTCAAACCAAATGGGCTTATTGTGGATTTTGCTCTAGGTGGTTTGGTCTGAGGCCACTTTCCCCTGTGGTGCCTTCTTGACCCTGTCTTCGATATTGTCTTCAGTTTTATGATTTTCTGACTTTCCCCCTTCTCTCCCCTTGTTGTATTGTGTTATTATGATGACATGTACTAACACTTTTTTCTTTATTTTCAGATGAACCACATCTGTACTTTCGTCACCTCTACAATATCTCATCGGTGTCTTTTTGCTATATTCTTTCCATGTTATCTGCTTTAGAGTAATTTGATGTATTTTCTGTTTCATATACCTCTCTGATAAATTGGTCTCCTGATAGGAAATTGTATTGGATGCCCATTTTTGTCACATTTAGTACTGTGTTTGCCATGCTCTGGTCTTCCTTTTTTTACACAGATGTGTGGTCTCCCCCACACTCAACCCAGGGTGCTATGTGGGGTCCCCCAAGCCAAAGAGTATGCTAACGCATATTCCTGTTGCTGGTACCCCGCATTTTGGGGTGTGTACTGTGGTTATCCGACGATGACCATTGTTTTCACTCCCCTTTCCCTTATCTAGTGTCTTTGAGGTCTCCTTGGCGTTCTGGCACATGGTTTAATATACCCATGTTACGCGACTATACGTGCACACAATACATGGATGCATCTATACATTTGTTTTCCCTATCTCCCTAATATTTGTAATTACTCCTTCTACTCTACAATATCAGAATGACCGAGAGGTATATTACGATTTAATACTTTAGTTACATGCTTAAATACGCTCTCTGGCGTTTGTACGATATTCCCCTCACCTCCATGGCCACTCTGGCTTCATCTTCTCTACGGCGCATGCGCCGTTTATATCCTATTACTCGCAACTAGACTAACTTCCGGACATGCGCAGTTGCGGTGCATGGACGCCGCTTTCAGCGATAAACACTTGTGACTTAATGAGAGGTGATGTATTGATTTTAATCCACCTAACACCTGCTTTTATACACCCTGTTTATATGTTTCATATACATATACCTGCCTGTATGTATTAATACAGCCGTTTTACATATTGTTTGTATTCTCTGTCACACATCAATACTGCATCAGATGCCATATATGGGTTATTCTGTATGATTCATTCACTTTTTCACTGATTACTGTTGTAACATTGCTTGATTGGTTACCTGTTATATTGTGTGAACCTACACTCTGTTATTTGCTTGAGAAAGGCTCCAACGTTCCACGGGCAATAAGGTACCCACTTTTTTCACCCAAACTATTGGAGTTGCTGCTCATTTTTTGAGATATATATATATACAGTTTTTGAATATATGAGAAAAACTGTATAAGCCCATGACCCTGGGTACATCTTTTTCTGCAATGGAAGGCTAAAAGTTAGAATGGTCTGACTATAATGTTGATCAGAATAATCTGTATTTGTGTATTCATATCATCTTCAAATATTTCTAGAGAATTTAAGGAGTAGGAAAGCTAAAGAAAATTATTGATTATTTTTCATTCTTGGATGGGGCTTTCCTAGACCAAATGGTTTATGCATTTTATTTCCAACAAATATACATTTCCATAAACACTCAGTGGATATGAATTTCAATGTCTACTTCAGACAAAAAGTTCTGGCACAGAGTTGGAATCACATTGGGCAGGAGTATGAATATTTATGCAGGAAACAGTAGCTGTTTCTTTCTGTCTTTTAAAGAAAAAGGAAAAAAAGATCATTGATATTTAGATACAAGAAAACTATTTTGTAATACATACAACAAAAAGGCATTTTTTAAAATGATACATATTAAGTACACATGTAAATGATAACAAAAAGTGCTATATTCAGACTACAGGAAAGTCTTTCTTTTTGTAAATCTACAGTCATGATAAAAATAATGTACACCCTCTTTGAACTCTAATGTTTAATGTGTCAGGACATAATAAAAAACCATCTGGTCCTTAGAAGGTCTCTTAAAGGGGTTGTCTGGGAATAAATTTGATTTCAATTTTAACTTAGTCATATTTAATAACATTTCTAATATAGTGTCTGCTTACCTGTGCCAGCGTTACCGTGTTCCGATCTGCTTTCACGCGACCGCACCCAGGGTAAATTTTTTATTTCCTTTTTTAGGTACCGTGTCTTTGCTCAGCCAGCACTGCCGGCTGAGAAAGGCAGGGCGCGTCATCAACTACATTTACAGGCAGTGGGCCGGGCGGATGTTTCATGAGCTCTTCAGAGCTCCGCCTCCTCTGGTCCCGCCGCCTGTAGATGTAGTTGATGACGCGCCGTATCTTTACACAGCAGGAAGTGCTGGCTGAGCAAAGACACGGAGTGTCATTAATCTTAGTACACGCCCCCTCCTTCTATCTCGTCGTCCACGCCTCCTCAGCCCTCTTCACACTAGTAGTTCCCGCACTGCCTGGCCATCTTGTCTCTTCCCTAACACGCCCCCTCCTCCTTTTATCTTGTCCTCCACGCTCCCTCCTCCTCCTCTATTGTCCTATCGCTAATCGCCCTTTTTTTTTTAATCTATTAGCCTAATACTGTCTGCAACAACATTTGTTAATTGAATAAAGTGTTCAAACTGTTTTCATCTGTCTGTTGGACTGGTTTATTTCTCTCCAAACCACAGCACTACATTATACTTTGCTCAACACAAGCCATTCATGTAAGTATAAAAGGGATGTCCCTATCTCTCTTTATACTGGATTGTGTGTAACAAGATGTCTGAATTAGGTGGAGTGGGCAGAATTACATTTATTAGTCAGTGAAAGGGGTGGGGGAGGGATAGAGTGATAGATGGAAGCACAAAGGATTATGATGATTATTAGTGTGTAAGACAGTGTGCAGGGAGCTGGGTGCCTGTAATTAGAGCAGGGAATCACACTGTGAACATAGAGGGGCGTGGCAGTATACAAATAGCTGAGATGCTTTGGAGGAAGGGGGGATGTAAGCTGTCTCCTCAGATGCAGCAGGGGATCATGGGTATGGTGTGTTACAAGACAGGAAACAGCCAGGACCAGAAGCAAGGGATGTAAACAAACAGAAACAGCAGCAGTGACGATTTAGATCAAACTGAAACTGGTTATAAGGTTAATAGGGGGTATTAGGGAAGGCAAACCAAGGCTGGGGGACAGTTTTTAGAAATTTTGTTTTTCCTGGACAACCCCTTTAAGGTCCCGCCACAGCATTTCAATTGGGTTGACGTCTGGACTTTGACTGGGCCATTGCAACAACTTGATTCTTTCATTTTTCAGCTATTCTGTTGTAGATTTGCTGCTGTGCTTGGGATCATTGTCCTGTTGCATGACCACGTTTCGGCCATGCTTTAGCTGTTGGAAAGATATGCTCACATTTCACTTCAAAAATACTTTGGTATACGAAGGAGTTCATAGTCGACTCAATGACTGCAAGGTGCCTAGCAGCTGCGTAGCTAAAGGCTCATGGGCCCTGGTGCAAAAGTCCCCCCCTCAACTTCTTCTCATGGTCGATGGCCTGCAGATTTCAGCTGCATCGCTGGGTCTCCTAAGTGACCCAAAGATGTAGCACTAGCTGCTAGGGGCGTCGCTAAGGTCTTAGCCCCAATACATATGTCCCCCCCCAAAAATTGTGTATGCGTGTATGTATGTGTGCATGTTTGTGTGTATATATATATATATATATATGAGAGAGCATATCTATAGAACTACGACCCCCATAGCTGTGGATAAGATTAGATACAGTGGTTCAGCAGACTTTATCACATATGATGGGCTTAGACATAGGGCCCAGCTCACTGACATTGCGGCTCCAGCGCCGGACCTAGGAAAGGTAAGTATAAGAATTGCTTTGCTTTTTTATGTGTTACTAAAAATTTTTGTGTTTGTGTTTTTTTACAGGTTCGGTTATTTGACTCGTTTGGATTAGAGGATTACTTCGATGACGCAATTTTTTTATTCTCAATAAAATGGTTAACGAGGATTGTGTGTTTTTTTTATGCCTTTGTAATTTTTTAAACTTTATTACTGCCACCTTAGTAATGGCCGCTGGCTGATTGACAGCGTCCATTAGTCTTAGCCAGTGAAAGGGTTAGCATTAACCATATTACCCTGGTACACACCGCCACCAGGGGTACCGGAAAGAGCCAGGTGCGATCCAGTACCCAACTATTTGTAGCAATGGTCGTGGCCTGGGGCGGCCACAGTTTTACTGGTATTATTAGGCTGGGAATGTCCAAAAACAGTGTGGCTTTCCCAAAGTGGTAATGCTAGCCTGCTGCTGCTGTGTTGTATCTGGCTGGTTATGAAAAATGGGGGGGACTAGTATCAATTCATCTCCCCCTGTATGTGATGATGTTGCGCTGTTTATTACTGTGTTGCATGGTGCTCTAAAGTGAATTTCATCTGCTACCACTAGATGTCTCTGTACCATACACTATAAGAAGAGCTGAGATGCAGGATGTGAGTGAGAGTGGGCCTGAGACCACAAGGTGTGCCTGGGGAATCTGTGTAGCTCAGTCAGAAGACTGTAGACCCCAGGGAGCTGGTTCCAGTAAAGAGAGTCAGTCTTAAGTATTTTCACAGTATGTGCATGAGAGACAGTTAAAAGGTTTGTCTAGTTTGGGGGCTGTTTTTTTTATACTGATGAACTATCCACAGGATAGGTCATCAGTATATGATCGGTGGGGGTCCGACACCCGAACCACACACAGATCAGCTGTTCTGGCTGCCACCGGGCGCCAGAATCTATGCAGGGGCTGGTACTGGAAGCAGAAGGCTAAAATTACTGTATAGCGGCCGTGCTGCAGTACCGCAGATCTGCTCCTATTCAAGTGCATAAGAACAGAGCTGCAGTACTGCAGCATGGCCGCTATACAGTGGGATGCACACTGGAACTGGATGCCTTCCGAGGGGTCACTCGGACACTGAGAGAGAGCTGCAGTACTGCAGCATGGCCGCTATACAGTGGAATGCACACTGGAACTGAATGCCTTCCGAGGGGTCACTCAGACACTGAGAGAGAGCTGCAAAGGGTGGTAAGTCTGAGAGTCCGTCTTCAAGGGAGACAGTGGTATCAGTCAAGGAGTGTAAATGCAAGTTACTGATATGTTGAACTGTGTGCTGTTTTAAACAGTAAAGTGGTACTCCTAAAGATGTGACATCCCCGTTTATGGACTTTGCACTTGCATTGTGTAAAAAGGGACAGCTCTCTATATAAAACCCAAAGTGTGAATGGCGTGCATGCCACAGGTCGTTGAGTAAATTCTGCAAACGGGTAGTAGCTTAGCAGCTGCAGACACCCCTGGAGGCACCAGGGCATCCTTATACAAGTGACTGGTGCAGCCCCACTATTCAACGCCTAGGCAGAGTATGCTGTGTTAGGGGGTCACCTCACTTAGCACCAAAGCGGCGCGTACCTGTAGGTTCCAGCATTAGCCGAGAGCCATTTTGGGGTGCAGACTGACCACTAAGCCTCAATTAAAGACCATACAACTTGCTGTTCTGCTGTTCATAAGACTGTGCAAAATGTACGTGAGAGTAACCGCCAAGTATTGTACTTCATCCAGAGATTGTAATCATTAACAATTGTACCGCTGTTTATGAGAATCCACCAAGTGCGTTGCCTTAATTAAGAAATAAACAAAGTTGCATTGTGTGATGCAACATTACTGCGTGAACGGTACCACACGCCTGGAATCTGACTCTAGCCTGATATCTGCCTTTTTTGCCTGCTAGTATATTGACCCAGTTTTGGTATTCCTGAAAGCTCTGTTTGCCCTGGTCATTGGATTTGTCGCTATCTGTGAACACTTCTCCGGTATTGACTTTTGGCTTCTATTCCTGGCTTTGCTCCTGGTTTTCCCTCTGGATTTGATGATCATCTCGTTGTCAACCTCACTCTGATCCTTGGCTACGTCTGACTTTCCTCCTCTACTTCTCATCATTTATGCGTCATGCTGCCAATCAGTGACTAACCTGAGGACCGGTATTAAGGGTTCCGACCAGTTAAGTCCATACTTCCTTGCGGATGTTTGAAGGTGAAGATCCCTTAGTCTCCGCACCTCATTTTAGTCAGTTCAGCGATTGTACACCTCATAAGAGGACTCATGCACTTTGCAGAGCTCAGTGCATGAAGCCTCTACATTGTCACCAATAGAAACTATGGCTCGTCCCGCAAAAAAAGAGCCGTCATACCGCTCAATCGTCAAAAAAATTGAAAAAGTTATGTGCCGGCTAAAGTGGGTCTCGGGCGGTCTAAAGACAGCCGGGCACCTGCTCTAAAGGGCAGGATCGATTTCAACATCGATCTCACCCGTTTAACCCCTCAATAGCGAGCGCCGCATCCAAGTGGTTTTGGAGGGAGGGTGCTCCCTCTCCCACGCCCTCTCGCACCCCAATTGCAATCGTAGAGTGCAGATGGCTTCAATGTCAGCCGGGGGCCTAACAAAGATCTGCCTGTAGTGGATGTGTAAAGGATCTGCCAGACACAGCATCTGTGTCGACGCCCGTGGGTAATCAGTCTGCACCTGCTCCTAAGTCTGAGAGAGTGACACGATCTTCTACCAGTCAAGTTGGGAGGCTGAGGAGTGGGAGAGCCTATCACAGCCTGGCCAGACGGAGCTAGCTCCCGCCCTCGGTCTATTTATACCTGCATTTCCTGCTCCTCCTTTGACTGTGATTCTTTCCTGTTTCCTGGCTCTGCTGCTCCAGCTATTATTATTGACCTTGCTTCATTTTGACCCTGGCTTTACTGACTACGCTCCTGCTGTGACTCGGCTCGTTCACTACTCTTGTTGCTCACGGTGTTGCCGTGGTCAACTGCCCCATTTCCCTTAGCTTCTGTGTACCTTTGTCTGTTTGTCTGTCGTGCACTTATTGAGCGTAGGGACCGTCGCTCAGTTGTACGCCGTCGCCTAGGACGGGCCATTGCAAGTAGGCAGGGACTGAGTGGCAGGTAGATTAGGGCTCACCTGTCTGTCTCCCTACCCCATCATAACAGAATGCCTGCTAGTTTTACACTGACAGGCAATAATAAGTATTGCAGTGTATTATAAAAGCGATCAGAAGATCCCATAGTGAAGTCCCCTAGTGGGACTAAAAATAAAGTAATCAAAAAGTTTAATAAAGTTAATAATAAATAAATAAAAATCCCAAATGAAAAAAAATGAAAAATGAAAAACCCACTTTTTCCCTTATAAAATACTTAATTTAATAGGAAAAAAACAAGAAAAAACAAAAAACATTACACATATTTGGCATTGCCGCATCCATAATGACCCCACCTATAAAGCTATTATGTTATTTAACCCACACGGTGAACTACGTAAAAAAAAAACAAAAAAAAAACAATGCCAGAATTGCTGTTTTCTGTTCATCCTGCCTTCAAAAAATTTGATAGAAAGTGATCAAAAAGTTGCATGTACTCCACAATGGTACCAATAAAAACTAGAAGTCGTCCCACAAAAAACAAGCCCTCATACAGCTGCATCGGCGTAAAAAGAAAACAATTATGCCTTTTAAAACATGGCGATACAAAAACAAATAATTTTGAAAAAAAAGTGTTTTTACTGTATAAAAGTAGTAAAACATACAAAATCTATATAAATTTGGTATCGCCACAATCATAATGACCCACTGAATAAAGTTACTATGTTATTTATACCACAGAGTAAACGGCGTAAATCTAAGATGCAAAAAAAGGTGCCAAAATGTTTTTTTCCTACCCTCCCAAAAAAGTTAATAAAAGTTAATCAATAAATTATATGTACCCAAAAATAATGCTATTAAAAAATACAACTTGACCAGCAAAAAACAAGACCTTATTACAGCTATGTCGACGCAAAAATAAAAAGTTATAGCTCTTGGAATGCGACGATGGAAAAACTTAAAAAATTGCTTGGTCATTAAAATAGGCTGGTCACTAAGGAGTTAAAGTTAAACCTGTCACCTCTCCTAACATGTTTGTAGTAGTAAATATTTGAAAACTGGATGTTTCCTTTCCTCTTGTCAAAGGGGCGTGTCCCTACAAAGTGTCACTGTCAGCACTGATTGGACAGTGTCAGACTGTGTAGGGGCACGCCCCCCCCCAACTGGTAACACCCAGATGTCAATTTATTCATACATATCTAGGAGGAATAACAGGGGAACAGCACAATGCAGAGTTCTAAGAAAAAAATGCTCCAAAATTGTGTGGAATGGGGAATGGAATTTTTACTGAGTATTACTAAAACAGACATGTCAAGAGAGTTAATAAGAGGCAGACTCTTATTCTGATCACACTACTATCATGACTTCTGTTCTGAACTAAGCCATGACAGGTATGATGAATAAATCTTTTAACCGCTTAACGCAATGTCATGTGCATGTACGTGAAAGCCAGCAATGGGTTGTATGGAGCAGAGCACGGTCCATGCTGAGCGGGTATTGGCTATATGTTACAGATGACACCTTACTGCAACGGGTGGAATCAAAGATCACTTTGATTCTGTCTGTTGAACCCATTAGATGCCTTGATAAATAGCGAACACCCCTCCAACTGCCCATCGGCACCCAATATCTCGATCGCGGGTTACCGAAGGTTGTCATGGCAGCCTGGGGGCCTAATGAAGGCCCCCATGTCTACCATCTTTGTGCTCCTATTAAGCTCTGCCAGAGACACGATATAGTGCAGCAAATTAATATTGTAGTATATTGTGCAAGCGATCCAACGAGGGGGGCTAAAAACTGTTAAATAATGTTTTTCTTAATGTACAAAAAAAATAAATATACAGTATTAAAAATTCAACAAAAACCTTTTTCCCATTTTTATTCTTAAAACGTAAAAAAAAGAATAAAAAAATAACATAACTGGTATCACCGCGTCCATAAATGTCTAAACTATTACAATATAGCATTACTTAACCCGCACGGTGAATGCTGTAAAAAAAAAAAAATTGAAAACGCAAATATTGCTGTTTTTTTTGTCACCTTAGTTCGCTAAAAAAAATGAAATAAAAAGTGATTTTAAAGTCAGATATACCTGAAAAAGGTACAAAAAACCTCAGCTTGCCCCGCAAAAAATAAGCCCTCACACCGCTCAATCGACGAAAATATAAAAAAGTTATGTATCTCAGAATATGGCAACACAAAACAATATTTAAAAAAAAAATAGTTTTTACTTTGTAAGTGTGGTAAAACATAAAAAACCTATATAAATTTAGTATCGCCGTAAATATATCAACTCGTAGAATAAATTTAACATGTCGTCTTTACCGCACGATGAACGCCGTAAAAACAAAACCCAAAACACAATGGCAGAATAATTTTTTATGCCCATTTCTCACCACAAAGAATTGTTATTCAGTTTCCCAGTACATTAAATGGTGCCATGAAAAACGACAACTCGTCCCTCATACGGCTGTCGATTGAAAAATAAAAAAGTTATGGCTTTTGGATGGCAGGGAGGTAAAAACAAATATGAAAAGCCAAAAATTGGGTGCGCCTGGAAGGGGTTAAAGGGATACGACAAAGCCTACCTCTGACATTTAATGGGGTCTTTCAAGTTTCCATTAGGGTTGCAGTGTATTTGATAGCACTGTAGACGGTAATGTTCTTGTAAAAAACACTGGATGCCTGAAGGAATGGACCACAGCGCAAGCACAATGTAAACACAGTGAGTTATATTTTACATATACTCTAGAATCTAGACCAATGTTTTCCTTTGAGCAGTAACTGTAGTGTTTTTTTCAGTGCAGTACATTTGAATGTTTTTACTATGAAATTCCTGTTTATTTCACACTGTATTCTGCCTCTTTTATTTGAAAGTGAAAGGAACAGGGCAAAACAAACACGGTAAGGCCTCATGCCCACTTCAGTTATTTTCTTCAGGGTGCTATCCCGTTTTTTTAATGGATAGCACACTGACACATTCATTTCTATGGGGCCATGGACACTTCCGTTGTTTTAATGGAACCGTGTGGCCAATCCGACAAAAATAGGTCAGGTTCTACTCCTGTTCGTTTTTGACGGAACAGTCTCGGCCATTTCATTCATTTGGTCCATTGAAACAACGGACTGCACACGGAAGCCGTACGACGGCCAACGGAAGTGTGCATGAGGCCCACTTAGTGTAAATGCTTTAGAAAATCCGCAGCATTTACAGTAGCAGCAAAGTGGATGAGATTTAGACGTGCGGTGTGGAATTTAAATCCGCAGCATGTCAATTCATGCTATGTTTTAGTTGATTTTCCGTTGTGGGTTTTCCCAATTGAATTCAATGCGGGATGCAAAACCCGCAACAGAAAGCCAAGTGTTGTGACTTTTGCGGCGTATTCGCAGCGATTATGCCGCAAAATTCGCAACTGCGGAAAAAGTAAAAAAAAATTAAATTTACCCAGAAGTCTGTGTTTCTTTGTCCAGTCCGGCCTCCTGGGATGATGATGCATGCCATGGGAACGCTGCAGCCATTTACAGGCTGCAGCAGTCACATGGGCTGCAGCGTCATCCAGGGAGGCCGACCGGACTGCCCAGGAGGAACGTGTAGCTATAACAATGGCCTAGGTAAGTTTGAGAGTTTTTCACCGCTGCGGAAAATCCGTCAAACAAAACTCACCACAATGTAGTGTGTTTTTTCGGACGGCATGTATTGCGGGTTCCAGGTCAGTTGCACTGCACAGTTTTTACGCAGCATATCTGACCCGTGGGTAACCGGCCTAAAATAAAAATACAAGGTCTCTTAAAGAAAAATGGATGCATTATTTATTAAGAATGTTGTTTACAACCATTCTTTACGTTTTATTTTACCGTTTTAGTGAGGTATCTCGGCACAGCCTTAAGCAGTTCCTGCAGCTTCACAATAAAAACCCTTCACATAAAGAAAACTTTTATAATATATGGTACAACAATTCCCAGGCAAATAATGTCAAGAATATTTTCAAATGTTGGTATCCTGAGGCTCTTTTCTGCTTATGAATAATGTTTGATTTTACCTTTTAACCTGACAATATTATAGCACGCTTCTCCACAGTGCCCCCTACAGCACCTACTCTATTTATACATTCAATTTTTGTAGTCTGCCTTAGAATACACAATCAAAACCATTATTTTATACAATATATTATTTGAATATTATTTATAGTAAAAAATAAACATTTCACACAGGTAAATATTAATATTTCTATGAAGGGGTTTTTGATTTATTGATCATATCATTGCATGAATAAATATTATTTTATGCCTACTAAAATACTAACCCCTAGCCATCATATTGATTAGGATTATTTTACATTTTTGGTTCTTTCATTTTATTATGACTCTGTTTGTGTTTTAAGTTTTCTTTCAAGTTAACCCCTTAATGACCAGCCTATTTTAAACCTTAATGACCTAGCTATTTTTTACGTTTTTCCATCGTCGCATTCCAAGAGCTATAATTCTTTTATTTTTGCGTCGACATAGCTGCATAAGGTCTGTTTTTTGCGGGACAAGTTGTATTTTTTAATAGCACCATTTTGAGGTACATATTATTTATTGATTAACTTTTATTAACTTTTTTTGGGGGGGGGGATAGAAAAAAATCTGAAATTTCGCCACTCTTTTTTGCGTCCTAAATCTACGCCGTTTACCGTGTGGTATAAATAACACAATAAATTTATTCAGCGGGTTGTTACGATTGCAACGATACCAAATTTGTATCGTTTTTGTATGTTTTACTACTTTTACAAAGTAAAAATGCTTTTTTTTCAAAATTGTTTGTTTTTGTGTCTCCATATTTGAAGAGCCGTAACGTTTTTATTTTTTCGCCTATGCAGTTGTATGAGGGCTTTATTTTTGCGGGAAGACTTGTAGTTTTATTGGTACCATTTTGGAGTAGATGCAACTTTTTTATCACTTTTTTTTTTTTAACACATTTATTTTTATTGAAATTTTTCAAGTAAATTTATAAAATAACACTGCAGTGAAGTGCATACATTGAGTTACAATCACTCAAAAATATGTCAATAACATTTGATTATGAAGGTAGTAAAAGAAAAGAAAATAAGAAAAACAAAATGTAACATTTTAACAGTTCCGCATTTTTTGTACAGTAGGCAGTATAGATTGAATGTAGGTGCAGCGAAATCATAGATTGAAGAGTCAATGTAACGTTTTAAAATGGCGGCTGGTAATCCACGCATCCCAATTATTATCGAACACCTTTTTCCTGTTCAGTGAGGAAGCAATCATGGATTCAAACCAACAATTTTTGTATATGGGCCATTAAGATGATAACATTTGATTTATTATAATTTGTTGAGTACAAATCAGTTCTGCGTATAAAATTATTCCATAAATCCATAAATGCTTTGATAGTGGGATGCGTGGATTGTACATGAGTACCAAAGAGAGAAGAAGCAGTGAGAATGTAAAGGATCTGCCAGGCACAGCTTCGGGTTTAACGCCCATAGATAATCAGTCTGCACCTGCTTCTATGTCTGTGAGACTGACTCCATCTTCCACCACTCAGGGTGGCAGGCTTAGGAGTGGGAGAACCTATCACAGCCTGGCCAGACCCTCTGTCTATTTATACCTGCCTTTCCTGTGCCTCCTTTGCTTGTGATTCTTCTCGTTTGCTTTCCTGGCCCTGCTGCAGCTTCTTGTACTATTGTCCTTGCTTCATATTGACCCCGGCTTGCTGACTACTCTCCTGCTCTACATTTGGTACCTCGTACACTCCTGGTTTGACTCGGCTTGTTTACTACTCTTCTGCTCTGCGTTTGGCACCTCATACTCTCCTGGTTTGACTCGGCTTGTTCACTTCTCTTGTTGCTCACGGTGTTGCTGTGGGCAACTGCCCCTTTGTCCCCCTAGCTCTGTGTACCCTTGTCTGTTTGTCTGTCGTGCACTTATTGAGCGTAGGGACCGTCGCCCAGTTGTAACCCCGTCGCCTAGGGCAGGTCGTTGCAAGTAGGCAGGGACTGAGTGACGGGTAGATTAGGGCTCACTTGTCTGTCTCCCCACCCCCGTCATTACAGAGAATATCCGAGATATGTATTTTCCCTAGTAGAGAGGATTCGGTAGCTACCCACAACTTTGATATGTCATTGGACCATAAGGATTTTAATTGGTCCATTATAGAGCCACGATAATATTGTAGTACCGATGGGCAGCCCATTCCCCACTTCTGCAATGGTTTATAAAGAATCTCTGCCTTTACTCTCGGCTTTATTTTACCCCATATGAATTTCATCAGTACAGATTGTAGCTTTGTAAGATATGTTATAGGCACACTTATAGGGACATTCCTAAAGAAATAAAGTATTTTGGGAAGAGATAACATTTTGATCGCTGCAATACTACCTAACCAAGACACTCCGTGATGTTTGTAGTTACCTAAATCCTCTTCTATACATTTTTGCAAAGGTATGTAGTTTTGGTTAAACATGCACGAGATAGGAAATGTTAGGTTAATACCCAAGTAGGGCAGGGCCCCCTCTACCCATTTGAAAGGGAATTTATTTTTGAGATATTTAACAGTTGTCTTAGGGAGACCCATGTTTAATATTTGGGATTTTGTTGTGTTAATTTTATAATAAGAAGTTTTGCTGAATTCACAGAGGATTTTTTATTTTTCTGGGAGAGATGTCAACGGGGAGGCGCACATTATGATGACGTCATCTGCAAAAAGGCCTATGCGATGTTCATATGTACCGATGGTTATACCTTTAATCAGATCGGATGTTCTGATCTTTTCGGCTAGCGGTTCCATGAGTAAGGCAAAGATCAGTGGGGAGAGTGGGCATCCCTGTCTAGTGCCATTTGTGATTGTAAAGCTAGAGGACAGGAAACCAGCCGTGTATACTGCTGCGGAAGGTCCCGAGTAAAGAGCCAATATGGCACGTCCAACTGGACCTGTAATACCTATTTTGTCTAAAACCGATTTCAAGTATCCCCAATGCACCCTGTCGAATGCCTTTTCTGCGTCTAGTGACAGGAGCAAAGAAGGCACGTTGTGTGTTTCATCATAATGGAGAAGATTTATAATCCTTCTGGTGCCATCAACTGTTTGTCTATTTTTGATAAAGCCGACTTGATCATTTTTGATTAGTGATGGTAAGATATCAACAAATCTGTTAGCTATGGCCTTAGAGTAAATTTTTACATCGCTATTGAGTAGAGATATCGGTCTGAAGTTTTCGGGTTTCTCTGGGGTCTTGCCAGGTTTGGGTAAGGTTATTATAAGGGGCCAAAGCATTTCCTGAGGAAGGGTGCCAATTTCCGATGCTCGGTTGAACACTGAAACAAGATGTGGTGAAAGAATATGGGAGAAATTTTTGAAATATTCGTTTGTTAGGCCGTCTGGCCCGGGAGACTTATTGATCTTGAGGTGTTTAAGTACCATTTGAACTTCTAGAAGTGAGAAAGGAGAATTCAGCTTGGCTAGCTGTTCACTTGATATTAGAGGCAACCTAACAGATTTTAGGAAATTGTCTATCATCTGCTGTGAAGGTTGGATAGTATTTGGGTCGCTGTGGAGGTTGTATAAGTTATCATAATAGTCAGCGAAGGAGTCAGCTATTTTTTGAGGGTTCATAATTTTTCCCCCTGTTTTATCAAAAATAAAGGGGATTTTGGTTTTAATAGTTTTATTTTTGAATTTGTTGGCCAACATTTTCCCAGCCTTGTTGCCCTGCCAGTAATATCGCATCTTAGTTCTTCTCAATGCGTATTCACATTTATGATATAACAGTTGGTGGAGTTGGTTTCTTAATTGTTTTAGTTCTAAAACCAGCTCTCTGGACATTGCTGATTTATTGAGATCTTCAAGTTTTTTAATGTTTGTTAATAGTTCTTGTGTTTTTGACTGTCTTATTTTTTTGGCGGTCGATGACAATTTAATAAGATGTCCCCTGATAACGGCTTTGTGGGCACACCAATTATTAAAAGTTGAGGTGTCCTTAGCGTCGTTGAGATCAAAGAAGTCGGTCAGTGCCTTTTCTATCTGGTCTCTGCTAGTTACATTGTTTAGAAGGGAATTGTTTATCCGCCAGAGAGAGGTGGGAACATTATTAAATTTTTCTTTAAAAAAGGCTGATATCGGGGCATGATCCGACCAGGTTATGAGGCCAATTGAAGGGTTAAGTACTCGTTGAAGTAACCATTGATCTACCATAATAAAGTAAATTCTCGAGTAGTTTTTATGGGGGTGTGAAAAAAAAGTGTAGTCCTTTTCGGAAGGGTTGAACGTTCGCCATGTGTCATAGAGATTTTCCCTATAAGTGATATTGTATACATCAGTATTTTTCTCGTTTGGTTTACAATGGCTCTTATCTAACTGGGGATTGAGTACTTTATTAAAATCTCCACATATAACGAGGGCTCCATATCTGGACTTCTCAATGCTTTTGAGAAGATGTTTAAGAAATTTACCCTGACGTGTGTTCGGAGCATATAGTGATATTTTTCGTTGTTAATAATGCATTGCAGAATTATATATCTGTCCCATTTGTCATAGGTAACCTGGGTCAATTGAAAAGCCAATTAATTTTTAATAGCGATTAAGGTACCTTTCTTTTTGTGTGCATTGGGAGTGCAGAAAATATGGGGGAATTGGGTGTGTTTAACCCTGTGGGAATCTTTGTCTAAAAGATGTGTTTCCTGTGCACACAATATGTCGCAATTAAGTGCTTTACATTCCCTCCACATAAGAGAACATTTGAACGGGCTATTGAGGCCCTTAACATTTAGGGAAGAGATTTTAAAGACCATTGTATTTGAGATTGTAGAGTGCAGTATGTGGAGGTGCGAGGCGTTGAGATTCCGCACCAGTCTCCTTTAAGGGATCATCATATCTTACTCCTTTAAGTGCACCGAGTAATGTGCATTGCAAACGATACATTTCACAAAGAATAAGCGGAACAATATAACAGTAGAACCGTAAAGTGAACACAAAAAGTTGTTCAAAGTGAACATACCAAAACCTTGTTTGGGTTTTTGGCGAGTGGTGAGGGTGGTAGTACATTACAATAATAAAATGTAACAGCAGTGCCTACCTAACCTTCTCAGGAGTTGAAATGCTGAAAAAGAAAATGTGTTATATCCAGGTAACCATACATACAATATATAAGTATAAGGCATAGTGATATTATATTGCAGTCTCGAATCCTTATTTCGGGCGAGTGGATGATTGCTTCGACGAACCAGCCTTGGTCCACTCTGGAGACATTGAAGGAGTCTTTCTTTTAAGCGACTGCTGATCCGATATTGAAGATTCTGGGAACCACTTTTCCCGCAGAATTTCAGCCTCCTTAGGTGTGTTGAGGACGTGAGTGACGCCATTTTTAGTAAAAATGAGCTTGACTGGGTATCCCCATTTGTATGGTATATCATGTTCACGTAGCTGTTTGGTAAATGGCGCAAACTCTCTTCTACGATTCAAAGTGGCTGAGGATAGATCTGCATACATAGATATACCAGCAAAACGTTCAGGAAGTTTTGCATTTTTGAAAGCAAATTTTAAAATGAATTCTTTCGTCTGGTAAAAGTGGATTTTTGCCAGGACATCCCTTGGTGTCGTTTGTGGGAGATGTTTGGGTTTGGGCAGTCTACGCACTCTGTCAATGATTAGATCTCTCTGATCTGCTTCAGGTAGAATGATGGTAAAGTAATCAGTCAGAAATTCTCTAAGCTGAGCAGGTAGAATGGTCTCAGGGATGCCACGAAATCAGATGTTGTTTCTGCGTGAGCGATCCTCCAGGTCAGCTAGTTTAAGTTTAACCGCCATTATGTCTTCCTCTGTATCATTCTGCGCGTCTACTAAGGTGTTGTATGCAGAAGTAAAATCATCCATTTTACTTTCAAGATGTGATGTTCTATCCCCTATGTCCTTAATATCTTTGGACAAGGAGGTAAATGCAGTATGGAAGTCTTTTTGTAAAGAGCTGCGCAGTTCAGACATCAAGCCCCTCATGCTCTCTAGACTAATAACTGATCCCTCATGGGGAGTAAGTGCAGGCAGGTCACATAGTTTAGGTATTGTAGATAAAGATGGCACTGACCTGTTGTCTGTCTTATGCAGCAGAGGTGGACTGTCCGAGGAGCACTCAGGGCTGGGAGATGTGTCTGTGCCGTGGTGAGTCAGTGTGGGAGCCGCACACTCCTTCGTTTCATCATTGCCGGGGCATCCGGCGCCATTTTGTGCAGTTCCCGCCGGCGGATAATAAGAGGTAAGCGTTGCCGGGCCCGGTGTTTTCGGTCTGCCTTTCCCCATTCTAGTATTCTAGGATGTTAGTCTGACAGTTCCTGTGATTTATCTCCTTATTTTCTGCAGTGTAGATGCTGTGTGAGCCGGTTTGAGGAAGGTTAGGTGCGGAGCTCCGAGTTATGCGACCTCTCTCCTCGGCATTCGGCCACGCCCCCTTTTGATCACTTTTTAATCACATTTTTTAAAGTCAGGATTCACAGAAAACAGCAATTTTTCCGTCGTTTTTTATTTAATTTTTTACGGCGTTCACCGTGCGGGTTAAGTAATGTAATAGCTTTATAGTCTGGGTCGTTACGGACGCGGCGATACCAAATATGTGTAACTTTTTTACTTTATTTTGGTTTTTTAATAGTAAAGCAGTTTGTAAGGGGAAAAAGTGGGTTTTTCATTTTTTTTTCACATTTTTTTTAAATTAACTTTATTAAACTTTTTTTTTAACTTTTTTACTAGTCCCACTAGGGGACTTCACTATGCGTACTCCGATCGCTATTATAATACACTGCAATACTTTTGTATTGCAGTGTATTACTGCCTGTCCGTTTAAAACGGACAGGCATCTGCTACGTCATGCCTGCGGCATGATCTAGCAGGCATTCACTCCAGGCAGACCTGGGGGCCTTTATTAGGCCCTCGGCTGCCATGGGAGACACAGACACTCGGTGATCTTATCGCCGGGTGTCGGTGGGATGAGAGGGAGCTCCCTCCCTCTCTCCAAAACCACTCAGATGCGGTGCACGCTATTGAGCACAGCATCTGAGGGGTTAAACGGGTGAGATCGATACTAATATCGATCTCACCCGGCAGAGCAGGGACGCCCCCAGCCCTCAGCTACCTCTGGCAGCTGAGAGCAGGGAGATTTGACAGCTCCCTGCTCTGTTTACTTATTCCTATGCCTCGACGTAAAAAGTATATGGCATCGGAATAAGGCCCGTTAGTGACCGACGTGAAAAGACTATGGGCCAGTCACTAACGGGTTAATCCAAGTCAACTTTATTGCAGTTCATACATGAGTTCGTTGGAATTGAGGATGTGGGAGCTTGGCACAGTTACAGAACATCAGCAGACCCATGTAGAATGACGATGCGTGACAAGAGATGGATAATCAGGTGGAGATATATGTAAGTTGGCTGCTGATTTTGGAACAGGAATGCGTTGTATTTAGGCTCTGCATTAAAGAGGAACTGTCACTAGGTCACTAGGTCATATAAGTTGAACTGGTTGACTGACCTTGATAGCGCTGTCTCCCTGATTGCAGCACTGTTTTTATTTTTCTTCCTCCCCCCCGTTCCAGAAATATGGCCCACTGTTTTGTTGGCTCCCTATATGCTAATTTTCTGTAGTTAGTTAATGGGGTGGAGCTAGCTTCCCTGCCTCTGATACTGACCAATCAGCACGAGGCAGCTTGAGGGTAGTGCATGCCCTGTTGGTTAACTGCAGCAAGTAAGCATAGAGGTAGCCAACAGAACAGCGGGCCACATCTCTGGAATGGGGAAGCGTTCCAGGAAAAAAAAACAGCACTGGAATCAGGGAGACAGCGCTATTCAAGTCAGTTAACCAGTTTAACTTATATAACCTAATGGCAAGTCCTCTTTAGGAAATCAATTGGGTGCTCTATGGCGGTATTATTTGGGCTCCATGAAACAGTTTAATTTTTTCTCTCTATCTACGGATGTAGCCATCTTTATCTTGACTGTGATAACTTGCTGCAGCGTGATATCACACAACAAAAGCCATTGAAAAGTCATTGAAAAAGTCGAGATAAGGGATCTAGTCACTGTTTGTCTAATGCGTTAAAAGTCAAGGTAAAGACGGCTACATCTGTATGCATTTATGTAAATGTATGAATAAGAATATTCATGTAAGCAATAAATGTTTGCATGTTTCTTTACAGTAAGAGTAAAAAAATTGTTAAAACTTAGAAAAAACGACATAAAACAGCAATTATTTAATACAATTGAACATCTATTTATTATAGACAGCTTACATTTTGTACTCAAATCACATGCCATTTTTGGGGGACAGATTTGATTAACTAACATAATAATCAAACAAGAACATAATAAAAACTACATAATAAGGTACAACTTGTCTTCTCAGTAGATGTCCCTAAAAATTACTTAATTTGCCAATACATTGTACTTCCAATTATCCTGGCGTATATACAGCATTTTATAAAGTGAGAAACTAATGATCGCTTTGAGCAGAAAGCTAATACTAGAGGAAAAAAAAACTAGACCCAATATGGTATAAAACAAAGCTATTCTAGATTTTGCTTTACATATGATCGAATTTTATTACAATGTTTAAAACTGTAAGGGCATGCCCAGACGTGGCAGAGTTTTTCCGCCACTGTCCGCATCAATGCCTAAAATGGGCATTAAATTGATGCGGACTAGCCGTTGCGTATTGAGGGGAAGAGGGCTTCCCTTCTCTCTATCAGTGCAGGATAGAGAGAAGGAACAGCCCTTTCCCTAGTAAAAGTAAAAAGAAATTCATACTTACCCGGCTGTTGCCTTGGTGACGTGTCCCTCTTTCGCGATCCAGCCCGATCTCCCTGGATGACGCGGCAGTCCATGTGACCGCTGCAGCCTGTGATTGGCTGCAGCCATCACTTGGACTGAAACGTCATCCTGGGAGGCCGGACTGGAGGAAGAAGCAAGGAGTTCTCGGTAAGTAGGAACTTCTATTTTTTTTACAGGTTGATGTACACTACCGTTCAAAAGTTTGGGGTCACCCAGACAATTATGTGTTTTCCATGAAAACTCACACTTATATTTATCAAATGAGTTGCAAAATGACTAGAAAATATAGTCAAGACATTGACAAGGTTAGAAATAATGATTTTTATTTCAAATAACAATTTTCTCCTTCAAACTTGGCTTTCGTCAAAGAATGCTCCATTTGCAGCAATTACAGCATTGCAGACCATTGCCATTCTAGCTGTTAATTTGCTGAGGTAATCGGGAGAAATTTCACCCCATGCTTCCAGAAGGCCCTCCCACAAGTTGGATTGGCTTGATGGGCACTTCTTGCGTACCATACAGTCAAGCTGCTCCCACAACAGCTCTATGGGGTTGAGATATGGTGACTGCGCTGGCCACTCCATTACAGATAGAATACCAGCTGCCTGCTTCTTCCCTAAATAGTTCTTGCATAATTTGGAGGTGTTCTTTGGGTCATTGTCCTGTTGTAGGATGAAATTGGCTCCAATCAAGCGCTGTCCACAGGGTATGGCATGGCGTTGCAAAATGGAGTGATAGCCTTCCTTATTCAAAATCCCTTTTACCTTGTACAGATCTCCCACTTTACCAGCACCAAAGCAACCCCAGACCATCACATTACCTCCACCATGCTTGACAGATGGCGTCAGGCACTCTTCCAGCATCTTTTCAGTTGTTCTGTGTCTCACAAATGTTCTTCTGTGTGATCCAAACACCTCAAACTTCAATTCGTCTGTCCATAACACTTTTTTCCAATCTTCCTCTGTTCAATGTCTGTGTGCTTTTGCCCATATTAATCTTTACCTTTTATTAGCCAGTCTCAGATATGGCTTTTTCTTTGCCACTCTGCACTGAAGGCCAGCATCCCGGAGTCACCTCTTCACTGTAGACGTTGACACTGGTGTTTTGCGGGTACTATTTAATGTAGCTGCCAGTTGAGGACCTGTGAGGCGTCTATTTCTCTATCTAGAGACTCTAATGTACTTGTCTTGTTGCTCAGTTGTTCAGCGGGGCCTCCCACTTCTCTTTCTACTCTAGTTAGAGCCTGTGTGTGCTGTCCTCTGAAGGGAGTAGTACACACCGTTGTAGGAAATCTTCAGTTTCTTCGCAATTTCTCGCATGGAACAGCCTTCATTTCTAAGAACAAGAATAGACTGTTGAGTTTCACGTGAAAGCTCTCTTTTTCTAGCCATTTTGAGAGTTTAATCGAATCCACAAATGTAATGCTCCAGATTCTCAACTAGCTCAAAGGAAGGTCAGTTTTATAGCTCCTCTAAACAGCAAAACGTTTTACAGCGGTGCTAGCATAATTGCACCAGGGTTTTCAAGTGTTTTCTAATCATCCATTAGCCTTCTAACACAGTTAGCAAACACAATGTACCAATAGAACATGGGAGTGATGGTTGCTGGAAATGGGCCTCTATACACCTATGTAGATATTGCATTAAAAACCAGACGTTTTTCAGCTAGAATAGTCATTTAGCACATTAACAATGTATAGAGTGTATTTCTGATTCATTTAATGTTATCTTCATTGAAAAAAACTGTGCTTTTCTTTCAAAAATAAGGAAATTTCTAAGTGACCCTAAACTTTTGAACGGTAGTGTATATTGTGATCGGAAGTCACTGTCCAGGGTGCTGAAATAGTTACTGCCGATCGCTTAACTCTTTCAGCACCCTGGACAGTGACTATTTACTGACGTCACCTAGCAACGCTCCCGTAATTACGGGTGCACACACGTAGTCACCCGTAATTACGGGAGCCCCATTGACTTCCTCAGTCTGGCTGTAGACCTAGAAATACATAGGTCCAGCCAGAATGAAGAAATGTCATGTTAGTAAAACCAATACGCTCCGCAGCACACATAACATCTGCGGACTTCATTGCGTAATTTTGACTCTCCATTGAAGTCAATGGAGAAATTCCGCAATGAGTCCGCAACAAGTCCGCTACACGTCCGCAACAGTCAGTGTATGCTACGGGCACCAAATTCCGCACCGCAGCCTATGCTCCGCAGCGGAATTGTCCGCAGCGTGTAAACGAACCCTACTAAAAAGCTGTGGAAGGCAATGGAGAAACGTATACGCTGCGGATTTCCAGAGCAATTCCGCCACATCTGGTCATGCCCTAAGGATATGTTCACACGCAGTGACCAAAAACATCTTAAAATACGTTTTTCAGATGTTTTTGTAGCAACACACGTTTTTTGCGGCGTATTTTACGGACATTATTAGAGCTGTTTTTCAATGGAGTCAATGAAAAACGGCTCCAAAAACGTCCCAAGAAGTGACATGCACTTCTTTTTCGCGGGGATCTTTTTATGCGCCGTATTTTGACAGCGACATGTAAAATTAGACCTCGTGGGAACAGAACACCGTAAAACCCATTGCACGCAATGGGCAGATATTTGTAGGCGTAATTGAGCCGTTTTTTCAGGCATAATTCGAGGCGTAAAACGCCCGAATTACCTGAAAACAGTGCATGTGAACATACCCTTACAATGAACAAACAGATCCATCATACAGTGCTGGGCAGATTTCATCTTCAATTTAACATAATTTGGTGGGGACCCCAGCACACCTCCGGATCCCGGATCTTACATGACCGTTATTGCAGCCACATACAGTATAGGAAAAGTGTTTGTGCTTGCATGTGGCCCTACCACTGAATTCAATGGGAATTATGGACATAGCCAAACCAGTGACTTCGTATGACTTTGAAAGAGAGAGCCATGCTCATGAGATAAATTATGTACCATTTTATTTTTACACATTTGTATGCTCCACCGTTTACTTCTGTGTTTGCTCTGTTTGAGATAGACTGCTGAGCTGAAATGTTGTACGACTGGATTAAAAGTTAATAAATACTTTTTTTTATCTAGACATGTGTGCTGTCTATTACTTTGCTGGTGGATATTGTGGCGGGCCAGTTGGATGGATCCACCAGTTTCACTTGCACCACGCATACTACTGTGACATTTGCTTTGGATACTGTCCATTCTGTTATTTTTTTAGCGGCATCGTGAGCATGAAAATGTATTTAAAACAAAACCAAAAAGAACTCATTTAGCACCTTTATGTAGTTTAAGTAGAATGGCTATTTTTTTTTATTGTGCAGATTTAAAGGAACAGTGTCACGAAAAAAAAATTTTTTACATCAGTTTGATTTTAGTGTTTTATTAAAAACTTTTATATTTATTTGTGTGTTTGTGTTTTACTTTTTTTTATTTTTGAACTTTTTCTTCCCTATGGGGGCTGCCATTTTTTTTTCCATTTCTGTATGTGTCGATTAACGACACATACAGACATGGAATACGGCAGCTACAGTCCCATAGTGAATGCGAACGGGGCCCGTTCCATCCACTATGCTGTACGCCGTCTGTGTGGAAACGGCGCATGCGCTGCTCCCACACAGTCCAAGTTGAACTGTGCGCCGTCCGGCGCCATTTTCCTGTAGACCGGAAGTCGCGGCCGGACAGTAAGATTACTACTTCCGGTCGCGGCTTCCGGACTTGTGCACTTGGAGCGGCGGTAGCAGACGGACCGGACAGACCGGAGGGAGCGGCGGCGACTGGAGCAGGTAAGTTATTTCTGTGTATGTAAGTGTTTTACTGTGTGTTTACTAGTGTATGTAAACCTACTACACTGTGTGTTAGCTCAAAAAATGGCGACACACAGTGTAGGAGGTTTGACCGTTCAATCCCCTCGTTTCTCCCGGCACTAGCCAGGATAAAGGAGGGGGGAATTCTGAGAGCTCACTAGAGCGAGTGAGTTTTCTCAAATTTTGCAGCATAAAGCAATGTGGTTGCTTTACCACATGCAATGCTGCAATTTTGGGAATTGCTCCATCTAGTGACCAGCGCTGGGGAATATTATAAATTAGAATGTCATTTATAATATTTCCTGACTCGTGAAAAATGTTTTAAAAATTAGAATAATGTTTAATCACCTACACACTAATTGTTTAACTAAAAAAAAAATACATTTTTTTTTTAGCGTCACATTCCCTTTAATGCTTTGCTCCAACCAAAGCTGCATCATGCTGCTACAAAATTTGATTTAAATCATATGAATCTAGGGAATGGGAGCCTTCCATTGTGTCAATGGTTTCGGCTTTATGTGGTAATAACATCGGAATGCTTTTACCTATCCAAGTGATTCTGAGATTGTTTTCTCATGACATGTTGTACTTTAAAACAATTTGGTCGATAATTTCTGTATTTATTTCTGAAAAACACCAAAATTTAGAAAAAATTTGCAAAAATTAGCATTTTTCAAAATGTGAACGTATCTGCTTGTAAAACAGATAGTAATACCACGCAAAATAGTTACTAGTTAACATTTCCCATATGTCTACTTTATGTTTGCAACATTTTTTGAACATCCTTTTATTTTTCTAAGACATTAGAAGGGTTAGAAATTTAGCAGCAATTTCTCATATTTGAAAGAAAATTTCAAAAGGCCATTTTTTCAGGGACCAGTTCAGTTCTGAAGTGGCTTTGAGGGCCTTATATATTATAAAATCTCCAGAAGTCACCCCATTTTGAAAACTGCACCCCTCAAGGTATTCGAATCAGCATTCACAAAGTGTTTTAACCCCTTAGGCGTTTCACAAAAATTAAAGAAAAGTAGAGGTGAAATGTACAAATTTTTTTTTTTTTTGCCGAAATTCATTTCTAATGCATTTTTTATTTTAACACAGAAGGTTTTATCCGAGAAATGCAACTCAATATTTTATTTCACCGATTCTGCAGTTTTTAGAAATATCCCACATGTGGCCCTAGTGTCTTAATGGACTGAAACACATGCCTCAGAAGCAAAGGATCACCCAGTGGATTTTGGGCCTCCTTTTTTGTTTTGCATATATTTTAGGCACCTTGTCAGGTTTGAAGAGGTCTTGTGGTGCCAAAACAGTGGAAACACCCCAAAAGTTACCACATTTTGGAAACTACACCCCTCAAGGAATTTATCTAGGGGTATAGTTAGCATTTTGACCACACAGATTTTTCGCTAAATATATTGGAATTAGTCTGTAAAAATTCAAATCTACTGTTTTCTGAAAAAACACAGAACTTTTTAATATTTACAAGGAATAATGAAGAAAATGCACCGCAATATGTGTAAAGCAATGTGTCCCGATTACGGCAATATCCCATATGTGGTAATAAACTGCTCAGAAGGCAGGGACCGCTATTTGGATTTTGGAGCACGCATTTTGCTGGATTGGTTTTCGGTGTCATGTCACGTTTGCAACGCCCTGTAGGGACCAAAACAGGGGAAATCCCCCAAGTTACCCCATTTTGGAAACACCCCTCAAGGAATTTTTCTAGGGGTATAGTGATCATTTAGACCCCACGGGTCTTTTGCAGAATTTATTAGAATTAGGCCACCAAAATTAATATCACAATTGTTTTCCACTAAAATGTTGAATTTTCTCATTTTCACAAGGGATAAAGGAGAAAAAACAAACAATTTTTGTAAAGCATTTTCTCCCGAGTACGGAAATACCCCACATGGGGTCATAATTTTTTTTCATTAGAAATAAATTAACCCTTTCAGGACTGATCCAGTTTTTGCTTTCTTATTTTCATTTTTCACTCCCCGCCTTCCAATAGCCATAACTTTTTTATTTTTCCGTCAGTAGAGTGATGTGAGGGCTTATTCCTTGCGGGAGGAATTGTAGTTTCTATTAATACCATTTAAAGTGCCATAAAATGTACTGGGAAACTGAAAAAAAATTCTTTGCGGGCTGATATAGGAAAAAAATCTGATTACATTTTTGGGAGTTTTCGTTTTTACAGCTTTCGCCGTGCGGTAAAAACAAAAACTGTACTTTATTCTGCGGCTCAATACAATTGCGGTGATAGCAAATTTATATAGTTTTTTTAATATTATACTACTTATACAAAGAAAAATCAATTTATTAAAATAAAAAATTTTTGTTTCACCACATTCTGAGAGCCATAACTTTTTTATTTTTCGGTTGATTGAGCGGTGGGAGGTCTTATTTTTTGCGGGACGAGCTGTAGTTTTTATTGGTACCATTTTTTGGTACTTAGAATGTGATGAAAAAGTTGTATTACATTTTTTTGGAGATTTTGGCGGTTTAAATTATTTAAGTTTTTTACGGTATTCCCCGTGCAAGTTAAATAATGGTATAATGTAATAGTTTGGCCTTTTACAGACGTAGAAATACCAATTTTGTTTATTTTTTGACATTACTTTAGAAGAAAAATGGGAAAAGGTTTTATTTTTTAACTTTACATTTTTTCTTTCTCACTACTAATAACTTTAATTCTTCTACACATTTTATTAGTCCCCTCAGGGAACTTGAACCAGCGATCATTAGATCGCTGGTACAATATACTGCAATACTAATGTATTGCAGTATATTGTTATTTTTACAGGCTTCTGTAACCGCACGATCGCTGTTCCTGTCCGTTAGTCCTGGGTGTCAGCTGTAATTCACAGCTGACACCCGCAGCATATGGAGCAGGCTCAGCACATGAGCCCGCTCCGTACATCAACCCCCGCACCATGACGTGCTATTAAGTCATAGTGCGCAAAGTGGTTAATGCACAGCGGATGATGTGCATATTGAAATTTTCCACTGGTATGCCATTCTAGTGCATACTGTGTTGTGCCCAGTTTGTGCCACTGAAGACAAATACCTCATAAAACGTTAAGCGGGTTCTCTCGGGTTTGGCGATGCCATATATGTGGGCGCAAACTGCTGTTTGGGCACGCTGCATGGCTCAGAAGGGAGGGACGCCATTTTGCTTTTGGAGCGCAGATTTTGCTTGGTTCTGTTTGGGGTATTGCTGGTATTTCAGTTTATAATGTGGGGACATATGTAAGCTGTGCGGAGTACATCAGGGCATAATAAGAGCGTATAATAATGCAGTAAATAAATAATAATTCATAGATGTGTGGCCGGTGTCGCACTGATAAATGGCGCCCGATCTCATCCGATTTTGGAACACTGCACATTTTGCATCGCCATATTCTGAGAGCCAGAACTTTTTTATTTTTTTACCACCGGAGCCGTGTGAGGGCTTATTTATTGCGGGATAATTCATTGGTACCATTTTGGGGTATGATTTTTTTGATGACTTTTTATTCAATTTTATTACAAGCCGGGTGACCAGAAACAAGCAATTCTGACAATGTTTTTTAGTTTATTTTTTGCGGCGTTCACCGTGTACTATAAATGACAGTTTAACTTTATTTTGCGGGTTGGTACGATTACGGCGATACCATATGTATATAGGTTTTTTTATGTTTTGCAGCGTTTGCGCAATAAAATCACTTTTTTATAAAATTATTTCTTTTCTGTGTCACCATATTCTGAGAGCCGTAACTTTTTTATTTTTTAGTCAAAAAAGCTGTGTAAGGGCATGTTTTTTGCAGGACGGGTTGTAGTTTTTCTTGGTACTATTTTCAAGTACATGCAACTTTTTGATTACTTTTTATTCTCTATTTTGGGAGGAGTGGTGATAAAAAAATAGAGATTCTGGTGTAGTTTTCTATTGATTTTTTTTGGGGTGTTCATCGTGCGTGAAAAATAACATTATAGTTTTATAGTTGGGGTCGTTATGAACGCGGCAAACCAAATATGTGTAC
Organism: Rhinoderma darwinii; assembly: GCF_050947455.1. Lineage (NCBI taxonomy): Eukaryota > Metazoa > Chordata > Amphibia > Anura > Rhinodermatidae > Rhinoderma > Rhinoderma darwinii. Next base: position 64,889,970 of record NC_134691.1, read on the forward strand.
TTTTTTTAAGGTGTTCATTTTTTTTCTATAATAAAAGTCTTATTATAGGAAAAAAAGCATTTTTTGTTTATATAACTTATAACTTTTATTTTTACACTTTTTTTTAAAACATTTTTATTACTTTTTTTTACATGTCCCACTAAGGGACATTTAGACTTGCAGCTTTGATCGCTGCTAGAGTACAGTACACTACCTACGTAGTGCAATGTATTCTAACTGTCATTGTCACGTGACAGTCACACTGACAGGAAGCCTTGGAGGACCGGCCGGAGGCTGCTCCTCCGAGGGCTCCGTACATGACAACCCGGAGCTCATTGTCTGGCCTCCGATTGCCACGACAAGGATCGGCAGCCCCCACAATCACTTCATGGGGGCTGCCGATGTGCTTCAAACCCCTTAAATGCGGCGATCGCAATTGGTTGCCGCATTTATAGGGTTAATTGCCTAAATCAGCCGCGATGGTCCGCTTACCGGCAAGACTGGAGTGTCAGCTGTCTGGGACAGCTGACCTCCCGGTTCCCGGACACTGTCCGTTAGGACAGTGTGCGCCGGGAACTATTCTGCAACTGTACGTCCTGATGTGGGAAGCAAGCCTCCTGCAGGACGTACAGTTGCGGCGCAGCGCCTAAAGAGGTTAAGAATCATTTGATAGAAAGATATATAGATTATATATACAGTACTTAATAAATAAATACAGTGAAATTCCTTTAATACAATATCATATAATCCATAATTTCTGACTTGTTTCCAACAGAGAAATGCATGATAATCAGGATTTTCTCAAGAGCAGGAACACAAAATGTTTCTTTTTCCTATAGTGCATCCTCAGACATTTCTTCCCTAGATAAGCAACGCAGACATATCCGGTTGTCCACATGATGTAAAAGAAAACATGATTTATCAGACCAGTCCACCTTCTTCCATTTTTCCATGGTCCAGTTCGGATGCTGATGTGCACATTGTAGGTTCTTTTGGCAGGGGATCGGGGTCAGCATTGGCACTCTGACTGGTCTGTGGCTACACAGTCCCAAACACAACAAGCTGCTATGCATTGTGTGCTCTGACACCTTCTATCATAGTCAGCAGTAACTTTACAGTAGTTTGTCAGCGGGATTAAACCAAATGGGCTAGCCTTCATTCCCCAACCACATCAATAAGGCTTGGGCGACAGTTCACTGGTTGTCCTTCCTTTGACCACTTTCCTTGACATGTGTCATTGTAATGAGATAATCAATGTTATGCAATGCACCTGTCAGTAGTAATGTTAATATTATGGCTGAATGGAGTGCAGATGTGCCCAAATCTCCCTTGCCACATATGTAGACACAAGCATTATTAATGGTGCATGGTAGGTGGGCGGCCCCTTTACAAATTTTGCATTGGGGCTCTGGAGATTCAAGTTTCCCCTTTGGGTTTATATATTGATTTATTACAAAGTGCAATATGCACAGAGACCAAACCAAAATGAAAACTTGTTTACTTTGGAGAGAGCAGTTATTCTTCATGAGCTGTGTCTGCCCCCTTCTAGTAGTAGTCGTCACAGCAGACCCGCTTTCCCAGTAATCACAGTAGTGCCTCCCCCTACCCGCAGTATACACAGAAGCTCGTCTTCCTCCAGTAATGACAGCAGAGTCTCCCCTCTTCATTCACCTGTACCCACAACAGGGATGACCCTATTACCCCTATTAGTCACTGAAGTTCCTTCACCTTTTCCCCAACATACCCCCTCCCCACCCTTCCCATAGTAGTCACAATAGGCCTCCTCTAGTACTCACTGCAGTTACCCCTTTCTCCAAGTACTCTTAGCAGGGTTCCCTTTTGCCCCAGTATAGCATTCCCTCAATTTCTCTAGTACTGTCAATAGGGTATCCCCTCTTGTAGAGGACCACACCTGTAGAAGACCATTTTTCAATACAATTTTGGATGTTTTTCTCACTGGCGTAACTACCACTCTAGCAGCTATAGCGGCTGCTGCGGGGCCCGTGGCATGACGGGGCCCATGCCGCCAGCCGTCACGGCCCCCCCCATGCCCGAAGGCTCTGCTAGCAGCCGCTATGGCTGCTACAGCGGGAGCGACACCACATTCAATAGTGTCTGCGTCCTTCAGACGCAGATGCTATTTAACACTATGACAGAGTAGGGAGGTATCTCCCTGCTCTGCCATAGGCTACTGTACACAGTGGCGTAGCTCTAGGGGTCACAACGGTCACAGTTGCAGTGGAATTATACTGTGGGGGCATTATACTGTGGGGACAGCTATGGGGGGCATTATACTGTGGGGACTGCTGTGGGGGGCATTATACTGTATGGGGGCATTATACTGTGGGGGCAGCTATGGGGGGCATTATATTGTGGGGGTAGCTATGGGGGGCATTATACAGTGGCAGCAGCTATAGGGGGCATAATACTGTGGGGGCAGCTATGGGGGACATTATACTGTATATGGCAGTTATGGGGAGCATTATACTGTGGGGGCAGCTATGGGGGCATTATACTGTGGAGGCAGCTATGAGGGGCATTATACTGTGGGGCAGCTATGGAAGGCATTATACTGTGGTGGCAGCTATGGGGGCATTATATTGTGGGGGCAGCTATCGGTGGCATTATACTGTGGGGGCATCTATGGGGGCATTATACTGTATGGGGCAGCTATGGGGGTGCTTTATACTGTGTGGAACATTATATGGTGGGGGGGAAGATATGGGGGCATTATACTGTGTGGGGTGCAGCTATCGGTAGCATTATACTGTGGGGCAACTATGGCGAGCATTATACTGTGGTGGTCAGCTATGGTTGGCATTATACTGTGGGGACAGCTATAGGGGTATTATGATGCATGGGGCAGCTATGGGGCATTATGCTGTATGGGGGAATTTGTTTGGGCATTGTAATGCATGGGGCATCTGTGTGGGCATTATACTGTATGGGTGCATCTGTGTGGGCATTATACAGTATGGGGCATCTGTGTGGGCATTATACTGTGTGGGGGCATCTATGGTTCAGTATACTGTATGGGGGCATTATGCTGTATGGTGGCAGCTATGGGGGCATTATACTGTGTGGGGGCATCTATGGTTCAGTATACTGTATGGGGGCATTATACTGTATGGTGGCAGCTATGGGGACATTATACTGTGTGGGGGTATTATGGGAGCATGATACTGTGTTGGCTGAACCAGGTGTGTATAGGCAGGTATTGGGTGGGATTAGAAAGAAAAAATATTTGCCGCTGTGCGCCACATCGATTGTCCCTCTTTGTGATACTTGAAAGTATAGCACTGTCTAGAGGGAGAGCTGTATAGCAATGTCTACATGGGGGCAGCCTGTGTAGCACTGTCTACAGGGGGTGCTGTATGGCACTATTTACAGGGGGGCACTATCTACAAGGGCTGGCTGTGTGTGGCACCCAGGGGAGTGGGGCCCAGTCAAAAGTTTGCAATGGGGCCCAGTGTTTCCTAGTTACGCCCTGCTCTGCTACTATCTAGCAGTCTATTCCCCACTGCTGCATGAAGCTTCCTGCTCCTGCATCAACTTCAGATAACATTGGTGATGTAGGAGGAGGACAGAGCAGCTGTCATTGTCTGACATCTACTGTGTACACTGTCTAGTCAACAGGAGTAATCTGCAAGTGTCTCTGCAAATGCCCTTCAAGCAGTGCCTATAGTATTGGATTGTAGCTCACTCAGCTGCCATGTTATCAAGGACACGTTTCTTGTAGTGTGCAGGACCCTTGTACTCAGGACTTCCTGGACTTTTCATGTGCACTTATTTGCAGCATGTCCAAGCAGCGAGGACAAGTATTGTAGGTATTGAATAAGCTTGGAAGCTTGTGCTTTGTCTATTTTACCCTTTGGAACTGATCAAAGACCAAGTTTTTATGCCTTGTCCAATGTCAGCCAGCTATACATAGAAAGATGTGTCATGGACACAAACATTCACTGAGATATCCTCCTACCCGTGGAACCTGTTATTTTGGGGAACAGAGTTGAGCATTAAAGGGTTATTCCCATTGGAAACATTTATGGCATATCCACAGTATATGCCATAAATGTCTGATTGTCATGTCCGTGGCTGCGGGCTGTCAGCTCCGTTCTTCCCCTGACAGCCGCAGCCACGAGTTGGCAAGCGCTGGCCCCAGCCTCCTCCTCAGGAGAAGCCAGTGCTCGCGTCTACTCACCAATGCCGGATCCCGTAGGGTGTGCGCGCGCGCTCGTGCCTGCTCTTAAAGGGTCAGCGTGCGCATCGGACCTTGTTCCTGAACTTTGACCCGTGAGTACTCTGGACTATAACGGGGGTCCAGCCCCCTAGTTCTATGCCTGAGCTTTGTTGTTGTATTCCTAGTCTGTCTTGCAAATGGCCCCCTAGTGTTTCCTGCTCCCAGTGTTTCCTGTTCCTGTAGCCTGTATCCTGATCTAGTGTCGTGCTTGCTGTAGCCGTGCTGTGCTGTGTTCTACGCCTGACCTGCTTCTCCACACCTAACGTCCACCTGCTGCCAAGTTCCTGCCTAGCCTGCCTTGCTACTGTCTGAGCTGCCACAGGTACCCTATACGAACAATTAGACTTTGACCTGCGTCCTGTTGGCCAGCTGCCTTACCGCCAAGGCGGTACGGCCCAGTGGGTCCACGAACCCCTCGTGACACTGATAGATGCGGATCCCAGCTCTGGGACACGCATTTATCAGACATTTATGGCTTATCCCGTGGACATGCCATAAATGTCTTAGGTGGGAATAATTCTTTGTTTTTCTGTCTAAAATAATAGTCTGTAAGTAAAAAACGTATGCAATGGTACGGCAATATAGAAATACAGAATGTTATAGTGCACTTACTGGTAAACAAACAAGTGACACAGAAATCTTGCTCACGACAAAAGAAAAATGATGCAGTTAACAGTTTAGTATTCTAATGCTAACACCTAAACATTTAAAACCTGTACAACATATGTCTGCATTCATGCTAAAAGCTAATAAGTATACACCTTTTAATATATAAGATCATAAAATCGATAACAAAAAATTTAAATAAAAAAGCACATAATTGATTAAAACCAATTCCATTTATTTTATTGACTTATGCCCAGCATATGTTTTCTGTTGCAAATATAATTGGCAATAATATTGCAAGTATTGCTGTTGTATAAATTTTGATTTAGTACGTTATGGGAATATATAACAGTGCACTGTATAAGCTCTTAGTCCAACTGGACCTATGTACTAACGGTTTCTTGGCTTAATACGTGACTTTTATGAAGGTTCCCCTAGTCTTTTTCTTCAAGGAAACCGCACTTTGCTATTATCTATGGCTTTCTGCCCGCATGAAGTGATCTTTCTTGGTCTGTTTGCAGAATCATATGATTCTAATGGCCGGGTGTTACACTCTTAGTACCTGGCTTCAACCAGCACAATTCCTCGTGGGATGCGAAAGCCCCTTCTGAGGTAGTTATTCCTGTAGTGATATGACCATATTACCACAATGGCACAAACAGCAACTTTTAAGCCACTAGGTAACAAATTGTACCCATATCTCCACAGTAGTACCTACCTGTCAGTGTAACGCATGTATATGTTTTATATACTTATATATTAGCACCAGAATACTAAATTATTTACTTTGCATGGCAGTACAGTTACATATGTCTGTCATTGACTGTCATTGTAAAATACATACTTTTTTACACTACTGAAAATCATGACAAGATATACTTCTTAATACTGTCAAAGAACAGTTTCTGAATGCTTACTATCAAGTATACAGGACACTCTTTTGGCATAAGTTTGACCCATAGAAATCTATGGGGACATCACAGGATACATTTGAATACTATTTTTGTTATCCAAATATATATTTAGGGATGTAGCCCATAAATGTTGTGTGAATGGAGCCTAATACTAACCACAGAACTGCATTTCCACTATTATAAAATGTAACGATTATGCCCACAGTGTTTTTTCTCAGTTTGGTTAATGAAGAAAACTAATATGACATTAAAACATTTACATGAAAAGTCACTGTAAAAAGCTGGCTTTTCTGCAGACTTCTATTTGTTGTTTAAGCAGCCACTAGATGTCTCTCGATGTCCTCTAGATATGATTTTACACACAGACACAGACACGCACACACACATATACATATATATATATATATATATATATATATATATATATATATATATATATATATATATATTAGTTGCTTACAAATACTACATGGAATTAAAATGGATTTTAAATTAGATTTTATGTAGTGGACCTGGCAAAATAGTCCAAATTGTTACAGAATAATGAAAAAAAAAAATAATACCTTCAAAAAAAAAAAAAAAAAAAATCTAAGAGCTGAAAAGTTGTGTGCATATGCATTCACCCCATTTGCCTTAAAACCCCCTAAATAAAGTCTGGTCAAACCAATTAACTTCAGAAGTCACAAACTTTGAACATCCCACAGAGCACCATTAAATCCTGTATAACAAAATGACTACAAACCTGAGAAGTGAAGGCCGACCACCAAAATTCACAGCCTGGACATGGGGGGCGTTCATCAGAGATTCATCAAAGACACCAACGATAACACTGAAGGAGATCCAAAGATCCACAGCGGAGATGAAAGTATCTGCCCATAGGATCACTATAAGCTGTACACTTCACAGAGCGGGGCTTTATGGAAGAGTGGGCAGAAAAAAAAGCCATTTCTTAAAGAAGTTTTCGAAGTTAATAAAAAAAAAGTTTTTGAGGGGGAATACAATAAAAAAAAAAAAAAGAATCATTACTCACCTAACAGATCCCCCCGCGTTCCAGTGCTCCCCACCGCAGTTTGTTGACTTGGCTGCAGCGATGATGTGCCTGTATAACCATGTGACCGCTGCAGCCAATCATGAGTCTCAGTGGATATATGGCACAGGATCGCTGTGGTAGTAGCTTGGAAGCACGCATTTGCGGTCACTGCTATGGAAGAAAGTGCCCAAAAAACAAAATGTCACTCGTGACATGCTGTATACCAGGCCAAGATTATTGGCTCCTAGAGCATGTGATCGGTATATGGCATGTCACTGGAGGATGCAGCCAATGTGACGTCATAAGTCACATGAGGAGTGGGCAGTGGCGAGAACAGAGGCACTTTTCGAAATGTGAGTAAGTCAGAAATTTCATCAGGGGGAGGGTGCGTAAAGAGTGCCTATATAAAAATATAAATGAGAGGAAAATGTGTTTTGAGTTTACCACATGGCAGACTCCCCAAACACATGGAAGAAGTTTCTCTGATGAGATTAAATTGTACTTTTTTCCTTAATTGGAAACGCTATGTGTGGTGCAAACCCAGCACTTCCCATCACCCCAAGAACATTATTCACAGTGAAGCATGGTGCTGGGGGGAAGCTTTTAATCGGCAGGGACTGGAAAACTGGTCAGGATTGAAGGGAAGATGGATGGCAGTAAATACAAAGTAATTCTTGAGGAAAACCTGTTTCAGTCTGCCAGAGCTTTGAGACTAGGAGGGAGGTTCATCTACCAGCAGGACAATGACCCTAAACATACTGGTAAAGCCACACTGGAGGGGTTTAAGGGGGAACATGTAAATGTCTTGGAATGGCCGAGTCAAAGTCCAGACCTCAATCCAACTAAGAATCTGTTGTGTGACCTGAAGACTTCTGAACACCAACACAACCATCTGGCGTGAAGGAATTGGAACAGTTTGGCACTGGAATAATGGACTATAATCCCAATGTCTAGAAGTGCTAAACTAATAAGGACATACCCCAAGAGACTTGCATCTGTAACTGCAGTAAAAGGTGGCTCCACAAATAATAACAGTAACGAAGTGCAGAGATTGTGAATAGACATCCCATGGAATGTCTATTCACTGTCTAAACACTTCAGTATTGTTAATGTGTTAGTATAAGACAGCACATTAGGATCTAACAGGATCCCTATGCGCTGTGTAAATGAATGGAGAGGAGTGCATGATGCTGATTGGTCAGCGTCATACACTCCCCTGTACAACGCCCACTTGGTCGAAAGTAAAAAATACACCCACTTGGGCATTAAGCAACTCATTAGCATAAATCTAAAAACGCTACTAAAGTGGTAAAAATAGATAGTTTTTTTTAAATAAAAAGCATTACTGTCACCTACATTATAGCGCCCATCTCCTTATCTAGGAGATAGGGCACTTATAATGTGGTGACAGAGCCTCTTTAAATAAAGCTATATTGTAATAGTTCTGACTTTTACGGGCGCAGCGATACCAATTTTGTTTATTTTTTTTATTTTTTACATGACTTAAAAGGAAAAATGGGAAAAGGGGGGTTTTTTGAACATTACATTTTTTTTTAAATTTTTTTCACTACTAAAAACTTTATTTAACTTTTTTTTAACAATCTATTAGTCCCCTTAGGGGACTTGAACCTGCAATCGTTGGATCACTGGTACAATGGACTACAATACTAATGTATTTCAGTATATTGTCATTTTTACAGACTTCTGAAACTTAACAGATGCAGAGTGAAGGCAATCTTGCGGACCTTCATTAGTCATCAACCATCGACGCCCCTCGATCGTGTTGTGGTTATGAGCTGTCGAGGGGGGCACCCCTTCTCTATAAAGCCTCAGATGCTGCAGTCACGATTGGCCACAGCATTTGAGGGGTAAAACGACCAGGAACAGCGCCATCACTGCTCCTGAAAGTTAGTGTCGGATGTCAGCTGTAATAGACAGCTGACACCCGCAGGGTATAGAGTGCGCTCAGGGCGTCAGCTTGCTCCATACATTAACACCCGCACCATAATGTGCACTTACGTCAAGGTGCGTTAAGGGGTTAATTATAGTTTGTGTCACAGTAAAACATATTTTGCACTTTAAAAGTGGTCGGCATGTTGTGTAAATCAAGGGTGTAATGCAACAAAACAGGAATAAGGCCTCATGCACATGACCGTAGTGTCACCGCGGCTGCCTTCAAATCACGGGCCGTGCACATGGCCGTGTGCATTTATTTCTATGAGCCTGGACAGTAAAACACTGGCGTAATAAGACATGTCCGTTGTTTTTGCGATCTGGGTTCCTGGGCAATGCACGGACCGTGGAAACAATGGTCGTGTTCATGGGCCCATTGAAAAGAATGGGGCCGCAATTCACCCGCAGATTTGCGGGTGAAATATGACCGCAAAAATACGTTCGTGTGCATGGGGGCCTTACATAGAGGGGATAAATACTTTACAAACAAACACATTATGTGGCGACTTTCCAAAGGATTTGATCACTAATTTTTATTTCATCCAGACATATTGCCAAAAGTCTAAATCACAGAATCAATTATACAGCCATGCTATCTGCATAGGTTCTAATAAAGTGATACACATCCTGACTCTGGAGATGTGCACGGGGCAAGATATTCTGCCCCCATCCCTGAAGTATTACCTGGCACAGTGCCAACTTTACAAGAATGCACTGTATGGTTTGCCATGGTGTGGGAGGCAAAAGGTGTCCTCACTTTACTTCGAAGGAACTGTCTGATAACTAACTATATAAATATATAACTTAATTGTTTTATCGGGCTGGGTCAGCATTTTGTTAAAAAAAAAATGAAAGCTGAATGCACTAGTTTGGATCGGTTCAGTCAGTATCCATTTTTATGTGACCCATAAAACCATGCATGTGTTTTTCTTTCAGATACCTAAATCTGTTGTTTTTTTTTTTGTATTTTTTGTTTAAACAAACAAAAAGTACAACAAAAGTAGTATGCCCATTGAGGGATCCAATATTAGCGCAACTCAGTTAAACCATACACTATATCAACAGAAACGTTACTTTCATTATTTTTAATTTTTTTACAAATGAACCACAGCAACTGAAAGGAAAATGCCATTTTGAACACAGTCCATGTTATATTTTTGGATCATGTTCACAGTGGCTAGAAGGTACATTAGGTAGTTTGTTATGGCCAAGCTAATTGAGTCCAATCATATAGTATGTTGAGGGATCAGTGCTTGGATTATGATTGAGTTATTTAAAAAAAGAGTTTCTATAGAGAGCCGAGTAAATCCCATGTAAAACGTAAAGTAAAATGACTGTTCGGTCAGATAGTCCCTTTACATAATGTACAATGTCAGGAATAAATTGTGATATTCTTATATATACAGTATATATTTATTCATGCTGTAGGAAAGTCCTGACAGTCGGAGTGCAGAAGTAGCAGTTGCACCCGGGCTCCGGTACATGAAGGGGCCCAGAGGTCTCTCTGCTTAATGAGAAGACATCAGTATTATAAATGATACATGATAGGGGGGGGGGGGGGGTCCATTTACAGAATTTGGATCGGGCCCAGGGGCTTTAAGTTACACCTCTGACTTTTGAGGCAAGATGACAGGTGCTCTCAGAAAACCCAAAATGCTGGATACCGTACTTCAGATACTTATGAGAAATTATAATGGGCTCTGCATCAGCTGATTTTAGGCAAATTGGTGCCAGAGCCCCTCTGACTTCAATGCTCCTCCCAGATCTAATATCATTTTTTGCTCCCATCATCTCTCATTTAGATATATATAAATAAAAAATACAAAAGTCCAGCAGCACAGGCAGCAATGGGTGCAAGCCCCAGGGAACCGACCAATGTCCCAAATATATAGTAGTCAAAAATGAGGCAGCACTCCAGGGGTTCAAGTGAAAAAAGATAGGTACTTTATTTCCCTGTGCACAACACTTTTCTCATCCACTACTTTGGAGTGCTGCCTCAATTCTTTTGTTTGCTACATATATATATATATATAAAATATATTATTTAATATTTTTTTATTTAATTGAATAGACTCTATTAATATGTCATTCTTATATTGGGATTTTGGTTCCTTATTAATCATATTTAGCTTGCTAGATACTAGTATTTATAGTGTACAAATTCATTATTAAATGTAAAATATTTCATCATGTTTCAGTGTGCTTGTCTTTTGGTTTTGTGTTATTTTACTGGAACATTGTGTTAAGCATCGGTGTTACATATCATTAGGATAATTACGCACATAAACTCCTATGAGTCATCATTATACAAGAATAATTTCGTATTGTATGATATTTTCACAGCTACTAGTGTTCATTAAATACACATGATGCCTTTGGGCAGCTTCATCACTGACAACTTGGGTTTATCACCTGTATCCATGGTTAAATGAAACTAGGGTATGCCTGAGGGTAAAAGACTATACATAGAATTCGGAATGGGAAATTTTGATGTTCCTGCACCATTATCCACAACGGTAGAACTTTAGTTACATGGTGATGAATTATGTTAGGACACTTTGCAGATGCTTTCTGGTCAAGTTGATCTGTTACTTTGTACCCTATCATGTTCAATCTTACAGTTGCATTGATGTAGTTTATATTAATGGACAGTAATAATACATAATGTAAGGGTATTTTATTCTTTAAATAATATACTTAATAAAGTTAGAATAAACTCGATGAATTGGCTCTCAGAACTCATTCTATAGTAGTATTTTAGAATTTTAGTTTAAGTACACTGGGTGTTCATCAAATTGAATTATAGCATTAATAATGTGTACCCTAAGTCTATCATACTTGAAATTATAATGGGCCAATGATACGTTCACGTTCCAGTTTCATCTGCCTGTGCTCGTCTGGTATTAGTGTTGATTTGACATTATAGCCGTCATCTCCCGACATCTATTACTAAATCAAGAACTTTGTTTGCACTTTAGCCATATTGGTTGGACCTAGTTCTGTCCTGTTTAGGGCGGGTTCACACATGGCGGAATTGCACTTAAATTCCGCTGCGGACACTCCGCAGCGTTAATCCGCAGCGGAGCCGTTTCTACATTGACTTTCACTTTAATTTAGCAGTGTTCGTTTACACGATACGTACAATTCCGCTGCGGAGCATAGGCTGCGGAGCGGAATTTGGTGTCCGCAGCATGCTCTGTCTGTTGCGGAGCAGTGGCGGACTCATGGCGGAATTTCTCCATTGACTTCAATGGAGATTCAAAGTTCCGCAATGAAGTCCGCAGCTGTCATGCACATGTCATGTGTGCTGCGGATGCGTCTTGCTTTTTTTACTTGACATTTCTTCATTCTGGCTGGACCTATGTATTTCTAGGTCTACAGCCAGACTGAGGAAGTCAATGGGGCTCCCGTAATGACGGGAGCGTTGCTAGGAGACGTCTGTAAATAGTCACTGTCCAGGGTGCTGAAAGAGTTAAGCGATCGGCAGTAACTGTTTCTGCACCCGGGACAGTGACTACCGATCCCAATATACATGTATCTGTAAAAAAAAATGAAGTTCGTACTTACCGAGAACTCCCTGTTTCTGTCTCCAGTCCGGCCTCCCAGGATGACGTTTCAGTGTAAGTGACGGCTGCAGCCAATCACAGGCCAAGCACAGGCTGCAGCGGTCACATGGACTGGAGCGTCATCCAGGGAGGTCGGGCCGGATGCCGAAAGAGGGACGCGTCACCAAGACAACGGGCGGTAAGTATGAATTTCTTTGACTTTCACTAGGGAAAGTGCTGTCCCTTCTCTCTATCCTGCACTGAATAGGGAGAAGAGAAGCACTTTTCCTGCAGTCCGCAGCGGCCAGTCCGCATCAATTTTCTGCACATTTTGTGCAGATCCGCTGCAGAATCTGCAACGCAGATTCTGTGCGGCATTGATGCGGACAGTTGCGGAGGAATTCCGCCATGTGTGGTCATGCCCTTACAGTCTTTCACACAGAGTATTTTGACGAGTTTTTTGGCGCGGAAACCGCTCCGCAAAACTCATCAAAAACCGTCCGAAAATGCCTCCCATTGATTTCAATGGGAGGCGGAGGCGGTTTTTGTCCCCCGAGCGGTAAAACCGTCTCGCGGGAGAAAGAAGGGACATGCCCTATCTTCGCACGGTTACGCCTCTGACCTCCCATTGACATGAATGGGAGGCAGAGAAAGCCTATTTCGCTGAGTTTTTTGCCCGTACCACTCAATGGGCGCGAGCTAAAAACGCTGCGGAAAACGCAGCAAAAAACCCCACGAAAAACATGGCGAAAATCGCGGCAAACGCTGTGCAGGAAGGTCAGTTTTCCTCCTGCAAAAAGGTCAGAGACAGAAACGCGTGAAAAAAGGGCATGACACTTCTTTTTCCCGCAAGTGCAAAAAACGCCTCCGCCTCCCATTGAGATCAATAGGAGTCACTTTTGGAAATTTTTTGGTACAGTTTCTAATGCAGTTTCCGCGTCAAAGACAGCACCAAAAAACTCAGTGTGAACATACCCTTAGAGAACTCGGAAAAATCCTGTGAAGCTGAAAAGTTAGCAGCCTATTGCTATAAGGCAATGTTTGCATAACAGAAAAAAATCTGCACGGATTAAAGGGCATGCTGCAGATATTCAAATCCATAGCATGACTATTCGGTTGCAGAATTGTAATGCAAATGTGAAATCTTCTGCAAAATCCATGACAAAATTCTACTGCGGAAAATATCCGCCAGGTCTGAACTCCCCCTAAGGGACCAATAAAGAGCAGCATTTTAACCTCAGAGTGGGGCTTTGAAACTCTTTTTTTTTTCTTTTTACCATATGGCCAATAGTGGAGCCTTATACCCACAATTTATTATTGCAATTATCTGTGGTGCCCAGGTTTTCCAACTCATGACCCACCTTCAGATTTTCACTCCGTACTATAAATTCTGTTTCTGTTCCTGCCTAATTACTACTTTTCCATTGTTCAAGCTCTACTTCTATTTAGCCGTCATTAATTAAAGATTATCCAATGTACTCAACTGTGGAATCTGCAATAAAGTCCATACCTTCTTGTGGGAATAATGGGTGAAGACTACTGGGTTGGACTCCATGCCTCAACTTAGCCTGATTTAGCCCAATTATAGTAAAGGGGATCCACTATTCAGATGCACTGCAACCAGATTTATACTTCAGATGTCTATATGCACAAAAAAATGCATCTGGCATGCAATTAATCTCAACTGAAACAACACATACTATAAGGTGCTAGCATGAAAGAGGTCTAAAAAGAGGTTTTGATGATGAAATTTGGATATACTGTAAGGCCTCATTTACACGAGCGTATTATACGCGCGTGCGACGCGCGTGCTTTTCACGCGTGTCGTACGCACCTATAATAGTCTATGGGGCTGTTTAGACGATGCGTGAATTTTGCGCAGCGTGAGTGCGTTGCGTAAAACTCACGACATGTTCTATATTCTTGCGTTTTTCACGCAACACGCACCCATTGACTTCAATGGGTGCGTGAAAACAACGCATGCCACACTGACGGTCCTGCGTTGCATGCGCGAAAATCACGCAAGAGCTGTCAAACTCCTGAATGTAAACAGAAAAGCACCACGTGCTTTTCTGGTTACAAACATCCAAACGGAGTGTCAAATTAGAGATGAGCGCACCGAACTTCACCGGGTTCGGCCGAACTCGTTTTAACCGAACCCGGCAAAAAATGTTCGGGTACGCGACGTCAGGAGACAGTCACTGCCCACGGTGCTGAAAGACTTAAACTGTTTCAGCACCATGGACAGTGACTTTCGATCACAATATACATATACGTGTAAAAAAAAAAAAAGAAGTTCTGACTTACCGATAACTCCCGGCTTCTTCCTCCAGTCCGACCTCCCGGGATGACAATTCAGGCCAAGTGACAGCTGCAGCCAATCACAGGCCAAGCACAGGCTGCAGCCAATCACAGGCCAAGCACAGGCTGCAGCCAATCACAGGCTGCAGCGGTCTCATGGCCTGCCGCGTCATCCTGGGAGGTGGGGCCGGATGACAAGAGAGGGACGCGTCACCAAGGCAACGGCCGGGAGACCGGACTGGAGGAAGCAGGCAGTTCATGGTAAGTGTGAACGTCTTTTTTTATTCACAGGTTGGTGTAGATTGTGATCGGCATTCACTGTCGAGGGTGCTGAAAGAGTTACTGCCGATCAGTTAGCTCTTTCAGCACCTTGGACAGTGACGGGCGTCGACTACCTCATCTCTATGATGGCGGCTGCGCGAAAATCACGCAGCCGCGCATCATACACGGATGACACACGGAGCTGTCAATTGCCTTTTGCGCACGCAAAACGCAGCGTTTTTTTGCGTGCGCAAAACGCACACGCTCGTGTAAATGAGGCCTAAGTCATATGAATTAATATGTAAAAGTATTTTGTGTCATTTTGGATCCATCAAGGACTAACACATGACAAGCTTTTTAAATTACTATTTAAACTTTTATTTTTAGTTGTAATACAGAGATATGCCTGATAAGCCTTCAATTCAGCACAAAGCCGCAGTTAATTCAGACCTTCAAAGAGACTAAATCAAGTATACTACAATGTGTCAGATGAAAGTTGTGATCCACATGGCACACAATGAATGAATGACTTGGAGAACTCTGGTGAGCTAGCCGTGTTGTACTATGGCTTTATAACCCAGAGGTTCACCTTACAAAATATATCTCTACTCACTGAAAAGGAAAAAATGTCAATGTCACTTTCCACTTCTAGAGCACCTAACAATTCCTGAAAAGGTCAAAAAGTGTTTCCAGTAAATATTTGTTTTCAATGTAGAGGGTACAAGAGATGCAGTAACTTTTCTGATACTCCTGTAGGACTCACAGGATTGGCATGGTGAAAAAGAATGTAAACTTTGTGGTTGTGTCCTGTGTAAAACCCCTCCGCCACCCCCCCCCCCTCATATTTCCAAAGGGGTCTTAGACATATCCTCTAGCTAAGTAAAAATGTTGGTGGATATACTTTGCATAATAATAAATGTCTCTGTATGATATGGCCCGTACCTCTAACTGAATTTTATATTGATAATTGTAGTCACTACCCAGCAGGCCATCGCTATAGTTGGGAGAGAGAGAGGGGGAGGGAAAAATTTGGGGCTTCAGCTTCACTCCAGTTACAGGAATACAGATAAAAGAGGGGATAAAGTAAATGATATGCTGCATATATGTAAAGGCTGCACAGGTATGACATCAGTATCGGCAATTTCACAAGTGTGTGATATGAAAAGCTAAATATTTCATTCACTAAGAAAGAGCTGGACTATATTTGGTCTCGCTCACAAAGATTTTTCAGATGTTTTTGTAAAGTATATAGGAAAATGCATAGAAATAAGCTACTAGATGGTGCCGAATTCGAGAATTTGTAATTCAGGGAGTAGTAATTGGTTCTGGTAAATGTTGGAGATGTAAGTGAGACAAAGTCTCATCACTCTCATATGGTGGTATTTGCCCCAAAATCCAGCCTTTCTGGAATGATATTAAACCTGCTGTAAATAAAATATGATCTACAAATCTGAATCTCTCCCCAGATTCCATTTGTGTTGTGCCATAAGCTATTCTGCCTGGATTGATATCTCATCTATATTAGAGACCTGCTACTGACACACTTCTGTATCTTTATGTTCACTGTAAAAAGAGTTTGATTTAACAAAAAAAGTGTGTGACATGGTCCAGGGGACTCTTTTAGTGGGAGAAGAGACAATTATTAAAACAAATGAGGTTATTAACTTTTCTTTCTTATTTTTGTTTAAATAGCACATTTCACTCAAGGTCACCGACTTTATAGCGATTTTATAGTAATGTAAGCTTTAAAGTCATTCTAGATGCCTTCTAACATTGACCTAATGGTTCTAATTACAGACTGACAAAAACAGCAGCCTATATCTTCTTGACAGGACCTCGATTTTCATATGTTAATATCTACTAATGGAAGAAATTGCCTTAAAATTATTCTAAAGGAATTTCTGTTTCTGCAGATTATTAGTATTTTAGAATTTGTATTATCCTATCATCAACATAATCGAGGGACAGACTAGTTTTCATGTTCTGGTCATAAAACATTTAGCCATGCAAGGTACCTTCATTTACTAAGTTAGGGTCCACTCACACATTGCGGTTAAGGTGCTGTTAGAAACGTATAAAGAAAAACCCCATCTGAAAACCGCTTGCATTTTTACCACGGTTTTCTTATGCAATTGTGGTAAAAAACACAGCCTCATTGAAAATGGCATCAAATCACGGTAAAAGCTCATGCAGATTTCGGATGAGGTTTTTCAATGGGGTTTTAACCGCACCTCTACTGCAACAATTGAATGGACCATTTGAATTACGTACATCTTAAAAGTATCTATTGACAAATGATTTGGTGCAGAGATACTCTAGAACAGGGATCCTCAACTGGCGGACCGCGGTCGCCAGTTATCCGGTCCATTGGCACCGCGAGCACCGGGCATCATGGGAAGAAGCTCCAGATCCTTGGGTGACTACCACATTCACTAGAAACGTTGCACATGCACATTGAAAAAAATAAAAAAGATTTAAGCATTTCACTCCAATTTGGTGTGCTGGGTACTTCTTTTGCTAACATTAACATTTGCTAACATTAACTAGGCAGTTCATTAAGCCACAGGCCACGTTAGGCATGCAGCCTATAAGACGCTGGTACAGGGTCCATGCAAAGACCGCGCAATGACTTCAGTGCATCGCGCCGGCCTAATCAAGGATCCCGTCTAGGCGTCTCATAGGCTGCAGGCCTTACGTGGCTAAAGAGGCCTGCAGAGCAGCTCTGTTTGATGCGGGTATGGGGCCAGGTGAGTATACCTTTTTTATTTGTTTGCGGGGCACCATCTACAGGTGGTGTGTGGTACTATCTACAGGGGGTGTGTGGAACAATCTACAAGGAGGGGTGTAGCACTATATTCAATGGGTGGTCTGTGTCGCACTATCTACAAGGGAGGGTCTACGTGGCGCTATCTACAGGGGGTTGTGTGGCACTGTCTACATGCGGTGTCTTTGTGGCACTATTTACAGGGGGCTGTGTGGCACAATCTACAAAGGAGAGTCTGTGTGGCACTATCTACAGGAGGGGGTATGTGGCACTATGTAAAAGGAGGGCTGTGTATTACTATCTACAGGGGCAGGTGTGGCATTACCTACAGGAGTGTGTGGCACTATATACAAGGGGAAGGTCTTTTGCTGAAAGTAGTTGAGTACCTAGAACTAGTCTGGCAAAGTGTAAGGCTGCACATCCATTTGATGTTAGTTTTACTTTTGAAATTAACATTTTCAAACTGTATGAAACTTTCTGAAATGAAGTAGATATAAAAATATTATTGAAGAAGACTTGTGCTATCAATGGCAATGCTATTTTTTATTTATCTACTGTCACTGATCATCTTCCACTTAACTTTTGTAAGTTTTTCTTTTTACGCTTACTTTTCTCTCATTGGAACTTTATTCACTAGGACTGGATTTCATCTGTCACATCTGTCATATGGAGTTGTCTCCCATAGCCCTATTAGGGCCTCTCCTTACCTTAGAGGAGGTCGCACATTTGTGACGTTCTCTATACGTGTAACGGCGGGGGTAGGGAAACGAACACGTGAGCCCTAATCTACCCGCCACTCTGTCCATGCCTACTTGCAACGACCCGCCCCAGGCGACGGAGTACAACTGGGCGGCGGTCCCTAGGCTCAGCAAGTGCACGAGACAAACATACAAGGGAATACAAAGCAAAGGGAAAGGGGTAGTTGCCCACGGCAACACCGTGAGCAACCAGAGTGGTGAACGAGCCAAGTCAAAGCAGGAGAGCACGAGGTACCAACGCAGAGCAGGAGAGTAGTCAGTAAGCCAGGGTCAATATTTAGCAGGATCAAATAGTAGGAGCTGTAGCTGGGCCAGGAAACCACACGGAAAGAATCACAAGCAAGGAGGAACAGGAAAGGCAGGTATAAATAGACAGAGGGCGGGAGCTAGCTGAGTCTGGCCAGGCTGCGATAGGCTCTCCCACTCCTAAGCCTGCCAGCCTGAGTGGTGGAAGCTGGAGTCAGTCTCAGAGACATAGAATCAGGTTTAGACTGATTACCTATGGGCGTTAACCCCGAAGCTGTGCCTGGCAGATCCTTTACAGTACCCCCCCTTTTATGAGGGGCCACCGGACCCTTTCTAAGTGGACCTGGTTTATTGGGGAAACGAAGGTGGAACTTCCTGACCAATACCCCAGCGTGAACATCCCGGGCGGGTACCCAAGTCCTCTCCTCAGGCCCGTATCCTCTCCAATGGACCAGGTACTGGAGGGAGCCTTGGACCATCTTGCTGTCCACAATCTTGGCCACCTCGAATTCCACCCCCTCAGGGGTGAGAACGGGAACAGGAGGTTTCCTCGAGGGAGCCAAGGACGGGGAGCAGCGTTTAAGGAGGGAGGCATGAAACACGTCGTGTATACGAAAAGATGGGGGTAACTCCAGCCAGAAAGAGACAGAATTGAGGACTTCAATGACCTTATACGGCCCAATAAACCGGGGAGCAAACTTCTTGGACGGGACCTTAAGACGCAAGTTCCTAGACGATAACCACACCAGATCCCCGACCATAAACAAGGGGTTAGCAGAACGTTTTTTATCAGCCTGAGTTTTTTGTACGCTCTGGGACACCTCTAGGTTCTTCTGAACCTGGGCCCAGACTGTGCACAGTTCCCAATGAACGACCTCTACCTCGGGATTGTTGGAATTACCAGGTGAAACGGAGGAGAACCGTGGATTAAACCCAAAATTACAGAAAAAGGGGGAGACCCCTGACGAGTTACTGACCCGGTTATTAAGGGAAAATTCAGCGAGGGGAATGAATGAGACCCAATCATATTGACAGTCAGAGATAAAACACCTTAAATATTGTTCTAGAGATTGATTAGTCCTCTCTGTTTCGCCATTGGTTTCAGGATGGAAGGCAGAGGAGAAGGACAGATCAATCTCCAACTTTTTACAGAAGGCTCTCCAAAACAAAGAAACAAATTGTACCCCTCTGTCCGAAAAAATATTGACAGGGACCCCATGGAGACGCAGGATGTGTTTGACAAACAAGGTAGCTAACGTCTTGGCGTTGGGTAGTTTCTTGAGGGGCACAAAGTGGCACATCTTACTGAAGCGGTCTACTACCACCCACACCACCGACTTGCCTTGGGATGGAGGCAAATCGGTGATAAAATCCATGGAGATATGTGTCTAAGGTCTCTGGGGAATGGGCAACGAACGTAGTAAGCCCGATGGTCGGGACCTGGGAGTCTTGGACCTAGCACAAACCTCACAAACGGCGACGTAGGCCTTAACGTCTTTATTCAACCCAGGCCACCAATAGTTTCTGGCAATGAGGTGTTTGGTACCCAGGATGCCTGGATGACCAGATAGTGCGGAGTCATGATTTTCCCTAAGTACCCTTAGCCGGTATTGCAGGGGAACAAACAGCTTGTCCTCAGGAAGGTTCCGGGGAGCTGAACCTTGATCAGCCGCAATTTCAGAGACTAAATCAGAATCAATAGAAGAAATGATTATACCGGGAGGCAAAATACAAGCAGGATCTTCCTCCGAAGGAGGGCTGGCCATGAAGCTACGTGACAGTGCATCGGCCTTAATATTTTTAGACCCAGCCCTATAGGTAACCAAAAAGTTGAATCTGGTAAAAAATAGCGCCCATCAAGCTTGTCTCGGGTTTAGCCTCCGGGCAGATTCTAGGAAAACCAGATTCTTGTGGTCGGTAAGGACCGTTACCTGGTGCCTAGCCCCCTCCAGGAAGTGGCGCCACACTTCAAATGCCCATTTAATGGCTAAGAGTTCGCGGTTGCCAATATCATAGTTACTCTCAGTGGGCGAAAACTTCCTGGAGAAGTAGGCAAAGGGGCGGAGATGGGTGAGGGACCTGGTACCCTGGGACAAGACAGCCCCCACTCCCACCTCGGATGCGTCAACTTCCACGATAAATGGCTCCATTTGGTTGGGCTGAACCAGCACCGGGGTCGAGATAAAGCACTTCTTAAGGACCTCAAAAGCCTGAACAGCCTCAGGAGGCCAGTGGAGGAGATCAGCACCTTTGCGAGTGAGGTCTGTAAGAGGCTTAGCGATGACCGAGAAGTTAGCAATAAATCTCCTGTAATAATTAGCGAACCCCAAAAAACACTGTAACGCCTTCAGGGAGGCAGGTTGGACCCATTCCGCCACAGCCTGAACCTTGGCGGGGTCCATGCGGAATTCATGAGGAGTGAGGATTTGACCCAAAAATGATATCTCCTGTACCCCAAACACACATTTTTCGGTTTTAGCAAACAGTTTGTTTTCCCGAAGGACCTGGAGCACCTTCCTGACATGCTCAATGTGGGAGGACCAGTCCTTGGAAAAGACCAGTATGTCATCAAGGTACACTACAAGAAATATCCCCAGGTAATCTCTCAAAATCTCATTTATGAAATTCTGGAAGACCGCCGGAGCATTACACAACCCAAAGGGCATGACGAGGTATTCGAAATGACCTTTGGGCGTGTTAAACGCAGTCTTCCACTCATCCCCCTCTTTGATGCGGATAAGGTTATACGCCCCCCGTAGATCAAACTTAGAGAACCATTGGGCCCCCTGAACCTGATTAAAGAGATCAGGAATCAAAGGAAGGGGATACTGGTTCCTTACAGTGACCTTATTCAGGTTACGGTAGTCAATGCATGGCCTAAGACCACCATCCTTCTTCCCTACGAAGAAGAAGCCAGCACCTACCGGAGAAGTAGAGGGGCGAATGTAACCCTTGGCCAGGCATTCCTGGATATACTCTCTCATGGCTTCACGTTCGGGACAAGAAAGATTAAATATCCTATCCTTAGGAAGCTTAGCTCCTGGTACCAATTCGATAGCGCAATCGTATTCTCTATGAGGAGGTAACACTTCGGAGGCCTCCTTAGAGAAAACATCAGCAAAGTCCTGAACAAACTCAGGTAGCGTGTTCACCTCCTCAGGGGGAGAAATAGAATTAACAGAAAAACATGACGTCAAACATTCATTACCCCATTTGGTAAGCTCCCCAGTATTCCAGTCAAACGTGGGATTATGCAACTGCAACCAGGGAAGGCCTAAAACCAAATCGGACGATAATCCCTGCATCAACAGTACAGAGCACTGCTCGAAATGCATGGAGCCAACAAGGAGTTCAAAAACAGGGGTATGCTGAGTAAAATAACCATTAGCAAGAGGAGTGGAGTCGATACCAACTACCGGGACAGGTTTAAGCAAATCAATCAAAGGCATAGCAAGAGACATAGCAAATTCCACAGACATGATATTAGCAGAGGACCCTGAATCCACGAAGGCACTGCCGGTAGCAGACCTACCACCAAAAGAGACCTGAAAGGGAAGCAAGATCTTATTACGTTTCATATTTACGGGAAATACCTGTGCGCCCAAGTGACCTCCCCGATGATCACTTAGGCGCGGAAGTTCTCCGGCTGCATTCTTACGCTTAGGACAGTTGTTCACTTGATGCTTGTCATCCCCACAGTAGAAGCAGAGACCATTCTTCCTGCGGAAATCTCTACGTTGTTGGGGGGACATGGTGGCCCCGAGTTGAATAGGTACCTCTGAGTCTTCCGGGGAGGAACGAAGCAACGGAACCTCGGAAGGCATCATGGGGGAGTCGGAGGAGAAAACACATAAACGTTCACGTTGTCGTTCCCTGAGACGTCGGTCAAGTCGTACCGCTAAAGCCATAACCTGGTCTAGGGAGTCAGAAGAGAGATAGCTAACTAGCAGGTCTTTCAGGGCATTCGACAGACCCAACCTAAACTGGCACCTTAAGGCAGGGTCATTCCACCGAGAAGCTACGCACCACTTCCTAAAGTCAGAACAATACTCTTTAACAGGTCTCTTACCCTGACGTAAGGTCACCAGCTGACTCTCGGCAAAGGCAGTCCTGTCAGTCTCATCATAAATGAGTCCGAGAGCAGAAAAGAAACGATCAACAGAGGAAAGTTCAGGGGCGTCAGGAGCCAAGGAGAAGGCCACTCTTGGGGCCCTTCCTAGAGCCGGGACATAATTATACCCACCCGCTGGTTCTCAGAATCTGAGGAATGAGGCTTTAAGCGAAAGTAAAGCCTACAACTCTCCCGAAAGGAGAGAAAAGCCCCCCGGTCCCCTGAGAACCGGTCGGGCAACTTGAGGTGGGGTTCAAGAGGTGAGGTGAAGGGGACTACCATGGTAGCATCAGGCTGGTTGACCCTCTGAGCCAGGGCCTGGACCTGTAGGGAGAGACCCTGCATTTGCTGAGCCAGGGTCTCAAGGGGGTCCATAGTAGTGACAGGGACGAGGGTAGACTAGGTATGGGCTTGTGATTATGTAACGGCGGGGGTAGGGAAACGAACAAGTGAGCCCTAATCTACCCGCCACTCTGTCCCTGCCTACTTGCAACGACCCGTCCCAGGCGACGGGGTACAACTGGGCGGCGGTCCCTACGCTCAGCAAGTGCACGAGACAAACATACAAGGGAATACAAAGCAAAGGGAAAGGGGCAGTTGCCCACGGCAACACCATGAGCAACCAGAGTGGTGAACGAGCCAAGTCAAACCAGGAGAGCACGAGGTACCAACGCAGAGCAGGAGAGTAGTCAGTAAGCCAGGGTCAATATGGAGCAGGATCAAATAGTAGGAGCTGTAGCTGGGCCAGGAAACCACACAGAAAGAATCACAAGCAAGGAGGAACAGGAAAGGCAGGTATAAATAGACAGAGGGCGGGAGCTAGCTGAGTCTGGCCAGGCTGCGATAGGCTCTCCCACTCCTAAGCCTGCCAGCCTGAGTGGTGGAAGCTGGAGTCAGTCTCAGAGACATAGACTCAGGTGAAGACTGATTACCTGTGGGCGTTAACCGCGAAGCTGTGCCTGGCAGATCCTTTACAATACGCCAGTGTAGCAGTCTCTGCCATGGTTGCCATGTAATACTAGGTGCCACTGCAGAGGAAATTTCTAGGAATTTTAGAAGCCGGACCTGTGACACTTAGCTGATCTATGGGCCGACTTAATTTCCAAAATGGGTGTCGAGATACAACAACTTCTTTAATGATAGCGCTAATACTTTATCAAATAACAAATAATTATTCTTAATTTATATAGCATCATCACATTCAAAAATTCTCCTATCTCAGACACACACTTTGGTTCATTGAAGCTGCTTAGTAAGTTTTTGGAATGTCTTAAGGAATTCATAGTCCCTTGAATCCCTGAAAAAAAATTCAGTGTGGCAGGTAGCATTATCGTGCTAAAAAAAGGCCACTTCCATTATGGAATACTGTTGCCATGAAGGGTGTACTTGGTTGAACAATGTTTAGGTGGTAGGTTTGTAGGTATATATTACCACTAATATATAGTGTCTGTCATTTGTTTTCCTCAAACATATACATGAATACTTTTATCTAATAGTAATGTATAGCATATATACTTTCCTATGATATTTGTGTCTAGTTGGCCTCATCACATGATGCCATGACAATATTTTTGAAAAGCCAGTCCCCACGCAGGTGCAAGCTATGAATAAGGGGCGTTTATCTGAAATGCATTAGCTGAACCTGATCTGCTATGTGTAGCTGCCGTGGATTATTAACAATTTGAAAATAAATTAGGCTCTGTTCACAACCTCTGGTTTCCATCTGTGCCAGTTTGTGTCTGTTATGGGTCCCGTTCTGACGGAAAGCTCTGACGGAACGTCAGAATGGGAACCCAGCGCAGATGTGAATGGAGCCTTAGACATTTTATACATTTTTCACTGCTGGATTATTATTTTTTCCTCTTATAGTGGTGTAGGTGATATTTGTCAAGGTAACTGGAACACCAATGCCAGGACCCCAGATTTCCCAGTAGAACATTGCTCAGAGCATCAGACTGCCTCTGCTGGCAGGCCTTCTTCCCATAGTGCATCCTGTTGCCATTTCTTCCACCGGTAAGCGACGCCACAGCCCTCGGCCATCTCCATGATGTAGTAGAAAACCTGATGTATCAGAGGAGGCCATATTCTCTTATTGCTCCATTGTCCAGTTCTAATTCTCACATGTCCATTCTAGGCGCTTTTGGCAATGGACAGGGGTCAGCATGGGCACACTTGGACAACTTTTGGTAGGTATTAAACACTGCATACCAGTAACAACCTATAGGACCTGTCATTTTGAAGATGCTGTAAACCGGTCATCAAGCCATCACAATTTGTGCATATCAAGACAGTCAATGTTAAAACTGAATGTTGTGGCTGAATGGTGTGTGTATATATATATATATATATATATATATATATATATATATATATATATATATATAGGCTTGATAAAGATCCTATTGTAGGATTGAAAAGTTGCTGTTGTATTTGGACTGAATAAATCACCATTTTTTTCACATTGGAGTGCTACAAATTTTCTTTTGCTATATGTATGTATATATATATATATATATATATATATATATATATATATATATATGTCTACACTACCGTTCAAAAGTTTGGGGTCACCCAGACAATTTTGTATTTTCCATGAAAACTCACACTTCTATTTATCAAATGAGTTGCAAAATGACTAGAAAATATAGTCAAGATATTGACAAGGTTAGAAATAATGATTTTTATTTGAAATAATAATTTTCTCCTTCAAACTTTGCTTTTGTCAAAGAATGCTCCATTTGCAGCAATTACAGCATTGCAGACCTTTGGCATTCTAGCTGTTAATTTGCTGAGGTAATCGGGAGAAATTTCACCCCATGCTTCCAGAAGCCCCTCCCACAAGTTGGATTGGCTTGATCGGCACTTCTTGCGTACCATACGGTCAAGCTGCTCCCACAACAGCTCTATGGGGTTGAGATCTGGTGACTGCGCTGGCCACTCAATTACAGATAGAATACCAGCTGCCTGCTTCTTCCCTAAATAGTTCTTGCATAATTTGGGGGTGTGCTTTGGGTCAGTGTCCTGTTGTAGGATGAAATTGGCTCCAATCAAGCGCTGTCCACAGGGTATGGCATGGCGTTGCAAAATGGAGTGATAGCCTTCCTTATTCAAAATCCCTTTTACCTTGTACAAATCTCCCACTTTACCAGCACCAAAGCAACCCCAGACCATCACATTACCTCCACAATGCTTGACAGATGGCGTCAGGCACTCTTCCAGCATCTTTTCAGTTGTTCTGCGTCTCACAAATGTTCTTCTGTGTGATCCAAACACCTCAAACTTCGATTCGTCTGTCCATAACACTTTATTCCAATCTTCCTCTGTCCAATGTCTGTGTGCTTTTGCCCATATTAATCTTTTCCTTTTATTAGCCACTCTCAGATATGGCTTTTTCTTTGCCACTCTACCCTGAAGGCCAACATCCCGGAGTCACCTCTTCACTGTAGACGTTGACACTGGCGTTTTGCGGGTACTATTTAATGAAGCTGCCAGTTGAGGACCTATGAGGCGTCTATTTCTCAAACTAGAGACTCTAATGTACTTGTCTTGTTGCTCAGTTGTGCAGTGGGGCCTCCCACTTCTCTTTCTACTCTGGTTAGAGCCTGTGTGTGCTGTCCTCTGAAGGGAGTAGTACACACCGTTGTAGGAAATCTTCAGTTTCTTGGCAATTTCTCGCATGGAATAGCCTTCATTTCTAAGAACAAGAATAGACTGTCGAGTTTCACATGAAAGCTCTCTTTTTCTAGCCATTTTGAGAGTTTAATCAAACCCACAAATGTAATGCTCCAGATTCTCAACTAGCTCAAAGGAAGGTCAGTTTTATAGCTCCTCTAAACAGCAAAACTGTTTACAGCGGTGCTAACATAATTTCACAAGGGTTTTCAAGTGTTTTCTAATCATCCATTAGCCTTCTAACACAGTTAGCAAACACAATGTACCATTAGAACACTGGAGTGATGGTTGCTGGAAATGGGCCTCTATACACCTATGTAGATATTGCATTAAAAACCAGACGTTTGCAGCTAGAATAGTCATTTAGCACATAAAAAATGTATAGAGTGTATTTCTGATTCATTTAATGTTATCTTCATTAAAAAAAACTCTGCTTTTCTTTCAAAAATGAGAAAATTTCTAAGTGACACTAAACTTTTGAACGGTAGTGTGTATATATATATATATATATATATATAAATCAGTGAACAATTTATTGGAGTCTAATGCACACGATACAAAGCGACAGGATATTCTACTGTAATGAAACAGCAGAAATTGTTCAGGTGTAGCGTGAATGGATTACAGATACAAACTCCTGGGGATGTCTCTCGGTGTCTATCACTAGAGCTGTGTGCATGAACGTGTTAGGGAATACAATTGATTGACTACTGGAAAATGAATGACTCTTTGTTCTACTTAACTGACAAGATCAATCTGGTAATCTGAGAATCACAAACTGAAGGTGGAAAAAAAAAAGGTTCCTCTAGCAATGGCAAATAACAAGAAGATAGACCTTTTTTGGTTTACTTAAAACAGTTTTCTTTTTGGGCTCATTTTGTGCATTGTGTCATGAGTCCGATTCTAACCAGAGCAAAGAGTTTTCATCTTTTCCCCATGTTTCCCTAGATTTCCGTTGAACACTCAAAATACATATGAGCAATTCATATCTAATATCTAACAAATATCTGGGCGCGGACTAATAGTCATAGGAGCCCATAACAAAGTTAGGATTGGGCCTCCACCTTGTCAAAAGTAAACTGAACCATAGTAATGTAAATAGCAGCAAACTATCATACTTTTTAATTTGAATAGCAACCAAAGAATGGATAGTAGTGTCACATATCATCAGATCTTCTGCACAAAGTGATCCAAATAGTAGTAAAAATCACCATCATGTTTTTGTCCCCCACAAAGAAAAAAATGTTTGCGCCAGAATGGGACCCCCTCAGACTCTGAGTCCCGTATCAGCTGCTACAGTTCTATTTACATCCATGTACTGGAGAACATATCATAAAAAAACGCAAATGACCCAAAGTTGTTATATTCTTGTTATTATCATCATCATTATTATTATTATTATTATTATTATTATTATCATTATTATTATCATTATTGTTATTATTATTATTGTTATTATTATTATTATCATCAGGACTGAGCTTGTTTTGACCTTCAGGACGAAGCCGATTTTTCAAATCTGACGTGTCACTTTATGTGGTAATAACTTCGAAATGCTTTCACCTATCCATGCGATTCTGAGATTGTTTTCTCGTGACATATTGTACTTTATGTTAGTGAAAAAATTTGCTCGATAAATTTAATATTTATTTGTAAAAAACACCAAGATTTAGAGAAAATTTGCAAAAATTAGCATTTTTCTAAATTTAAATGTATCTGCTTGTAAAACAGTTAGTAATACCCCTCAAAATAGTTACTAGTTTACATTTCTCATATGTCTACTTTATGTTTGCATTGTCTTTTGAACATTCTTTTATTTTTCTAGGATGTTACAAGGCTTAGAACTTTAGCAGGAATTTCTCATATTTTCTAGAAAATGTCAAAAGCCTATTTTTTCAGGGATAAGTTCAGTTCTGAAGTGGCTTTGAGGACTTTATATATTAGAAAGTCCCCATAAATCACCCCATGTTGAAAACGGCACCCCTCAAAGTATTCAAAACAGCATTCAGAAATTGTTTTAACCTGTTAGGCATTTTACAGGAATTAAAGCAAAGTAGAGGTGAAATTTCCAAATTTCATTTTTTCTCTGCCAAAATTCATTTGTAATACATTAACGCAACTGAATATTTATTGCCCAGATTCTGTAGTTTTAAGAAATATCCCACATGTGGCCTTAGTGTGCTAATAGACTGAAACACAGGCCTCAAAAACAAAGGAGCACCTAGTGGATTTTGGGGCCTCCTTTTTTTATATATTTTAGGCACCATGTCAGGTATATTATTATGTTATGACCAACCGCTACACCAATGCCTTTAATCTTTGCCAGTCACTGCACTGGTTGCCCATCCCCTTCAGAATAAAATTCAAACTTATTACTCTTACCCACAAAGCTCTCCACAGTGCTGCATCTCCTTACATCTCCTCCCTCATCTGTCTACCACCCTATCCGCGCTCTACGTTCTGCTAACGACATTAGATTAAAATCCCCCATAATCCGAACCTCCCACTCACGATTTTTCTCGTGCTGCACCAGTCCTCTGGAATGTGCTAACCCAAACAATCAGATTAATTCCCAATATCCACAGTTTTAAATGTGCCCTGAAAACACATCTATTTAGACAGGCCTATATCAATCTGGCTCCTTTCCATGGCCTCCCTTTTAGATTAGTCATCAGAATAATATTCCCTCACACTCCTCTTCATGTCCGTCATACATGGATACTGGCTGGTGACTGACTCATGCAGCTTTATGTGTACCACCCCATGTGTATAAAAAACGGCTGGACTATTGTACAGAACAAACACTGTTACACTTTGTGTCTCCCTTATTTCATCATAGATTGTAAACTCTTGAGAGCAGGGTCATTAACTTTGTCACTATGTAATGTCTGATATTGTTTGTTTTATGTTCCCTCTAAATTGTAAAGTGCTGCGTAATATGTTGGCGCTATACAAATAAATATTATTATTATTATTATTATTATTATTATTATCAAGCAATAGTGTTTGTCGGTTCTTAGACAGAAAATGGCATCTTACAAAGAATTGGAAATTAATATCAGGCTATTTTCTACATTCAGTGCTTAGTTCCCAACATTTTCTTGGTCAGTTCCAAGTATTGTCTTATTCTTCTTTCCTGATTTTGACCTAGCTGGTCAGACCCGTACCCATGTATTGTCCTTGTGTTGTCCTTGTTTGGTTTGCAGCTGGTCTATCTCGTTTCACTTGTGTCCTATGAATTTAACTTGCATCTAATTGATTTCCATGAGTCTTGCTGGACCCTCATGTTTACATTGGTGTTTTTTTTAATTTCTGTCAGGAGTAATGGTATTTTGTTATGGAAAGAATAGCATAGTCTGCAGGACTATTCTCACAGTTGAAAATACTAGAACCCTAGCGAAAACTTACTCTCCCCATTATAAGACAATGGAATCCATCAGAATTCTTTAGAGTCTGTTTTAAAATGGATGCGTCATGGCTCCATTAAGAACGGTATTCATGATCCTGGTGTTGACGGAGCGTAAACTTGTGTAAACTGAGCCTTAGACGAGTGGTGCTGGAGTTATTTGCATCCTGCTCAAATTGCTGGATATGTTTCCCGCTTGACTCCCATCCCTTGCCAGACCTTTTTGAAAATCTATGACTCATGAAAGTATTCTGGGAGCTCGGAGCTATCTAGTTCTCCACAGCAAAGGCTAGGTCAGATTATAGAATGAGCAAAAGGGTCTTCACCATTTAAGATCCTACATCATTGTATCCCTACAACTTGTAGCCCATCTAAACTTCCTCCTTGGCAGATCATCAGAATGTCATGGCACCAGCTATGGGTATATTCTGGCACTGCATAACATTATTATATTGGCTATTAGGTGGACATGCAAACTCTAAATCACTGTTCCAGCATCTATTCAAAAATTTTACTTTTTGTGTTTATGTAGGTGGCTGTAATGATGGGGTAGGGAGACAGACAGGTGAGCCCTAATCTACACGCCACTCAGTCCCTGCCTACTTGCAACGACCCACCCTAGGCGACGGGGTACAACTGGGCGATGGTCCCTACACTCAATAGGTGCACGACAGACAATCAGACAAGGGTACAAAGAAGCCGGGGAAATGGGGGAGCGAGGTGAATGAGCCAGTCAAACCAGGAGATGAGCGAGGTACAAAACGCAGAGCAGAAGAGTGGTCAGTAAAGCCAAGGTCAAACAAGCAGAGGGTCAGTAGTTCAAGAAGCTGCAGCAGGGCCAGGAAACCAGCAGAGAAGAATCACAAGCAAAGGAGGAACAGGAAAGGCAGGTATAAATAGACAGAGGGCGGGAGCTAGCTCCGTCTGGCCAGGCTGTGATAGGCTCTCCCACTCCTAAGCCTGCCATCCTGAGTGGTGGAAGATGGAGTCAGTCTCACAGACATAGAAGCAGGTTCAGACTGATTAAATATGGGTGTTGACACAGAAGCTGTGTCTGGCAGATCCTTTACAGTGGCACTATTATGTAGGTTCTATTTGATAACGTTACGAGGCCATACTTTTCTTATAATTATGTCTCCATTTTCCAAGAAAAAGAAAAATAGCACTGGGACCTTATATATGTTTTGCCACTGGCCTTGACAGCCCTTTATACAACCATAGGCCAACCCCCCCCCCCACCCCCAACATGTTTTATGCTCTTCACATTACAAATCCTAAAACAGCTATTTTAGTTTATGCTATCTCTACAATGTTATTGTGTAATGGTTTCAGAAACTGCCTTTCTATTCACTCCCAGGTTCTGCTAAAAACTACCAGCTCTTGGGATTCCTCCTCTAGCAGACTCGTACATGGTTTCACTGATTCTTGTTCTTCCACTGGATTCTAGTCCTAAGTTTATTTGGTGTGTCTGGCAAGAACATTTGCTTCATAATAGTTTCCTAACTGTAACTCAGACTGATTATCCCCCGTATTGATAGACCCTTCCTATCCAGTCATTTCACTACTTCATTTATGTACTTTTCATCATTTAGTCATTATTTTACTCCATAGTTTGCAAGTAAATGTGTTCATTGAACTTCTCCTCCTGATCTAGAAGACTAGAACAACAACTTTTGAGTTCAATTACCACTGTCATATTGTCTCTGAAAATGCAAGTAAATGGATAATATTTATAGTCATTTTGTTCAGTTTTATCAAACTTAGTGAAGTGCTGTAGTTTGTTTTAATTTGCCTGCATACTTGTTGTGCTTTTAGAACTGCTTTTGCTGTCAGAGCTAACGTATTAATGGATCAGAACTCTTAGAAGTTTTATCCAACTTCTTTGAGAGCACTTTTTTTGTTGTGTTCATGTAATATTCTTTGTTATTTATAATTATGGTTCTTAGCATTTTTGTCACACATTCTACAAAGATGTAATCTGTTTTTCCCAACAAGCTTGACTGATCCTTTTATATCTTGTATGCATGAGTTACTGCCACAATATACAGTAGAATTTTTAAAAGCATATTGCATTATAATAAGTAAGCTGCCTTTTGTTCAAGTGCATTTTAAAATATTCAGGAAATCTATGTTATTTCTATAATAAATGTCTGTAATCATTACAGAGTTTATTTTTCAATAGAATAGATATGATGGAACCTTAATACCAAGGACATTGACATACCCAGTGATAATATACTGTCAAAATGACTTCTTTATGATTTTAAATCAGGGGCGAAGATACTTATGATTTATATGGAAACATTCTACTTATCTATTATTTTATGTACAGTTCAATAGAAACTGCTGAAAATGCAAATAAGTGTGGAATAGGACATTAAAGATGGAAATTCTGTACAGTTTAGTCCTTCAGAGAAGATATGGATCCTCCAGTTGAGTATGAGTAATAAAGAGTGCCCCCACCTGAATTTAAGGCTATTCAGATCGGGCAGTATCAATGACAAACAAAATGCAGATTTTTTTTTTTACTGCACCATGGGTCGCTCTAGTATTGGGTGGGGCTGATGTGTGGGGGCTGGTGGAGATCACAGCTCTGAGCCATACATGTGGTCATGGTTGTCACTTTCCTTCCTCCCAAAGATTGAATGCAGATCACCAGAACACTGAAATAACAGATTTCTGCTGGTCAGATGTCCACTGCTTGTGCTCCGTGGCCCAAGTCTCTCTTTTTCTTGTTCATTTTCTTAACAAGCATTTTTATTTTTTTTGCAACAATTCTATCTTGAAGGATTCACATGCTCTGCTCTGAACAGAAGCATTTATTTATATGATAAATCATTTCTAGAAGCTCTCTTGTTCCAGATAGTAGCACTTCTAACTGACCTACCTGTGATACTGGACAGATCCCTTTTCAGTGTGTGTCCAGTTTTACTCAGGTCTAATAATTTCCAAGATTGCTTCAGCTGATGGACTCCAAACCTGCTTCCAGACCTTGAAAATGTATCTGACCTCTATTCTGAGACTGGTAACACATTGCTAAGCACGAGTACTTGAGGGGTATTTTAAAAACCTTTTTTCATTAAAATTTAAATTTTTAAAGGAAATTCATATATAGGCATCAACTTCATTACTTATTTATATTTGTATAAGAAACTAACTTTAAATCAGACTATACACAGATTTGTATCCACTGGAACTAAACATTGAAGATTCCTAATGAATGACAGCAAGCAGAAATTTTTAAAACAGTGAAGAATTGATACAGAATGTATATTGGGGAAATTATATAACTTTTTATAATACAAAAAATAACATTTACTTGCTAAAACCAGAATTTTAGCATAAGCTTATAGATAGACATACTTTCGATTAGGTGTGTCCAAGCTGTTGACTGATAGTGTACAGTATATTTTATTGCGCTTGCCTAAATTTAAATCAAACAATTCTTAGCATCGGTGTCTGTCAGGACAAGGGAGACCCTTCATGGGCTGAAGAAGAAAGTAGTATAGAAATGAAGCTGTACTGATACATGAGAGCTAGTTTTAGCTAGAATTCTAGATTCACAGAATCACATATAGCATGTATTACTGGGAAGGACACAACCACAGGAGAAATGTCTGAAACTAGGACCAGGTTGCAAACTAAAAATCAGGGTGTCTGAAAACGAATGAAGGAATAAAGATTGCAGAATGAAACTTAGTGCAACTAACCAACAGGAAACCACTAATATAATTCAAACATTTTACATACAATGTGTTAATAACCTTTAAGGTTAAGATACTCTAAGCTCTTGAGGACTGCCAGTGTCCATTGAAATCAATTATTTCATTAGATGCCAGGTAATAACCCATGACAGCTGAATATAGAGGTAGTAACCATAGTAAGATGCCTGTCACATACTATATGTAATGCCCATGGCCGCGGGCCGCCAGGTTTACTTACCTCCTCCAGTGAGCGCTGGTCCCCATCTCCTCTTCAGGAGATGCCAGCGCTCACTTCCGCTTCATTCTGCTGTGTCCCGTAGGGTGTGTGCGCACATGCTCGTGCCCGCTCTTAAAGGGCCGGAGCGCGTACCTGAATTAAAGACCAAATTAGCCCATGAGCACCCTGGACTATAAGAGGGGCCCAGCCCCTTCCTGCATTGCCTGAGCGTTGTTATCGTTTACCTATGTTTGTCTCTGCCAATGTTCCCTTAGTGTTTCCTAGTACCCAGTGTTTCCATTCCTGCTACCTGTATCCTGTGTCCCGTGCTAACCAGAACCAAGAGCCGTATAGAGTTGGAGTCGAGCTGTGCTAACTACTATGCCTGTCCTGTTACACCACGCCTGGTGTCTGCCTGCTGCCAAAGTCTCATCCGAGCTTGTCTTTCTGTTGTCCGAAGTTGCCACAGGTACATGTATTTGAACTATAGACTTTGACCTGTTGTCTTGTTGGCCAGCTGCCATACGGTTAAGGCGGTACGGCCCAGTGGGTCCACGCACCTAATGTGACACTATAAAGTAAAGCAAGTGTACTTTATTTGTGGCTATGCATTTCAATACTGGACTAGCATCTTTCTCAGGGAAGTAATACAGAGTTATAAAGTAAAACACTTATATAACAGTACAAAAAAAAAGCTAAACGCACCCACATAAGATCAATGGAGGAGGATAATGATGATGATAATGATGAACAGGGTTAATAACCAATTTGCATAACCCACTCAGGTGAGCACTTTTTCAGTGTATTACTTCACCACTTTGTGAATCGGTGACCTGCACAATGAGGCGCTGTATAATTTTTCTCCTTTAGGTTTGTTACATAATATGAAAGGGGCAAGCTAACTACAGTGAAACTACACTTAAATAAACAAGAAAATAAATATTATTAAAAAAATGGTGTTAATATCTATTAGAAGGAATATCTTTGAAAAGGTGATTAGTCAGTACATGACGCAACTAACATGATGATGGTACTGTAATATGAACTGCCTAAAGCAGGGATGACAATATCTTTGTCTTTGACCCCAGGTAAATAATATTGAGGATAACAGGAAAGCATATGCAGTGATATAAATTGGACGTCCAGACTGCTATTTTTTTTTTAAACAAACTGTATATGTGTTAAAACACCCCAAAAAAAATATTATACCTACCTTTTAAATCCCCTGCCGAAGGTTTCTTGGTACCTCGCCATTTTCTGTTTATTCTGCGGACAGCTCAACACGTGAACACACCAGACAATCATGGTGCTGGTGTGTCAACTATGCTAACATCACCATTACAATAGAGATTAGCTGCCGCAGTCAGGTGTTGAGATGACACGAGAGTGGCAGGGGATTTGAAAGGTACATTTTTTGTTCTTTTAACCTATATTCAGTTCACAAAAAAAAATTTGGATCTGGAAAACCCCTTTAAATGCACAAATGATGCATCACTACTATTCATTACATATAATGTTATGTAGCACAGAAATAACTAATCTGTTATTGTCATGTATCATATATAAGTATTAGTTTGAGACAGCACAACTGCTACTTATTTCGTTTTTCTTCTCTGCCACTTCTGTAAAATTATATGAGACTTCACACAAAAAATTTTTACTCTCTAGATCTCAAAGCTGTCACCTTTGCTATCCAGCTCTGACTTACATTTCAGACAAAGAAGTAAGCATCTTCTCCAGTGTAGGGTATATTATTTTAGCCAAAGGTCAGATAAGGTCTGTAATCTGAAATAAAATATTTCTGCAGACCAAAAAACTCAAATCCCTACAGCCTGAAAGCTCAGGCCACAAAAAAATTGAATATCCAGGACCTCAAAGTTAACACCTCTGCAGTATTAAAAGCTAAGTCCTTTGCTGTCTCGAAAGTTAAGACTGCTGAAGTTGTAGCAGCTTATGGAACAAAATATCTTTACTGGAATTATTTGTTGCTTTGGTGACATCAGTGAACATAAGGCTTATTTGGGATGAATATAATTGCAAAGAATGTCACAAATCATGACACAAATTAATGTGTACGTGACAAACATGCTTATGGATGAGGGTGATATGTTCGCCAAACTTAAAGAAGTCTTCTGAAATATAATAATTTTTATTTTTTTTAGTACAAATAATAGTTAGATTAGTCCAGCAATAGTTAATAGTAATACTTATATTTTCTGCTTTATTTTGGCTGACATTTTAGCCACCTATTAAAGGGGTTGTCCACGCCCAGACAACTGATGACCTATCCCCAGGATACGTCATCAGTATATCATAGGTACGGGTCCGACACCGGGACCCCGCACCGATCTGCCACTCTGGCTGCCTCCGGGCGCCGGATGTTTTGAACAGTTTGCAGTAGTTGGGGTCGGAAGCAGTTGGCTCCGACCACTGCATAGCGGCCGTTCTGCAGCTCTGCTCCTATTCAAGTGAATAGGATTAGTGCAGCAGTTCCGTAGAACGGCCGCTATGCAGTTGTTGGAGCCATCCAACTACTGCATACCATTTTAAAACATCCGGAAGCAGCCGGAGTGGCGGATCGGTGAGGGGTCCGGGTTTCGGACCCGCACCGATCATATATTAATGACCTATCCTGTGAAATAGTTCATCATACTTGGGTTCGCTGTTTTGGTAATATTGACCACCCACCGAGGGTCAAGAACATTTCTCACTATTGGAAGAGGGACACTAACATTTCTCCACTTATTGTAGTTATACAACGTCAAGTTCCAACAATCGAGCACAAAGAGTTCATTTTCTATAAGGGGAACAGCTAGATAGGGCATATCTTTGAATGCTATAGGTGAATATTTGCATTTCCAAGTCAGTCAAGTTAGTCTTTTTTTACTATAGCCTGATGATGTTTAATAAACTTATTGTCCTATTCCTCCTTTAAGACATGATTTAAGGTTGTGATGCAGGGGAGGCAATACACAGGACTGGGAAACTTCACATGGTGGAGCTTCAGGGTTCAGGACCCAACAGCAAGAAAGAAGAGAGTGGATCCAGCGTGGATACGTCTAAAATGGAAACTTGTTCCAAGTTTAATTAGTCAAAATCTAAAAAAGTCAGGACTTGGTTAAAGGTGTAGAATCCTGAGGTGTAAGGAAAATTATCATGGGTAGAAGAAGCCTACGCGTTTCTGACGCTTCCTTTAACCAAGTCCTGACTTTTTTAGATTTTGACTAATTAAACTTGGAACAAGTTTCTATTTTAGACGTATCCACGCTGGATCCACTCTCTTCTTTCTTGCTGTTGTATACTATCGTGAGCCGACACGAGGATCCGTGCAGGGTTACCCAAACAAGCTAGCAAACAAGGTGAGCTGGAGGCATCTTTCTTCGCTTTTTGTCAAGGTTCAGGACCCACTTACAGTGGCCTTTGTGGACCCAAGTGAGTTTTCCTTCCAGCTTGACTGAAGTAACTTTTGTCAGCTGGACTTGGTACTGGCCATTAAACCTTTGTTCCAGGGCACTCTTTCTAGTATGTCTTTTCAGAGCTACCCAGTCTCCTGGTTGCAAACCGTGGGTTCATTCTCTATTGAACCAGGGTCTGGAAAGTTGCTTTTACAAGGCATTGACATAACCTGTAACATCTCCATGTTACGTCTGCACCTGCTTGAGAAAACATAGGCCTGTTTTGGGGGCTGTACCAGAGAGCATCTCATAAGGACTGAGCCCTGTTTTCCTGTTAGAGGCAGTCCTAACTGAGTACAGTAAACACTCAGTCCAAGGTTTCCCTGTCTCTTCTACAGCCTTCTGAATTTGTTTTTAGGTTCAAAGTTGCATTGAACCTTTCTACCTCCCCTGTACTATGATGGTGGTAAAATGTGTGGACAGCTTGGAAGATTCCCAAGGCTGTCACGATCTCCTGAAGTACTTCTCCTTTAAAATAAATGTGTAACTCTGTCACTTTCAATCACCTCAGGTACTCCATACCTTTACACTATTTCATTAAGGAGTTTAGCATTGGCTGATGTCCCAAGAAGAAAAGATCAATACACACCAGGACATGCTCATGCTTACCCACGTTTCCAACTGGATGTAGTCAATCTGCAGTCCCTGAAATGGGTAGTCTCACCGGGGTTCACACTGGTAAGGTACCCTTAGGACCTAATCACAAGACAGGGATTCTCGGCCGTCAAAAAGTGGAGCAGGCCCTATTATGGGCCGTTCTCCCGATCGTACGGCTCTAATAGAAGTCTATGGGGCCGTGTAAAGCACGGCTGCGACTTGGATGTGATCCGAGTGACGGCCATGCTTTCTGATGCTCGCTCTCTTCTCCTCCTCACAGTGCAAAGTGCATGTGAGGAGGAGGAGATTTTTTTGCTCCCTATAGCAGTGGAATCCCTAATCCCCAGCCACAGCATTGCCAAAGCTGTTGTAGGGGATTCCGCTCCAGGAGAAGTCTCTGACTTCACTGTCCATCCGTGGCCACAGCAGCCGACGCTGTGGCCGGTGATTCCGTTCCAGGAGAAGTCCCTGACGTCACTGTCCATATGATCACATGACAGGGTTCAAGTGTCGGCAGATAAAAATGGCCGTTTTGGTCCGTTTCTCTTGCCCGTTTTGCATTCGCTCCGTTTCCAGTCAGAGTATCAGTTTTTAATGGCCGATAATGCCACACACTGGCCTCTGTAGATAATGCCTCACACTGCCATCTGTAGATAATGCCACACACTGCCATCTGTAGATAATGCCACACACTGCCCTCTGTAGATAATGCCACACACTGGCCTATGTAGATAATCCCACACACTTCCCTCTGTAGATAATGCCACACACTGCCCTCTGTAGATAATGCCACCCACTGCCCTCTGTAGCTAATGCCACACACTGCCCCCTATAGGTAGTGCCACACAGCCCCCTGTAGGTAGTGCCATAGCCCCCCTTGTAGGTAGTGCCACAGCCCCATGTAGGTAGTGCCACAGCCCCATGTAGGTAGTGCCACAGCCCCCTTGTAGATAGCACTCCCGTAGATGCCCCCAGTCTGTAAATAGCGCCACTTTAGCTCCCTGTAGCGTCCATTAACAGCGTCCATTACTAAGGCGGGGCTTAATGTTAGCTAGTGAAAAGGCTAGCACTAATACATATTATTACCCTGGTACCCACCGCCACCAGAGGTTCGGGATGAGCCGGGTACGATCCAGTACCAGATTATCTGTAGTGATGGTCGGGCACTGTGGTTGCCGCAGACTGGTATTATTAGAAAAAAGAAAGGGGAGGAATCCTCCAGCTCACCTGATACGTTATTTTGTATCGTTGACAGCGCACGAGTCCTCGTGTCGGCACATGATGTATAGACAACAAAGATAGGGGGAATTAGTTCCAGCGCTAATTTTGATAAAATGGAAACTGTTTCCAAGTTTTATTTGGTCTTTGTTTAAAAAGGATCCATAGATTGGAATCCTGGTGTCCAAGAAGGGATATCAATCCAAAAAAGGGGGATCCTACGCGTTTCAGACGTCTCGTGCGTCCTCTCCTTAGTAATGGCTGTTGTTGGTTTAAACTGAGAGGCCCTGTTGGTTTATATGTTCCGTAAGACAGCTGTGCTTTGATTGCGTTCCAGGTCACGTGGGGTCCCTGGAACGCAAACAGGAAGTAGTGAGCTTCACGTTGGCCGTGTTTTGCTAGGGATGTGCCTTTCATCGTGACTGGTAGGTAAGATTGCGAAAATTCATGATCTCTTGTGTAACTTTTCTTCTGTCAGAAGGAAAGATTTATTTGTATTGTATATTTTTGTTAGTTTGTTCTATATTTACACTTGTCTTAGAGTTTTCGTTATGTTTCAGGTCACATGGGACCTTGAAACCGCAACCAGGAGATGGAGTTTGCATCTGCCGTATTGACCCGCAGTTAGACGACATGTCTTGCCGTGATTGGTGAGTAAAAAATTAAAGAACAGCAAAAATTGTATTTCTTAAATGTCTTTTTTCTTATACAGAAATTGTTTTTGATTTTATTTGTACTGTATTTATTTCTGTTTAGGCTGTTCGTGAATTGCAGCACATGTCTTAGTACATATTTGATTATAATTCATATTATGTTATTTTGTGCAATCCGTTATTTATTTTGGATTAAAAGTCTGGAGTGAAAAAAGATTGTGAAAAGGGAAGGAAAAGGGGGAAAATGACTAAAAATATATATATATTTTTTTTACATGTCAAAAAGCAAATATTATGCATGTAAATAATGGATTAAAATATTGAAACGACTTGGAGAGGCTGATTCTATGTGAATACCTTTTCTTTTGTATTTATCATATAGAAATTGTTGTTTTAATTTTATTTTTAAGAAGAAAGTATATAGTATATAGTATGTAGTATGTCAGTTGTTCAAATGTGGCTATTTTAACCCCTTCCCGACATTTGACGTACATGTACGTCATGGAAAGCATTGACTTCCCGCAAAATGCCGTACATGTACGTCAAATGTTTGGCACCGGCTCAGAAACTGAGTCGGTGCCATCATCACCGGATCTCAGCTGTATCTTACAGCTGACATCCGACTGTAACGGCGGGGACCGAAATTAGCTTAGATCCCCGCCATTAACCCCTTAAGTGCAGCGCTCAAACGCGATCGCTGCACTTAAGGTGTTTGCAGCTCATCGGAGCCCCAGCAATGAAATTGTCGGGGTTCCGGTGGCTGCAATGGCAACCGGAGGCCTAATACTGGCCTCCCGGTCTGCCTAGCACCGAAGCCGGTCAAGATCCGCCCGGCGGCGGAGCCTGATCGGCTTCCGTAGCTGCCGGCAAGATGGCGCCGGGTCAGGAGCTGATCCGGCGTCATCAGCGGTGATGTCAGCTGTACTGTACAGCTGACATCCACCTGTAACGGCAGGAACCGGAGCTAGCTCCGATCCCTGCCATTAACCCCTTCGATGCAGCAATCGAAAGCGATTGCTGCATCGTAGCGGTTACTAGCATATCGCCAGCCCTGACAGGCAATCGGGACTGGCGACTGCTGTTATGGCAACAGGAGACACAATGGTCTCCTGCTCTGCCATTACGGAAGCCTATTAGGCCCCGCCGGGAGGCGAAGCCTAATCGGCTTGCTGTCAGTGAATGACTGACAGATCTAATACATTGCACTACATAGGTAGTGCAATGTATTAGAAAAAAAAAAATCTGACCGTTGGACCTTCAAG
This sequence comes from Rhinoderma darwinii, assembly GCF_050947455.1. Classification (NCBI taxonomy): domain Eukaryota; kingdom Metazoa; phylum Chordata; class Amphibia; order Anura; family Rhinodermatidae; genus Rhinoderma; species Rhinoderma darwinii. The sequence goes on from NC_134691.1 coordinate 64,930,862, forward strand.
TCCCCTAGTGGGACTTGAAGAAAAGTGTAAAAAAAGTATAAAAAAGTGTAAAAAAGTGTAAAAAAAAGTGCAAAAAATAAAAGTTTGAAAACAATAAAAGTTTCAAGTAATCAAATAAAACACAATCCCCCTTTTACTCTTATCAAGTCCTTTATTATTGAAAAATAATAATAAACCATATGTATTTGGTATCGCCACGACCGTAACGACCTGAGGTATCAAAATATTGTATTATTTATTGCACGCGGTGAACAGCGTAAAAAAAAACGTAAAAAATGTTACCAGAGTTTCTGTTTTTTAGTCACTTTGCCCTACAAATATTAGAATAAAAAGTGATCAAAAAGTCGCACGTATCCAAAAATGGAACCTATAAAAACTATAGCTTGTCCCGCAAAAAACAAGCCCTCATACACCTCCGTCGACAAAAAAATTAAAACGTTATGGTTCTCACAACTTTGGGACAGAAAAAAAATACATTCTTTTTACAAAAGTAATTTTATTGTGAAAACATAAAAAAATGCTATAAATTAGGTATCGCCAGAATCGTACTGACCCACAGAATAAAGTTAACATGTAGTTTATAACGCATGGTGAACGCTGTATAAAAAAAACCGAAAAAAGCTGTGCCAGAATTGCATTTTTTTGTTTACCTGGCATCCCAAAAAATAGGATAAAAGGTGATCAAAAAGTCACATGTACCCCAAAATGGTACCAATAATAACTACAGCTTATCCCGCAACAAACCAGCCCTCATACCGCTACGTCTATGAAAAATAAAATTAGTTATGGCTCCAATAAGTCAGGAAATAAAAAAATATGCAGTTGTGCCCGAGGGGAACATTTCTTCTGTTTGAAGAGGCGATTTATCAAGGACCTAAAATTAGGGAACCAGGAAAGGGAGGGCCCAAACATATCCGCTGGAAGCGACGGTGCCCGTATTATACCAGGACAACACTTCCCAGCAAAATTCCTCAAACTACAAAGGTGCAGAGTGTGGACCAAAAGGGGGATAAGAAATGACACCATTTATCAGTGCGACACTGGCCTGTGCGGAAAGGATTGCTTCACAGCGTAACACACATCTATGGATTATTAATTTTTTTTCATACCACCTGACTATGCCCCTTATATACTCCGCCCCGCTTACATGTACCCCCACATTATAAAACACCAGCAATACTCAAACAAATTTAGTACCAAGCAAAATCCGCTCTCCAAAAGCCAAATGGTGCTCCCTCGGCTCTAAACCCTACAGCGTGCCCAAACAGCAGTTTCCTTCAACATATATGGCATCGTCATACCCGGGAGAACCCTTTTAACAATTTTTGGGGTGTGTGTCTCCAGTGTCATAAGCTTGGCATGACATATTTGCCACTGAATGGCATATCTAGGGAAAAATATAAATTTTTAATTTGCACCATCCGCAGTGCATTCATTTATGGAAAAGACCTGTTGGGTGAAAATCTTCACTACACCTCTTAATAAATGCCTTGAGGGGTGCAGTTTCCATAATGGGGTCACTTCTCAGGGGTTTCTTTTTATTATTTCACATCTGAGCCTCTGCAGTTGTGAACCAATACTTTGTAAATCGCCAAATTAGGCCTCCACTCCGCATGGTACTCTTCACTCCTGAGCCCTGTCATATGTCCAGGCAAAAGATTAGGGCCACATGTAGGGTGTTTCTAAAACCGGGAAACACCGCATAATAATTAGAGGGCTGTCTTGTTATGGTGGCACAAGCCGGGCACCACATATTGGCATATCTATGGAAGAAAATCCCATTTTCACTCTGCAACATCGAGTGAACACTAATTTCTACAAAACACCTGCAGGGTTAAAATGCTTACTACACCCCTTGGTAAATGCATTGAGGGGTGTCGTTTCCAAAATGGGGTCACTTCTGGGGAGTTTCCACTGTTTTGGGCCCACAGGCGCCCAGAAACCAATCCAGCAACATCTGCACTCCAAATGGCGGTCCTTTCCTTCTGAGCCTTGCCGTTTGCCCAAACAGCAGTTTATGACCACATATGGGGTATTGCCGTACTCGGGAGAAATTGCTTTACAAATTTTGGGTTGTTTTTTTCCTTTATTTGTTGAGAAAATGAAAAAATTTGCGCTAAAGCTACGTCTTATTGAAGAAAAAGGACTGTTTTTATTTTCACTGCCTAATTCTAATAAATTCTATGAAACGTCTGTGGGGTCAAAATGCTTACTACACCCCTAGATGAATTCCTCAAGAGGTGTAGTTTCCTAAATGGAGTCCCTTTTTGGGCATTTTCATTGTTTTGTCCCCTCAGGGGCTTTGCAAATGTGACATGGCCTCCGCAAACCATTCCTGCTAAATGTGATCTCAAAAAGCCAAATAGTGCTGTTTCCCTTCTAAGCCCTGCCGTGTGTCCAAACAGCCGTTTATTACCACATGTGGGGTATTGTTTTACTCGGGAGAAATTGCTTTACAAATTTTGTGGTGCTTTTTCTCCTTCAGTCCTTCTGGAAATGAGAAAAAATTAGCTAAACCTAGATTTTTTTTGAAAAAATGTAGATTATTATTTTCAGGGCCTACTTCCAATATTTTCTGCAAAAAAACTGTGGGGTCAAATCGCTCACTATACCCCTAGATAATTTCCTCAATGGGTGTAGTCTCCAAAATGGGGTCACTTGTGGGGGGTTTCCACTGTTTTGTCCCCTCAGGGGCTTCGTAAATGTGACATGGCCTCCGCAAACCATTCCTGCTAAATGTGGACTCCAAAAGCCAAATGGCGCTCTTTCCCTTCTAAGCCCTGCCGTGTGTCCAAACAACCGTTTATTACCACATGTGGGGTATTGTTTTACTCGGGAGAAATTGCTTTACAAATTTTACGGTGCTTTTTCTCCTTCAGTCCTTGTGGAAATGAGAATAAATTAGCTAAACCTACATTTTCTTTGAAAAAATTTAGATTATCATTTTCACAGCCTACTTCCAATAATTTATGCAAAAAACCTGTGGGGTCAAAACGCTCACTATACCCCTAGATAATTTCCTCAATGGGTGTAGTTTCCGAAATGGGGTCACTTGTGGGGGGTTTCCACTGTTTTGTCCCCTCAGGGGCTTTGTAAATGTGACATGGCCTCTCAAACCATTCCTGCTAAATTTGAGCTCCAAAAGCCAAACGGCGCTCTTTCCCTTCTAAGCCCTGCCGTGTGTCCAAATATCCATTTATTACCACATGTGGGGTAGTGTTTTACTCGGGAGAAATTGCTTTACAAATTTTGCGATGCTTTTTCTCCTTTAGTCCTTGTGGAAATGAGAAAAAAAATCGCTAAACCTACATTTTCTTTGAATAAATGTTGATTTTAATTTTCACGGCCTACTTCCAATAATTTCTGTAAAAAACCTGTGCGGTCAAAATGCTCACTACACCCCTAGATAATTTCCTTGAGGTGTCTAGTTTCCCAGATGGGGTCACTTTTGGGGGATTTTCACTGTTTTGACACCGCAAGAGCCCTTCAAACCTTACATGGTGCCTAAAATATATTCTAACAAAAATAAGGCCCCAAAATCCACTAGGTGTTCCTTTGCTTCTGAGGCCGGTGCTTCAGTCCAGTAGCACGCTACGGCCACATGTGGGATATTTCCTAAAACTGCAGAAACTGGGCAACAAATATTGAGTTGCATTCCTCTGGTAAAAGCTTCTGTGTTATAAAAAAAATTGTATTAAAAATTTATTTCTGCTAAAAAATATGAAATTTGTAAATTTCACCTCTACTTTGCTTTAATTCCTGTGAAATGTGTAAAGGGTTAAGACATTTTCTAAATGCTGTTTTGAATACTTTGAGGGGTGAAGTTTTTAAAATGGGGTGACTTTTTGGGGGTTTCTAATATATAAGGCCCTCAAAACCACTTCACAACTGAACTGGCCCCTGTTAAAATAGTCTTTTGAAATTTTCTTGAAAATGTGAAAAATTGCTGCTAAAGTTCTAAGCCTTGTGAGGTCATAGAAAAATAAAAGGATGTTCAAAAAACGATGCCAATCTAAAGTAGACATATGGGGGATGTTAATTAGCAACAATTTTGTGTGGTATTACTGCCTGTCTTACAAGCAGATACATTTAAATTGAGAAAAATGCTAACTTTTGCAATTTTTCACTATATTTTCGTGTTTTTCACAATTAAATACTGAATGTATCGACCAAATTTTACCACTATCTTAAAGTCCAATGTGTCACGAGAAAACAATCTCAGAATCGCCCGGATAGGTGAAAGCATTTCAACGTTATTACCACATAAAGTGAAACATGTCAGATTTGAAAAATGAGGCTCTGTCAGTAAGGTCAAAAGTGGCTAAAGAGGGAAGGGGTTAATACTGGAACATTAATTCCTTTTTCAGGTTGAGACCATCAGGGACTCGTGTTTTGAGTCTGTAGATCCAATATGCTTCCCTTAAATGAGTCTTGTGTTTTATATCGCCTCCTCTTTTTGATAAGTGATTTTTTTCTATTGCGTAGTATTGTAGTTTTTGTTGCTCTGTTATGGTGGTGGATGAAGTGTTTTGCCACATTTGAAGTATTAATGATATTCGGGTTTCTCACATAGCTAAGGTGTTCTAGAATTCTGGTCTTAAATTTTCGGTTGGTGCATCCTACATATTTTAAATGACATTCTGTACATTCTATTATGTATATGACAGATTCGGTGTTACAGTTTATATAGTTGTGTATTGAAAACGTGTCTGAGTCAGTAGAGTTACAGAACGTTTTTGTAGGGTAGGCGTAAGAGCATACTTTGCAGGGATGTTGTCCGCATTTATAGAACCCTTTGCTTTCTAACCATGTTGTTTTGATTTCATTTGATGTAAATAAAGATGGAGACAGGAGACTGCCTAGGGAAGGCGCTTTTCTGGCTACTACTCTACATACTCCTTTGAGAATGGATCGTAGGCTATCGTCTTCCATGAGGATGGGTAAATATCTGTTCACCATTTGTTTAATTTCTAAAAATTGGTTGCTTTGTTGGAGAACTAGCGTTGGTTGGTTAAGGTCAGATTGGTTGGTTTTATTTGATTGTTCGAGTAAATAGGCTCTAGGTATCTTGGCAGTGATGTCCTGCGCTCTGTTAAGTGACCAATTTGGATAGCCTCTATTTTTAAGCCTTGTTTTGATTTGTTTTTGTTCTATGGTGTATTGTTTATGTGAGCTACAGTTCCTTTTAGCTCGATACATTTCGCCGACGGGAATCGCCATAATTGTTTTTTTTGAGTGATTGCTTTTGGCATGTAAAATGGTATTTGCAGATGTGGGTTTACGGTGTGTCCACACACAGCACCTACAGTGGAGATTTCCAAATCTATATTTTAGATGTGCTCATGTTTCTAATGACACATAACTATTTCCAGTTCGATGGAAAATACTATCTGCAGTTAAAAGGTGTTTCCATGGGAGCAAAATTTTCTCCCTCAGTAGCAAACTTAGTTATGGCATGGTGGGAGGAACTGTACATTTTTTCTTGCAACAACCCATTCAGTGACCATATAGAGTGGTACGGAAGATACATTGATGATCTTCTACTCATATGGAAAGGAGATACCAACGCCATCCCCATTTTTGCAGAATACTTGAACCAAAATCTATATAATCTAAAATTTACATACAGTTTTGACAAATCAAAAATTATATTCTTGGATCTAGAATTAAACGGAGTGGAAGAGAAAGTCATAACAACACAAACACACCGTAAACCCACATCTGCAAATACCATTTTACATGCCAAAAGCAATCACTCAAAAAAAAACAATTATGGCGATTCCCGTCGGCGAAATGTATCGAGCTAAAAGGAACTGTAGCTCACATAAACAATACACCATAGAACAAAAACAAATCAAAACAAGGCTTAAAAATAGAGGCTATCCAAATTGGTCACTTATCAGAGCGCAAGACATCACTGCCAAGATACCTAGAGCCTATTTACTCGAACAATCAAATAAAACCAACCAATCTGACCTTAACCAACCAACGCTAGTTCTCCAACAAAGCAACCAATTTTTAGAAATTAAACAAATGGTGAACAGATATTTACCCATCCTCATGGAAGACGATAGCCTACGATCCATTCTCAAAGGAGGATGTACAGTAGTAGCCAGAAAAGCGCCTTCCCTAGGCAGTCTCCTGTCTCCATCTTTATTTACATCAAATGAAATCAAAACACCATGGTTAGAAAGCAAAGGGTTCTATAAATGCGGTCAACATCCCTGCAAAGTATGCTCTTACGCCTACTCTACAAAAACGTTCTGTAACTCTACTGACTCAGACACGTTTTCAATACACAACTATATAAACTGTAACACCGAATCTGTCATATACATAATAGAATGTACAGAATGTCATTTAAAATATGTAGGATGCACCAACCGAAAATTTAAGACCAGAATTCTAGAACACCTTAGCTATGTGAGAAACCCGAATATCATTAATACTTCAAATGCGGCAAAACACTTCATCCACCACCATAACAGAGCAGCAAAAACTCTACAATGCTACGCAATAGAAAAAAATCACTTAGCAAAAAGAGGAGGCGATATAAAACACAAGACTCATTTAAGGGAAGCATATTGGATCTACAGACACAAAACACGAGTCCCTGATGGTCTCAACCTGAAAAAGGAACTAATGTTCCAGTATTAAAATAGCCACATTTGAACAACTGACATACTACGTACTATATACTATATACTTTCTTCTTAAAAATAAAATTAAAACAACAATTTCTATATGATAAATACAAAAGAAAAGGTATTCACATAGAATCAGCCTCTCCAAGTCGTTTCAATATTTTAATCCATTATTTACATGCATAATATTTGCTTTTTGACATGTAAAAAAAAAATATATATATTTTTAGTCATTTTCCCCCTTTTCCTTCCCTTTTCACAATCTTTTTTCACTCCAGACTTTTAATCCAAAATAAATAACGGATTGCCCAAAATAACATAATATGAATTATAATCAAAAATGTACTAAGACATGTGCTGCAATTCACGAACAGCCTAAACAGAAATAAATACAGTACAAATAAAATCAAAAACAATTTTTGTATAAGAAAAAAGACATTTAAGAAGTACAATTTTTGCTGTTCTCTCATTTTTTACTCACCAATCACGGCAAGACATGTCGTCTAACTGCGGGTCAATACGGCAGATGCAAACTCCTTCATCTCCTGGTTGCGGTTTCAAGGTCCCATGTGACCTGAAACATAACGAAAACTCTAAGACAAGTGTAAATATAGAACAAACTAACAAAAATATACAATACAAATAAATCTTTCCTTCTGACAGAAGAAAAGTTACACAAGAGATCATGAATTTTCGCAATCTTACCTACCACGATGAAAGGCACATCCCTAGCAAAACACGGCCAACGTGAAGCTCACTACTTCCTGTTTGTGTTCCAGGGACCCCACGTGACCTGGAACGCAATCAAAGCACAGCTGTCTTACGGAACATATAAACCAACAGGGCCTCTCAGTTTAAACCAACAACAGCCATGACTAAGGACGCACGAGACGTCTGAAACGCATAGGCTCCCCCTTTTTTTGATTGATATCCCTTCTTGGACACCAGGATTCCAATCTATGGATCCTTTTTAAACAAAGACCAAATAAAACTTGGAAACAGTTTCCATTTTATCAAAATTAGCGCTGGATCCAATTCCTTCTATCTTTGTGGTATTATTAGACATAGTAGGCTTAGATACAGGGCCGCAGCAGACAGTAAGCTTATACTTTATAAGACTACTGTCTGCTGCGGCCCTGTTTCTAAGCCTATGAAATGGTAGGCTTAGATATATGGCCCATGTGGGATCCTGTCTGATGGGCCCTGTATCTAAGCCTACCGCATGGTAGGCTTAGATACAGGGCCCCAGCTGACAGTAATCTTATACAGTATAAGATTACTATATGCTGGGGCCTTGTATGTAAGCCTACCATGTGGTAGGCTTAGATACAGGGCCCATCAGACAGGATCCCACATGGGCCATGTATCTAAGCCTACCATGTGGTAGGCTTAGATACAGGGCCCATGAGACAGGATCACACATGGGACCATAATGATCGCTGGTACAATACTCTGCAATACTAATGTATTGCGGTATATTGTCATTTTAACAGGAGATGAAGAAAGGCAGCCCTGGAGGCCTTCATTATGCCCCAGGGCTACCATGACAACTATTGGCACCCCAAGATCGCTTTGCAGGGGGGCCGGTGAGCTGACAGAGTTGGGTGCCCCCCCTTCCCTGGTTGTAACGTCTTAGATGCTGCGATCATGCTTGATTGCAGCAATCTAAGGGGTTAAACAGCCAGGAACAGCGCTGATGATCGCTGTTCCTGGCCGTTATTCCCGGGTGTCAGCTCTAAAACACAGCTGACACCCGCCCCGTACGAAGCGGGCTCAGTTCATGAGCCTGCTCCAAACATCACCTCCCCCACCACGACGCAATAGTACGTCGTGGTGCGGGAACAGGTTAAGCAATCATTGGGAGGGTCAGAATTTTCAATATCTGTATTTTCTCTTTGTATTTTCCTACTCTACCACCCATCCTCTGGGGCCCAGCGGAAGCAATGTAGTTGTGTTCAAAACACTACAACGTTTGACGATGTAAAAATGCAAGTAGTGAGACTTCATACTTAGTGAGTTTAGTCTAGCGCCACCACTGGTGAAGACACCTCATCCCTAGCGCTATATTTCCAGCAGTCCACATTTGTAGTCTATCTTTTATGCAGACAAATAGTGGGTCTGAACTCGTTGTGGTATTTCACTATAGGCGTGTGGGACCATGATGATGATGAGATCCTGGTTGAGGACAACTCAGTATAGTGTGTTACTGAGAATGGTACTTGGAACAGTAGTGTGTAGAGATAACACACAATTGTGTCTTCCAAGGACATTTCACATTCCTTCTAAGGGTATGTTCACACGCAAACTCAAAAACTTCTAAAAATACGGAGCTGTTTTCAAGCGAAAACAGCTCCTGATTTTCAGATGTTTTTGTAGCAACTCGCGTTTTTCACGGCGTATTTTACGTCCGTTATTGGAGCTGTTTTTCAATGGAGTCAATGAAAAACTGCTCCAAAAACGTCCCAAGAAATGACCTGCACTTCTTTTGACATGGCGTCTTTTTACGCGCCGTATTTTCCCCTCGTGGGAACAGAACACCGTAAATCCCATTGCGAGCAATGGGCAGATGTTTGGAGGCGTAATGGTGCCGTTTTTTCAGGTGTAATTCGAGGCGTAAACGGCCCGAATTACGTCTGAAACCACTGCGTGTGAACATACCCTAACACTCCCACGTACTCTAATCAGCTGCCTCTCACCACCCCCTCCTCTTGGACCTATTTTTGTAGAACTACAAGTTTCAGCAAGACAAAATGTTGAAAGAAACCAAGACTCCACTACATTTATAGTTCCAAAACCTGGCTTTACACAGCTAACTTAGTTGTTTTTTCTTTTTTTCCTAGCATTGGGAAGAGATTTCCCACATTTGTCAGTCCATTCTCATTTGCACCAGCAGCTCCTTAGACTCCTCCTCCGGCACACACTATATACATGTCTACATCATACGTCTCGTTATATTTCACATTACTCACTGCAATGTGCCTAGCTGTATTATTCTTCATCATCAAAAACGTTTGAGGGGTTATTGAGGGACTATATACAGGATTATGTGACAAAAAATTTTTTATTATAAGTGACAGCCAGCACGGTTTTACGAAGGACAGTAGTTGTCAAACATACCTGAGTTGTTTTTATGAAGAAGTGAGCAGAAGCCTAGACAGAGGGGCCGCTGTGGATATAGTAATTCTGGACTTTGCAAAGGCATTTGACCGTGTCCCTCATAGACGTCTAATGGGTAAATTAAGGACTATAGGTTTAGAAAGTATAGTGTGTAATTGGATTGAGAATTGGCTCAATGACCGTATCCAGAGAGTTGTGGTCAATGATTCCTACTCTGTATACTTCTTTTGGGATGCAGCCTGGTCTTCAATGCTGGGAGAGCAAGGTGTGTTGTTGTTTGGCATAGCAAGCAGGGCAGCCCGCTCTATGTATTATCATGGCTTTACAAATAGGCTGCTACCTGGCTATATACGCTGCACCTCATGACTTACACATCATATCTCCATGTTTCACACACTTGCACCCACACTTCATGTATCACTCACACTCCTGACCCTTATGCACTATACTCAGTACTGCCCCCTATATTTTACACATGTTATTCACCACTTGCCCATTATTCACAATTCATCTTTTTTCATTTATGCACTATACTCAGTACTGCCCCCTATATTTCACACATATTATTACTACTTGCACATTATACACATTTCATTTATTTTTTACTACACATCCCATGCACCACACTCCACTCCCCTCCAGGCTAGTGGGAGCGGCTATTATTATTTAATGCACCTGTTCACTCTCCTTCATCAGCGTTTCAGACCTGTCTGTGTCCTTTTATAAGTATGGCCTTTTTTGTGTTTTTTGTGTATATCTTTCCCCGTGTTTTTATCTTTAAAGGGACCCTGTGACCCACATTTCACCTATTAAACCAGCAATACTGTTGATAGTGGGTGAAAAATCATTCTATATAACCTATAATTGTCTTCTTAGTCGGCTCTGTAGCTTTAGTATTCAGTTTTTTAGTGTTCCCACACCGTATGCAAATGAGCATAAAAGAGTCATATCTTCGTTTGAAAAGAATCAAATCTTCGTTTGAAAAGAGTCATAACTTCATTCCTCAAGTCTTTCCAAGTTTACCGGCCTCCTTACTTTTGATTGACCTCTCCTCGCCTTCCCCCAGCCCACAAAATCCTGCACTTGTGCATTGATGTCCTCTAATGGTGTGTGCGCACAAAGGGACACCGGATTATTACGGTAAAAGGTGCAAAATGTTTGCAGACCGTTATTTACAGTTGAAGGAGGAGTTTAGGAGAGGGGATAACAGCAATGAACTTTTTATAGCAGCGGCCAGTGAGGGATAAGTAAAGTTCAATAGGTGGAATGCTGGTGACAGGTTCCCTTTAATATAGATAAATATAAAGTTATGCATCTGGGTACCAACAACCTGCATGCATCATTTGTCCTAGGGGGAGCTACACTGGGGGAGTCACTAATTGAGAAGGATCTGGGTGTACTTGTAAATCATAAATTAAATGCAATGCATGCGATGTCAATCAGCTGCTTCAAAGGCCAGCAAGGTATTGTCATGTATTAAAAGAAGCATGGACTTGTGGGACAGGGCTATAATATTACCACTTTACAAAGCATTAGTGAGGCTTCATCTAGAATATGCAGTTCAGTTCTGGGCTCCAGTTCATAGAAAGGATGCCCTGGAGTTAAGAAGAGCAACGAAGCTAATAAGGGGCATGGAGAAACTAAGTTATGAGGAAAGATTAAAAGAGTTAAACCTATTTAGCCTTGAAAAAAGACGACTAAGGAGGGACATGATTAATTTATATAAATATATGAATGGCACATACAAAAAATATGGTGAAATCCTGTTCCATGTAAAACCCCCTCAAAAACAAGGGGGCACTCCCTCCGTGTGTAGTGTAATGTATTCCAGCAGCGATTAGAGCTGCAAGTCTAAGTGTCCCCTAGTGGGACAAGTGAAAAAAGTAAAAAAAAGAATAAAAATGTTTTAAAAAAAGTGTAAAAATAAAAGTTCTAAGTGATATAAACATGAACTGCTTTTTTTCCTATAATAAGTCTTTTATTATAGGAAAAAAAATGAACACGTAAAAAAAAAGTACACATATTTGGTATCACCGCGTTCGTAACGACCCCAACTATAAAACTATAATATTATTTTCCCCGCACGGTGAACACCGCAAAAAAAATAAATGAAAAACAAAGCGAGAATCACTATTTTTTGGTCACCACCCCTCACAAAATATACAATAAAAAGTGATCAAAAAGTCGCATGTACGACAAAATTGTACCGATACAAACTACAACCTGTCCCGCAATAAACAAGCCCTTACACAGCTTTTTTGACTGAAAAATAAAAAAGTTACGGCTCTCAGTATACGGTGACACAGAAAATAAATTATTTTCTAAATAAGTTATTTTATTGCGCAAACGCTGCAAAACATAAAAAAACCTATATACATATGGGATCGCCGTAATCGTACCGACCCGCAGAATAAAATATAACGGTCATTTATAGCCCAGGGTGAACGCTGTAAAAAATAAATAAAAATCATTGTCAGAATTGATGGTTTTTGGTCACCTTGCTTGCCGAAAAATGGAATAAAAAGTGATCAACAAAATCGCATGTACCCCAAAATGGTACCAATGAAAATTACAGATTGTCCCGTAACAAATAAGCCCTCACACAGCTCCGGTGGTGAAAAAATAAAAAAAGTTCCGGCTCCCAGAATATGGCGATGCAAAATATGCAGAGCGTTCCAAAAGCGGATAAGATCGGGCGCCATTTATAATATAAGTGCAACACTGGCCACATATCTGTGGATTATTATTTATTTACCCCATTATTATACCCTCTTATTATGCCCCTGATGTACTCTGCCCAACCTACATTTGCCCCCACATTATAAACTGAAATACCAGCAAAACGCCAGAGCTTCTACAAGCAAAATCTGCGCTCAAAAAGCCAAATAGCGTCCCTCCCTTCTGAGCCCTACAGTCTGCCCAAACAGCCATTTACGTCCACCGATATGGCATCGCCATACCCAGGAGAACCCGGTTAATATTTTATTTGTGGTATTTGTGGCACAAACTGGGCACAACATATAGTGCACTAAAATGGCACATCAGTGGAAAATTTTAATTTTCACTTTCCACCATCGGCTGCGCATTAAACCCTTCGCGCACCATGACTTAATAGCATGTCGTGGTGTGGGGGGTGATATATGGAGCGTCTCACGCGCTGAGTCCGCGCCATATGCTGCGGGTGTCAGCTGTGTATTACAGCGGATACCTGGACTAACGGACAGAAACAGCGATCGCGCTGTTACAGGAGCATGTAAAAATCACAATATACTGCAATACATCAGTATTGCAGTGTATTCTACCAGTGATCTAATGATTGCTGGTTCAAGTCTCCCAGGGGGACTAATAAAATATGTAAAAACAAAAGTAAATAGTTATTATTAGTGGAAAAAATTAAATAAATATTTAAAGTCCAAAAAGAAACCCTTTTCATATTTTTTCTCTAAAGTAATGTAAAAAAATAAAAAAAACACACAAAATTGGTATTGCTGCGTCCGTAAAAGTCCAAGCTATTACAATATACCATCATTGAACTCGCACGGTGAACGCCGTGAAAAATAAAGAATTTTAAATGGCAAAATCGCAGTTTTTTGGTCACCTTCGCTCTACCAAAAAATGTAATAAAAAGTGCTGAAAAAGTCTTATGTACCAGAAAATGGTACCAATAAAAACTACAGCTCGTCCCGCAAAAAATAAGCCCCCACACCTCTCTATTGACGGAAAAATAAAGACGTTGTGGCTCTCGGAAAGTGGGGAGGAAAAACGAAAAAGAAAAAGCAAAACATGGATCAGTCCGGAAGGGTTAATTTATTTTCTAATGAAAAGACATTTATGACCACATGTGGGGTATTGCCATACTCGGGAGAAATTGCTTTACAAATGTTGGGGTGCATTTTCTCCTTTATCCTTTGTGAAATTGAAAAAATTCAACATTTTAGTGGAAATAATGTTGATATTAATATTCACGGCCTAATTCTAATAAATTCTGCAAAAGACGTGTGGGGCCTATATGCTCATTATACACCTAGATAGATTCCTTAAGTGGTGTAGTTTCCCAAATGGGGTTACTTTTGGGAGATTTCCACTGTTTTAGTACCTCAGGGGCTTTGCAAATTCGACATGACACCCAAAAACTATTCCAGCTAAATTTGAGCTCCAAAAGCAAAATAGCGCTCCTTCCCTTCTAAGCCCCAGTGTGGGTCCAAACAGCAGTTTATTACCAAATATGAGGTATTTACGTAATCAGGAGAATTTTTTTTACAAATGTTGGGGTGCTTTTTCTCCTTTATTCCTTGTAAAAAATAAACATTTCTAAGTTCTTACAGAAAAAAAGTCGATTTTTACCTTTACAGACTATTTCCAATGACTTCAGCAAAACAACTGTGGGGTCAAAATGCTAACTTTACCCCTAGAAAAATTCCTTGAGGGGTGTAGTTTCCAAAATGGGGTCACTATTGGGGGGTTTCCATGGTTTTCATCCCTCCAGTGCATTGCAAACGTGACACGGCACTGAAAACTATTCCAGCAAAATCAGAAATCCAAAATCCAAATGGTGCTCCTTCCCTTCTGAGGCCTGCTGTGGGTCCAAACAGCAGTTTATTACCACATGTGGGGTATTGCTATAATCGTAAGAAATTGCTTTACATATGTTGGGGTGTTTTTTCTACTTTATTCCTTGTAAATATTTAACATTTTTACATTTTTTCACAAAAAAAGTAGTTTTTCGTCTTCACATACTAATTCAAATAAATTTAGCAAAAAAACTGTGGGTTCAAAATGCTAACTATAACCATAAATAAATTCCTTGAGGGGTATAGTTTCCAAAATGGGGTCACTTTTGGGGGGTCTTTACTGTTTTGGTACCACAAGACCTATTCAAACCTGACATGGTACCTAAAATAGATTCTAAAAAAAGGAGGCCCCAAAATCCACTAGGTGCTCCTTTGCTTCTGAGGCCGGTGTTTAAGTCCATTACCGCACTAGGACCACATGTGGGATATTTCTAAAAACTGCAGAATCTGGGTAATAAATATTGAGTTGCGTTTCTCTGGTAAAACCTTCTGTGGTACAGAAAAAATGTATTACAAATGAATTTTCGAAAAAAAAAATCAAATTTGTAAATTTCACCTCTACTTTGCTTTAATTCCTGTGAAACGCCTAAAGGGTTAAAACACTTTCTGAATGCTGTTTTGAATACTTTGAGGGGTGCAGTTTTCAAAATGGGGTGATTTATGGGGACTTTCTAATATATAAGGCCCTCAAAGCCACTTCAGAACTGAACTGGTCCCTGAAAAAATAGGCTTTTGAAATTTTCTTGAAAATATGAGAAATTCCTGCTAAAGTTGTAAGCCTTGTAACGTCCTAGAAAAATTAAAAAAAATTAAAAAAACGATGCAAACATAAAGTAGACATATGGGAAATATAAAATAGTAAGTATTTTGTGTGGTATTACAAGTAGATGCATTTAAATTTAGAAAAATACACATTTTTGCTAATTTTTTCTAAATCTTGGTGTTTTTTACAAATAAATATTGAATTTATCGAACAAATTTTTTCCCTAACATAAAGTACAATATGTCACGAGAAAACAATCTCAGAATCACTTGGATAGGCAAAAGCATTCCGGAGGTATTACCACATAAAGTGACACATGTCCGATTTGAAAAATCGGCTTCGTCCTGAAGGCCAAAACAGGCTCAGTCCTGAAGGGGTTAATGCACACTTTCCCGTACCTCGCCCCTACCATCTCTAATGCTGTTTTATCAGCATCCTCTTGTTCCTTGCCTTCCTGGGCACCATCAATTCACAGTAATGCTTCTAGTTTAAAACCCCTATCATACATTTAAAGGGATTGGCCAGGGAAAACATATTTTCTAAAAAGTGTCCCCAGCCTTGGTTTGCCTTCCCTAAAATCCCCTACATACTTTCTATCCAGTTTCTGTTTGATCTCAATTGTCACTGCTGCTCTTTCTGTTTGTTTACATCCCTTGCATTTGTTCCTGTCTGTTTCCTGTCTTGTAACCCCCCATATCCATGATCCCTTGCTGCATCTGAGGAGACAGCTTACATCCCCCCTTCCTCCAAAGCATCTCAGCTATTTGTATACTGCCACGCCCCTCTATGTTCACAGGTCATATTCTGCTCTAATTACAGTCACCCAGCTCCTTGCAAGGTCACACACACCCACTATTAATCACAAAGGGATGATGGGGGTTATATATAGGGATGATGGGGGTTAAATACAGGGATGATGGGGTAATACACAGGGACAATATAACTCCATCATCCCTGTATATAACCTCCATCATCCCTGTGTATTACCTCATCATCCCTGTATATAACCCCCATTATCACTATATATAACCGCCATCATCCCTGTGTATAACCACCATCATCTCTGTATATAACCCCCATCATCCCTGCGTATAACCCCCATCATCCCTGTGTATAATCGACATCATCCCTGTGTATAACCGTCATCATCCCTGTGTATTACCCACAAAATTCCTGAATATGACCCTAACATCCCGGTATAAAACCCCCATCATCACTGTGTATTACCCCCATCATCCTCTACAGGGATTATGGAGGTTATATACAGGGATGATGGCGGTTATATACAGGAATGATGAGGTGATACACAGGGATGATGGGGGTTATTTATAGGGATTATGGGGTTATTTACAGGGATGTTGGGGGTAATACACAGGGATGTTGATGGTAATACACAGGGATGATGGAGTTATGCACAGGGATGATGGGGGTTATACACAGGTATGATGGGGTTATATACAGGAATGATGGGGTAATACACAGGGATGTGATGGGGGTTATATACAGGGATGATGAGTGTTATATACAGGGATCAGGAATTTCAGGGCCCCCTACAGCTAAATTTTCTGGGCCCCCCTACCGTGGCACCGCCTGTTAACGGTACTCCGTCCAGCACTATATCATGCTACCCAGGGCCGCCATCAGGGGCGGTATTATGGGTACTGATGTGAGAGGCCCGGGAAAACCTAATTGAAAGGGGGGCCTGGCAACTGCCGCGACTTGCCTTTGGTAGAAAAAAAACAGGCCCCTGCAATGGGGCCCGTTTTTTTCACCAAAAGAATGTCGTGAGCTGCGGGCCCCCCTTTCAATTAGGTTTGGCCGGGCCTCTCACATAAGTACCCATAATACCCCCCCTGATGGCGGCCCTGGGTAGCATGGGGGTCGTCATGGGGGCCGTCAAACACTGCCGCCCGTGCGACCGATCGCGCGCACCCGCAAACTCCCGCGAATGCGCACCCGCGACCGCCTGGAACCGCGCACCGAATTTTGAGGCAGATTTTGACCACACTATCTTGCCGCGTTTTTTGCCCGCGGCGATTGAAGACAGCAGACAAAAAACACAGGGAAAAATGCATTTTCTGCCTCCCATTGATTTCGATGGGAGGTCAGAGGCGGAACTGCGGCAAGAAAGGACGTGCTGCTTTTTCTTTTTTCCGCGACTTACTCCCATTGATTGCAGGGCCTACCAAAGGCAAGTCGCGGCAGTTGCCGGGCCCCCCTTTCATTTAAGTTTGGCCGGGCCCCCTACAGTAGTACCCCTAATAACCCCCTGATGGCGGCCCTGACAGGGATGATGGGGGTTATATACAGGGATGGTGGGATGGTGGGGGCTATATATAGGAATGATGACCCCCATCATGCCCGCATATAAGCCCATCATCCCTGTATTTATATAACCCCCATCATCCCTGTATTTATCTAACCCAAGTAATCACTTTATATATGTAACCATCGGGGCGTGCGGGATTGAAGCATAACTTGAACGCCGCCCCCTCCTCCTTCTACATTAGCAGGTAGAAGGAGGAGGGGGCGTGTACTATGAGAGATGAATTTTCATGTCTTTGCTCAGCCAGAACTTCCGGCTATGCAGAGGCGCGGCACTTCATCATCTACGTTTACAGGCAGTGGGACCAGAGACAGAACTCTGAAGAGCTCATGAAACATCCGCCTAGCCCAATGCCTGTAAACCTACTTGATGACGCGCCCTGCCGCTGCTCAGCCGGAAGTGCTGGCTGAGCAAAGGCACGGGAAGTCAGAGGAAGTGAAAAGTTTACTCTGGGTGCGATCACATGACTGCAAGTCAAAACACAGTAATGCTGTCACATATAAACATACATTATATTAGAATGTTAATTATATATGTCACATTAAAGGGGTTGTCCGAGATACCAATATATTTTCAAAAACCCCTTTAATGCATGTAATTTATAAATGTAAATACATTTGTAATATACTTACATTTTCCAAAGTGGCCCCGTTTCCAGATCCTGCAGTGGGGAACTTGACTGGTGACGTCACTCTCTGCACTGGCTCTGCCGCTTTGTTGATCTTGAATTCTTTGCCGGGTATACGACACATCACTTGTCACGTGGTGTATATCGACTTGTTCTGCTTCACTGAACGTAACGCGCATGCGCTGTCACTGCGGTTCTCGCGGTCCCTGCTGTTCTCGAGATAACAGCAGGGGCCGCGATACACCACGACACAAGTGATGTGTCGTATACCCAGCAAAGAATTCAAGATCAACAAAGCGGCAGAGCCAGTGCAGAGAGTGACGTCACCAGTCAAGCTCCCCACGGCAGGATCTGGAAACAGGGCCACTTTGGAAAATGTAAGTATATTACAAATGTATTTACATTTATAAATTACATGCATTAAAGGGGTTTTTGAAAATATGATGGTATCTCGGACAACCCCTTTAAGTCAAAATATAAATAAAATGTATTCCTGGACAACCCCTTTAAGTGTATCTCCCACTTATACACCGCATTCCAAATTATTATGCAAATGTTATTTTTCGCTGATTTTCCTAAATAGTCGATGCAAATGACAGTCAGTATAATCTTCAAGCCATCAACCGTTGGAGTATAATGCAAATTTTATTGAACAAATCTCCTAATGATAACAGATTTTTTTTTAGAAGTAAAAAACTCAAAATGCACTGTTTCAAATTATTATGCACAACAGAGATCAAAACATTTTAAAGGTCGTAAAAAGAACTAAAATGGTAATTTGTTGAATTTGCAGCATCAGAAGGTAATATTTACAGAAATCAAAAGCTCTTACAATCAAAAAAAAACCTTAACAGGCCAAGTTACATGTTAACATAGGACCCCTTCTTTGATATCACCTTCACAATTCCTGCATCCGTTGAATTTGTGAGTATTTGGACAGTTTCTGCTTGAATACCTTTGCAGGATGTCAGAATAACCTCCCAGAGCTTCTGTTTTGATGTGAACTGCCTCCCACCCTCATAGATATTTTGCTTGAGGATGCTCCAAAGGTTCTCAATAGGGTTGAGGTCAGGGGAAAATGGGGGCCACACCATGAGTTTCTCTCTTTTTATGCCCATAGCAGCCAATGGCACAGAGGTATTCTTTGCAGCATGAGATGGTGCATTGTCATGCATTAAGATAATTTTGCTACGGAAGGCACGGTTCTTCTTTTTGTACCACGGAAGAAAGTGGTCAGTCATAAACTCTACGTACTTTGCAGAGGTTATTTTCACACCGTCAGGGACCCTAAAGGGGCCTACCAGCTTTCTCCCCATGATTCACGCCCAAAACGTGACTCCGCCACCTCCTTGCTGACGTCGCAGCCTTGTTGGGACATGGTGGCCATTCACCAACCATCCACTACTCCATCCATCTGGACCATCCAGGGTTGCACGGCACTCATTAGTAAACAACACGGTTTGAAAATGAGTCTTCATGTATTTCTGAGCCCACTGCAACCGTTTCTGCTTGTGAGCATTGTTTAGGGGTGGCCAAATAATAGCTTTATGCACACTTGCAAACCTCTGGAGGATCCTACACCTTGAGGTTCGCGGGACTCCAGAGGCACCAGCGGCTTCAAATACCTGTTTGCTGCTTTGCAATGGCATTTTAGCAGCTGCTCTCCTAATCCTATTAATTTGTCTGGCAGAAACCTTACTCATTATGCCTTTATCTGAACAAACACGTCTGTGCTCTGAATCAGCCACAAATCTTTTCACAGTATGATGATCACGCTTAAGTTTTCTTGAAATATCCAATGTTTTCATACCTTGTCCAAGGTATTGCACTATTTCACGCTTTTCGGCAGCAGAGAGATCCTTTTTCTTTCCCATATTGCTTGAAACCTGTGGCCTGCTTAATAATGTGGAACGTCCTTCTTAAGTAGTTTTCCTTTGATTGGGCACACCTGGCAAACTAATTATCACAGGTGTCTGAGATTGATTACAATTAGAGATGAGCGAACCGGGACAACCGAATCCGGTTTCGGTCCGAACATCGGGAAAAGTTTGGTTCGCAGCGAATCCGAACTTCACCGGGTTCGGCCAAACACGTTTTGACTGAACCCGGTCAAAAATATTATACAAATCGGCAGCCACTTGTCTTTATCAATCACTGATAGAGAAAAGAGGCTGCTGATTAAAAATAAAATAAAAAGCATTTCATACGTACACGGTCGTTGTCTTGGTGACGAGTCCCTCTTCTTCCTCCAGTCCGGCCTTCTGACGCGGCAGCCTGTGATTGGCTGCAGAGGCAAGTCACCACGTAATGGTAAGAGCAGAGTTCACAGCAGCACAGAGTATTTCAGGAGATGAGCGTGCGGATCTTGTGCGGGGTGGTGACTTGCCAATCATGTGAAGGTGTTATTGAGGAGAGGAGTGGAGGAGAGGTAACAGACTGAGAGCTACGTAATGGTAAGAGCAGAGTTCACAGCAGCACTGAATCTGCACGCTCCTTTCTGAAATATTCTGTGCTGCTGTGAACTCTGCAAATCACAACCCCGTACAAGATCCGCACGCTCCTCTCCTGAAATACTCTGTGCTGCCTTAAACTCTGTGGACAGGTCAGGATCCTGTTTCTTTTAAATGCACTGTAGCGCAGCCTTATATAGTGGATCGAGCGGGTTCCCCAGCAGCATTTAAAAGAAACAGGATCCTGATCTGTCCACAGAGTTTAATGCAGCACAGAGTATTTCAGGAGAGGAGCGTGTGATTGGCAGCAGAGGCCGCGGCAGCCTGTGATTGGCTGCAGAGGCCGCGGCAGCCTGTGATTGGCTGCAGAGGCCACGGCAGCCTGTGATTGGCTGCAGGGCCGGTCACGTGACGTGCGTGATCGCTACTACAGCCTGTGATTGGCTGCAGCGAGCGGCGACATGGATGAAACGTCATCGCTGGAGGCCGGACAGGAGGATTGTAAGTATGAACGTATTTTTTTTATTTTTTTATTACATTAAAATTGTATTTTCTGCGCGCCGAGCATGGTACTGTCAAGGTTGCTGAAAGAGTTAGTGCAGCCCATTAACACTTTCAGCACCCTGGACAGTACCATGCTCGGCGCACGGAAATTACAGGTTCGGTCAGAACTAGTTCGGTCCGAATCAAACTTTTTCGTGAAATTCGGCGAACTAGCCGAACCGAACTTTTCATAAGTTCGCTCATCTCTAATTACAATGATCCAAAGAGCCCTAAGACACAATACCATCCATGAGTTTAATTGAAAAACTAATAATTAAATGTTTATGACACTTAAATCCAATGTGCATAATAATTTGGAACACGGTGTAAATAGAATTGTATTCGGCACACTCTTGGAATGTTAACGTAAATTAATTTTGTTTTTGTTTTTTCAATTTTTTCATAATGCCATTGGCTACATGTGCAACGTTTCGGTCGTGAGACCTTCGTCGGGCACTGAGCCGTACTGGGGACTGGTTTAGCAATATGGCTGAATCTGTAATGGCGTCTTACCGCTCTTAGTGGCGCCTGACGAAGATCTCACAACCAAAACGTTGCACATGTAGCCACTGGTATTACGAAAAAATTGTAAAAGATCTACATTAATTTACGTTAACATTCCAAGAGTGTGCGAATACAAGTCTTTCTATCTTCAACAAGGCTGGGACCCTATTCCGAGCACCTGAGAAAAACTAGTGCTATCTGAACAACATCACACGTATCTCACACTTATGTTTGGATCGCTGATCCCCTGGCCTCACCTGGATTCCCTGAATCCTAAAATCTACGCTAGGGTTGTTGGAGTCTCTGACTCCCTAGCCTCCCTTGTTCTAGAAGTTTCTTATCCTCTCAAAAGCTTGCAAGGAGGGCAAAGTTCCTAGTTTGTCACAAAATGTAACAATACACAAGTGTGTGCTTACTTCATAGGAGACAGATCCCCAAGGCAGACAGCACTAGACAGAACAGAGCACAGGCGGAGTAAAGGGGTAAGAAACTAAGGCTCTTCCCGCAGTTTTTATTACTCTGGCTGTCTCCCCCTAGCCACTGGCCGTCTGTGCTGGAAAGGGATGTCTCCCGGGTTTCGGCACCAAAATGTTAGAGTAGTCCAAAGGTTAGGTGATAGACAAATGCTATCAAATCAGTTCACCCTGTGTTCCTACTTGTAATGGACTACAGCTGTCGGAGAGCAGACAAAGACACAAAGTAATTGGTCTGATGTGGAGTCTGTAAGGACATTCCCTCAGCCCCCTTCTTTTATTGTATAGCAAAATGGGAGTGCATATTAGAACATCATTTGACACAAGCAAAACACATCAATATTTCTAAAGGCAAGTAGATTAATTAGCCCTTGTTTCCCAGGTACCTATTGAATGCTTATAGTATTAAACCTGTAACATTATATATCAATGACTATAAAGCATACAAGTGAAAATTAAAAGCGCAATGTGAACTGAAAGTCCCTGTATGGCAATGCTGTTATTACTCAGTAGTCTGTGCTATCTGAGTGCAGAGTCAAACTACCACTTCAAATCAGCTAATTAGCCCCATTTTCCCCTGAGGACGCCACTGCGGTGGTGAAACATGGTGGGGGTGGGGGCTTTTCTTGTTTTAAATTCAATGTGTCCTGTTAAATCTAAGTCCTTTGCAAATGCGGACTGCAGCTGCTATTTTAGGTATCTCATATAGACAGTGTGGCCATTGGAAGTGGTAGTTTGAATCTGCAATCAGATAGCACAGACTACTGAGTAATAACAGCATTGCCATACAGGGACTTTGACCAATTGTAGTATGGAATAACAACTTAAAAGATAAGAAAGCATGCATATATTACTAGTGGGATACACCCAGATGTGTCTCTCAAAAGGAGCAAAGAGTGGTCCTATGCCCCCTCCTTTATAAACCAGTCAAAACTGGATTTTACTACTTAGTTTTTGTCTGGGCTAATTAAGCTGAACTTTTAATGACCCTTTTAGCACATGGAGTACAATAGAAACACATCATTACTATAACAAATGCATCCAGGTGGAGAATAAATTAAGATGTGGCCATGCATGCTCAGTTGTTTCTGTAACTCTCATAGACTTGAATCGCACTCATTCATTTTCCAGTAATATGCGCCCACTGGCTACCTTGCCTGGTAGGGTTTGGGTCATTTATTGCACATCCTGTGGATATAACAGAAATGTCTATGATAGGAAAATCCCTATAATCCCACTGACAGTCACATTAAAATTAGAAAAACCTCCCCAAAAATGTAATTTTTTAATTTATTTTTATTTTAAATTTTGAATTCATCTCTCAAGCAAATATATTTGGTGCCTAACTCAGATTCATTAATGGGGTTTTTCAGCCAATATAAATTGATGGGTCAGGGTCCGAATCTCGTGACCCCCGCCGATCAGCAGTTTTGACTTCAGAGGGAGAAAAGCCTGCAATACCTGTGAATCGCCGCTAAAAGCGCGTCGAACATTCACAGTGAGCAAGAAGAAATGAAGGGGAAGCAGCTCTCGTATGAGCAGTGCGGCCCCTTCACAACAGCTGATCGACCGGGGTCCCGGAAGTCGGATGCTGACCTATCAGCTATTGATGGCCTATCCTGAGGATAGGCCAGGGCCGGCCATAGGGGTGTGCGACCTGTGCCATTGCACAGGGCGCATCACTCCAGCAGGTGGAAGGGGGCGCTGCGCTGGCTCCCTTCCCATGCTTGTTCCAGAAGCACCCGGGCCCGGCGGCTCGGGCAGCCACCTTTCCGCCCGTGTTCTTCTTTACTCAGTGGCGTCGCTACTGAAGTAGCAGCGACGGCAGCTGCTAGCAGAGACACCAGGCATGAGGGCGCCCGTGCAGCCCGTCAGGACGGGCCTCCCATGTCCAGCGCCGCCGCTATAGCAGAACAGGGAGGTATCTTCCTGCTCTGCTATTGTCATGTCCATGGCTGCGGGCTGTCAGCTCCGTTCTCCCCCTGACAGCCGCAGCCATGAGTCGGCAAAACACTGGCTCCAGAATTCCTCCTCAGGCTCGTGCCCGCTCTTAAAGGGGCAGCGCGTGCACCGGACCTCGTTCTTGAACTTTGACCCGTGAGTACTCTGCACTATAAGAGGGGTCCAGCCCCCTAGTTCTATGCCTGAGCTTTGTTGTGTTTTCCTAGTCTGTCTTGCATATGGCCCCCTAGTGTTTTCTGCTCCCAGTGTTCTTGTTCCTGTATCCTATACTTGTATCCTGATCTAGTGCTGTGCTGAGCTGTAGTCTTGCTGTGCTGTATTCCACGCCCGTCCTGCTTCTCCACGCCTGACGTCCACCTGCTGCCTCGTTCCTGCCAAGCCTGCCTTGCTACTGTCCGAGCTGCCACAGGTAGCCTATACAAACTATAGACTTTGACCTGCGTCCTGTTGGCCAGCTGCCTTACCGCCAAGACGGTACAGCCCAGTGGGTCCACAGACCCTGCGTGAGAGTAAGCTCAGGCCATGGACCCGCTGGTCGATCCAAGACCATGACAACGTCACAGGAGATGCGGGTGGATTTGCTGGACCTCCAGTCTCGACAGGACCAACTCCTCCAGGCTTTGAACATTCTCGTACGTCAGCAGGAGGCAAGAGTTGCCGTTCCTCCTACTACACCTCCTGGCAGTGTTGATCCTCAGACTACACCTCCTGGCAGTGTCGACCCACGTTTTTCTTTGCCTCTTCCGGACTGCTATGATGGAGACGCAGGTACCTGTCGTGGATTTTTGAACCAGTGCCAGATCCATTTCAGCCTGTATTCTAGGACATTTTCATCTGACGGTGCAAGGGTCGCTTTCATCATCTCTCTCCTCACTGGCAAGGCTCTTGCATGGGCGAACCCTATCTTGGAGAGACAAGGACCAGAGACCTGTGACTTCCAAGCCTCTCTCCGGACTTTTGGAACAGTGTTTGAGGAGCCTGGACAGCTCTCATCTGCAGCGGCTGCCTTGATTAAACTACGCCAAGGAGACACCTCCGTGAGTGAGTACGTCATCCACTTGCGCACCCTGGCGGGAGAACTGTTATGGAACAATGAGGCCCTGGTAGCTGCATTCTGGTCTGGACTGTCTCCTAAAATTAAGGACGAACTTGCCGCCCGAGAATTGCCATCTACCCTGTATGACCTCATCCTTCTGTCCACCCGGATTGATATGCGGATCCGAGAACGCCTCCAAGAGGTTCGTTGGGAGAGAGACCCTCCTAGTCTGGTACCTACTTTGCAGCAACCCCTGCTGTCCTCAGATGTCGATCCTCCTGAGGAGTCCATGATGATGGACCGGGGTAAGCTATCCACCCAGGAGAGACCACGCAGACGCACTTCGGGACTTTGTCTCTATAGCGGCCTTGGTGGCCATCTTGTGCGCCTGTGCCCCCAAAAGCTCCAAAGCCTAGTGTTGCTAGGAGTGACAACCCTGGGTAAAAAAAAGGACTTCCGTCCAAATTGTCCATACCAGTGACCATAGTGTCCGGCGAGAAAACGCATCAGGTCTCTGCATATCTGGACTCTGGATCCGCTGCTAATTTCATCCGTAGAGACCTGGAGGACCTTCTTCAATTGCCTACCACCCCTATGGAGAGCCCGTTGACAATTGCTTTAGTGGATGGTCTACCCCTGCCAGACCCAGTTATTGCTATGACCAAACCACTGAGGTTCCAAGTAGGGGCCCTCCATTCCAAACTGCTGTTGTTCTATGTCCTACCCAGAGCTGTTGATCCTGTGTTGCTGGGTCTGCCTTGGCTCCGATTTCATGCCCCAGTCCTGGACTGGAACTCTGGAGAGGTTCTCCAGTGGGGTCCCGAGTGTCACAATCGTTGCCTGGGACAGATTTGTTTAGCTCAGCCTCCTCTGCCTCCGTCACTGACAGGATTGCCTAGTCATTTTGCTTCATTTGCAGACGTCTTCAGCAAGAAAGAGGCAGAGACACTGCCCCCACATCAGGCGTATGAATGTCCTATCGAGCTGGTTCCTGGTGCTTCCCTTCCCCGTGGTAGGGTATATCCTATTTCTCACCAGAGACTCTGTCTATGCCCGCCTATGTTAGAGAGAACTTGGAGCGGGGTTTCATACGCAAGTCGTCCTCCCCGGCAGGAGCCGGGTTCCTCTTCGTCAAAAAGAAGAATGGTTCTCTTCGTCCCTGTATAGACTACCGGGGTCTCAACCAGATCACGGTGAAAAATAAGTATCCATTGCCATTGATCTCAGAATTATTTGACTGTATACGTGGTTCTAAGATTTTTTCCAAGTTAGACCTGCGGGGGGCTTACAACCTAATCCGGATTCGCCAGGGTGACGAATGGAAGACAGCATTTAACACCCGGGACGGACACTATGAATATCTAGGAATGTCCTTCGGCTTGTGTAATGCTCCTGCGGTCTTCCAGGAGTTTATTAATGACATTCTCCGTGACCTCCTCTATGTTTGTGTAGTAGTCTATCTTGATGACATCTTGATTTTTTCTCCAGATCCTATGACTCATCGAAGACATTCCGTCAAGCCTTGCTGCGGTTAAGGGAGAATTATCTGTACGCCAAATTGGAGAAGTGCGTATTTGAGAGAGATGCTCTACCCTTCCTGGGCTACATCATCTCGAATAGAGATCTCAAGATGGATCGTGAAAAGGTAAAGTCCGTCCTGGAATGGCAACGTCCTCAAGGCTTAAGGGCAATACAGCGCTTTCTGGGATTTGCCAATTTTTACAGACAGTTCATCCCAAACTTCTCTTCACTGACATCTCCTATCTCTAACCTCACCAAGAAGGGTATGAACGCCAAGGTGTGGACTCCTGAGGCAGAGTCTGCATTCAATACCCTGAAGAGTGCATTCACGTCAGCCTCTATCCTCCATCATCCAGATGTTTCCCTACATTTCTCGTTGGAGGTGGACGCGTCCTCTGTCGGTGCTGGTGCACTCCTGTTCCAAAGAGGTTCCAAGGGCAAGTCTAGGGTATGTGGATATTTCTCCAGGGAGGACTTTTGTGAACATGGCTGACCGAAGGAGAATCCTCCGCTGGGGACACGCCTCTGGACTGGCAGGTCACCCGGGGATCCGTAAGACCCGGGATTTGACTGCCCGTCATTTCTGGTTGCCCACGCTGCCCAAAGATGTTATGGACTTTGTTTCCTCCTTCACCTGTGTGTGCAGCTAACAAGGTCGCTCACTCCAGACCCTCTGGTCTGCTCCAGCCATTGCCTGTGCCCGATGCTCCCTGGCAGCATATAGCTATGGACTTTGTTACTGACCTGCCTCTCTCTGCTGGATGCAGTACTGTCTGGGTGGTGGTGGATCGATTTTCGAAAATGGCCCACTTCGTTCCTCTGACTGGTCTTCCATCTGCTCCTCAACTGGCCAAGCTGTTTATCCAACACATCTTCCGCCTGCACGACTTGCCGTAGCATATTGTGTCTGATCGGGGGGTTCAGTTTACCTCGAGGTTCTGGAGAGCCATCTGCGGACTTCTAGGTGTGAAGTTGGACTTTTCCTCGGCCTACCATCCTCAGTCCAATGGACAGGTCGAGAGGATCAATCAAATCACTTAGTCTCTAGGCAACATGATGACTGGGTACAGTTGCTTCCGTGAGCTGAATTCTCCTACAACAATCATACCAGCGAGTCCACAAGGAACACTTCGTTCTTCATAGTCCTTGGCCAACACCCACGAATACCTTTTCCGGTTCCTGATTCATTCAGGGTACCAGCTGCTGACTTAGGGACTTTCTACAAATTTGGCGGCAGACTCGATCCTCCATCCTGCTGGCTGTTGACCGTATGAAACGGAGGGCAGACACAAGAAGAAGAGAACCGCCTCAGTTTCTTCCTGGCACAAAGGTCTGGCTGTCCTCCAGGAACATTCAACTAAGAGTGCCGTCATGTAAGTTTTCTCCCAGGTTCCTCGGACCATTCGAGATCCTACAACAGATTAACCCTGTCGCCTATGGGGGGCGTGGCTGGGCACGCAACGAGACTGGTCGCATGAAACAGTAGCTCCGTACTGAGCCCATGATTTCTTGATCCTGCTGATATCCTACCTGTACTATAATATATCCGGATGGT
The DNA here is from genome assembly GCF_050947455.1 of Rhinoderma darwinii. Lineage (NCBI taxonomy): Eukaryota > Metazoa > Chordata > Amphibia > Anura > Rhinodermatidae > Rhinoderma > Rhinoderma darwinii. Next base: position 64,958,955 of record NC_134691.1, read on the forward strand.
CGCAGGTCGATCTACTATCCAGAGAGACGGTAATGGGTCCCACACGAGGTCAGTCAGCGGCGGAGAAGCTGCAGGAGTTTGCACGAGGCGAGGGCCAAGATGGCGGGCGCTTGCCTATGCCACAGAGTGCACGAGGGGCGGACAAGCCGGCAGCAGCGGGAAGCTCCACTTCTGTGGAGCCTGTGGAGCCTGAACTCACCTTGAAGGAGGTCTCTGACAACCTGCTACTGGCGATTTCATCTTGCAAAACCTCGCTCACAGGTAAGCTGGAGGAGGTTAAGATCGATATAGGCCTCATAAGGCACGACATCCAAGCCATGAGGGAGCGTATATCTCATGCTGAGGAACGAATTTCTGGCCTGGAAGATCGGCTTGATCCTGTACCCCGAGCCCTATCTGCCCTGGAAGAAGCAGCCGCAGGAGCTGGTCACAGCAGGGACAGTAGATGGCTTTAAAAAAGGCTTAGATAATTTCCTAGAACAAAAAAATATTAGCTCCTATGTGTAGAAATGTTTTACTTCTCCTTTCCCATCCCACTTCCCCTTTCCCATCCCTTGGTTGAACTTGATGGACATGTGTCTTTTTTCAACCGTACAAACTATGTAACTATGTAACTATGTAACTATGTAACTATGAAATATGGAAGCAGAAATCTGATGACCTAGAAAATCGCCTGCGCCGAAATAACATCAGAATATTGGGATTGCCTGAGAAAGTGGAAGGTCAGGATTCTATTGGTTTTATGGTCAAATGTCTGCATGAGCTGTTCCCTGATGCAGTATTTTCTACAGCTTTTGCGGTGGAGAGAGCTCACAGGGTGCCGGCGCGTCCCTTGCCACCGGGGGCGCCCCCTAGGCCTATGCTGGCGCGCTTATTGAATAGCAATGACCGGGATTTGATTCTACGTCAGGCTCGGAAGAAGCAGGATATCAGATATAATGGAGCTGCAGTGTCAATATTTCCTGACTTCAGCGCGGAGTTACAGAAAAGGTGCGCTACATTCATGTCGGTGAAACGGAGGCTTCGGGATCTACAAATCCCATATTCTATGGCGTATCCTGCTAGGCTGCGAATCGTGGATGGAGATCGGTCACTTTACTTTGCAACCCCAAAGGACGCAGACGACTGGGTGAGTCGCCAGAGACCTCCGCCGCAGAACTGAGATTCTCCGTTGTGCCATGTGCTGCTGCTATACTGCCCACCGGAGAGATGGCTGTATGATCTTCCGCGTCCTAATTCTTTGTATCCTTGAACTGGTTATTCTCACTGTGTCAAGATGGACGCTGCGCTGCATTACCTGTGCTTTGCTTCTCTCTGACATATTCTAGATAATGTTCATGGTTTTCAATGTCCCTGCTAACCGTCACACATACATTTTCTTTCTCTTTTTATATCTTGCTTACATAGATACTAGGTGTATATTCATATACTGACACATGGGTTCTTCCCCCGTATATGTTAAGCCACTACGGCACAGGTACAATGTCGTCACTGTTGACGCTAAATTGCCTTCTTGAGTGCTGCACTCATATGTTATCTGGTACGTGTGTTCCCTTTCTGTACTACAGCTTTGAAAAGGTTCATGGTTTTAGTCTTACACACCTATATCGGCTCAGTCCGCAGTATGACTATATGTCTTTTGGGAGCCCCTCCCCTCACTTACCAATTATGTAACATGTCCAATGGCTAATATAACGGTAATGTCATGGAACGTGAGGGGGTTGGGTACAGCTAGGAAAAGGGCAATGGTCTTTACACAGGTTAGAAAATATTCACTGCATATTTTGTGTATACAGGAGACCCACTTGACCACAGATAAATTGCGTGTGTTGAACAGACAGTGGGTTCAATGGTCCTGCCACTCCTGTTACTCGTCCTACTCACGTGGGATATCCATACTTGTGCATAAGTCTCTCAGGTGGGAGGTGGATACCGTACGGATTGATGATAATGGGAGATATGTGTTTGTGCATGCCTATATAAATAATGTTTCTTATGTACTGCTAGGGGTTTATATCCCCCCCCCCCCCCCGGCTTCGGTGTTGGCAATACACCAGGCGGTTGCCTTTTCGGCGGCATATCCGAGTGCTAGGTTGCTTTGTATGGGGGATTTTAATATGACCATGGATAATGACATGGATAGACTTCGACACAACCAAATGCCGGTGACTCCACATGCTTCAGACACCCACCTTCGCGTACTGATGGAGGAGGTGGGATGGACTGATATTTATCGGTCTCTATTCCCCAACACCAGAGTATACTCATGCTCCTCCTTGGGGCACAGTTCATTGTTACGAATAGACTACATGTTTGGTAGCGCCCTGTTAATGGTAATGTCACCCCAAATTGTGTACAAACCTAGGGGTGTGTCAGATCACTCTCCTGTCTTGGCTCATTTTCAACTCCCTGATATCCCCAGACCCAGGGGATGGAAAATTCACCCCTTCTGGTTAACGGTCATAGGTACAAACGATAGGATACCCGACCAACTACAGGTATTTTTGCAGAATCACCAGGATTTTGAGAATGCGGGTGTTCTGTGGGATATGTCTAAGGCCTATCTTAGGGGTTGCCTTAAATCATCCATATCGTATGTAAAGCACTCTGCTTCTAAAATGGAGGACGACCTAGCTGGGAAATGCTCGGATCTAGAGGCAATTTATGTGGCAGACCCTACAGATGCCAATAGGCAGACTTGGCTAGAATCGGGGAGACAATATCTGCTACTATTGCAGGAACGTGCACATCGTAAACAATTTTTCTTTAAACAGACTCAGTTTGAAGTTGGTGGTCAGTCCAGTAAGCTTCTGGCATACCTAGTATGGCAGAACTCCCAATCTCCTTCTATTATTAAAATTAAAGGGCCAGATGGTGATATTATAATGGATAATAAGGTAATTGCGGACAGGTTTGCGCAATACTATAGAGAGCTGTACTCCACTAAGATGCAGTACGACATGGGGGAACTCTCGGCCTATCTGGATGCAATTACTTTTCCCACTTTGTCTGACCATGATAGACAGTCCCTAGAGGCAGACATTACAGAGGAGGAAGTCACCCGTGCACTCCAGGATATGGCGAAGGGCAAGTCCCCGGGCCCTGATGGGATACCTGTGGAGGTCTATTGTAAATATTCTGAAGTATTGACCCCAGTGCTGCATACCATGTTTTTACAGTCTCATACTCAGGGTTGCCTACCTGAATCGCTTAATGACGCCACTGTTGTGATATTACTCAAACCAGATAAAGACCCTATGAAGTATGGGTCATATCGGCCGATATCGCTGTTGAACAGCGACTACAACGTTTTGACTAAAATACTGGCGAATAGATTGAACGCTGTAATTTTAAGCATAATCCACCCTGATCAATCAGGCTTCATGCCTGGAAAGTCGACATCTGACAATATTCGTAGAGCACAAGTCATAATGCAAGTTGGACTGGCATTGAAAGAGAACTGGGCTATGGCCTCACTAGACGCAGCTAAGGCCTTCGACTCATCGAATGGCCTTACCTGTTGGCAGTACTGCAGAGATTTGGGTTTGGTCCCGGGTTCATCGGATGGATATCCACGTTATATAAATCCCCTAGAGCTCAAATTTTGGTCAATGGACTCTTGTCCCCATATTTTCACTTGGCAAGGGGAACCAGACAGGGATGCCCTTTATCCCCCCTCCTGTTTGCAATAGCAATTGAACCACTGGCACTGGTCATACGGCTACATCAGTCATACCAGGGCATACAGTTGGGAGGTAGAGAGGACACAATCGGCTTGTATGCTGATGATATGATCCTATTCATGTCTAAACCTAAGGATACTATGCCGGTTGCGATAGAATCGATAGAGAGGTTTGGGAGGTACTCTGGACTATGTATCAACTGGACTAAGTCCTATTTTCTACCCTTGCAGGAAGCAGGTTGGGCTCCAGTAGAAAGTGGGCTGAAGGTGGTACCGAGTTTCAAATATCTGGGTATAGTAATTAGTAAGGTTCATGGCTCAGATATGCAAAATAACATCTATCCTCTATTGGATTATATCAAGGATAAATTTAAAGTGTGGGGCTCACTACCTTTGGCAGTGGTGGGACGCATTAACCTGGTCAAAATGATTATACTCCCTAAGTGTCTCTATTTGCTAGAACAAATAGCGGTACCAGTACCACTGTCATTTTTTAAGGCCGTACACGCTCTTTTACCTTCCTTCATATGGGGATCTGGTAGGCCGAAACTCAAACTAACTTCTTTACAGAGACCTAAATTAATGGGCGGCACATCCCTTCCAGACTTCTACCTGTATTACTTATCTGGTCAACTGCGATATCTTACCACATGGGTCAATATGGAGGCCTTGCCTAATAGAGAATACTATCTAGCATTTTACTTAGATTTACCTAACCTATGGCCTATACTGGAGGGTATGCCTCACTCACGTAGGAAGCTCTTACATCTACATAGAGTAGCTGCGCAGGTCTGGCAGGCAACCAAAAAACTCTTATCATTCCTGGAAGTAGTGGCTGAACAATCTTTATGGCATAACCCATCACTGATACACCTGACAGCCTCGCTGGATCCACAATTCTGGATAGGACATGGAGTTACTTGTGTGGGGGATTTATATACAGAGGGGGATGTCATATCATTTACACAAATACAGGAGGCATTTGATATTCCTAGGAACGCTTTTTACAAGTTTTTACAAGTTAGACATGCGCTCCGCTCTCAATTTCCTCACACTGGGAGGAACATATCGAATTTTCCCCTCATAGGAGTTTTCAAATCACAAGGCCCTAGGGGTTTAATTTCTGCCATATACTCCTTCCTCATACAGGCGAAATTAGCGGCTGCTCCGCTGGCTGTCGAAGATAAGTGGAAAGGTCTTATCCCTGATTTGGACAATGAGATGTGGAATGATATTTTACAATCTCATTTACTGGTATCTCCAGCCGCTAACAATAGAATGACGCAGCTGTTCATAATACATCAGGGCTATTTAACTCCGGTTAGACTTCATAAGATGGGTAGGTGCCCTACTACTGATTGCCACAGATGTGGTGCCGTGGACTCTGATTTCTGGCACATGATATGGATGTGTCCATGGATTCAATCATTTTGGAAGGAGGTTATAGATTTACTTAATGGGATTTTACAATTTCCACTCCCACTCTTGCCTGAATTGTGTCTGTTCGGACTTACGTCTGAGGAAATATGGTCAAGCCACACTAGAACATTCTTGAGGGAAGTGTTGTTCAAGTCAATTGCCCTTCGATGGATGGGCCCTAAGCCCCCTACTTTATCCCAATGGAAGGCCTTAGTAAATTCCATGCTAGCCTACGCTAAAGTGGTGTACCGACATAGGGGTTGTGCGGAAAAATTTATGAAGGTATGGGGTACTTGGTGTGACTCACCACTTACACAATATACACCACATAGATATGTTGATTTACGTGACTCCCTGCTGTTGACACAGTGATAGCCTTGTACTGTAACGATATATATTGTCTTTTGTGCAACATGCTGTGTATATTAACAATGTAACGATACCAATGCTGCTCTCCCTCTGTTTCCAGTCTCAAGTATTGTAAAATGCGGACTGTAAATTCTGAATTGTGAATTTGATGTCAATGTATATCTGATAATGTGATACTGATACGCTTTGTTTTAATATGTAAGACTTTTTTACTCTTTAATAAAACGAGTTTAAAAAAAACCCAAAAAACCCTGTCGCCTATAAGCTTTGTCTGCCTCCTACCCTCAAGATCCCCAACTCCTTCCACGTATCCCTCCTGAAGCCAGTGGTCCTGAACCGCTACACCAAGACTCCTAGCCCTGTGGTTGTCGCCAGCGGCCTTTGAGGTTCAAGAGATCCTAGACACCAAAAGAGTGAGAGGAAAGACCTTTTATTTGGTGGATTGGAGGGGATTTGGTTCTGAAGAGAGGTCTTGGGAGCCAGAGGAGAACCTCAATGCTCCTGCTCTTCTGAAAAAGTTTCTCTCTCGCGCTGGTCCCAAGAAGAGGGGGCGTAAGAGGGGGGATACTGTCTTGTCCGAGGCTGCGGGCTGTCAGCTCCGTTCTGCCCCTGACAGCCGCAGCCACGAGTCAGCAAGCCCTGGCCCCAGCCTCCTCCTCAGGAGAAGCCAGCGCTCGTGTCTACTCACCACTGCCGGATCCCGTAGGGCTCTTAAAGGGGCAGCGAGCGCACCGGACCTCGTTCTTGAACTTTGACCCGTGAGTACTCTGGACTATAAGAGGGGTCCAGCCCCCTAGTTCCTGAGCTTTGTTGTGTTTTCCTAGTCTGTCTTGCATATGGCCCCCCAGCAGGGGCATAACTAGGAAAGACTGGGCCCCATAGCAAACTTTTAACTGGGGCCCCCCCTCCCCTGGGTGTCACACAACCCCCCCTTGTAGATAGTTCCATTTTTACAGCCCCCCTGTAGATAACGCCATACAGCCCCCACTGTAGAGAACGCCATACAGCCCCCACTGTAGAGAACGCCATACAGCCCCCCTGTAGGTAATGCCATACAGCCCCCCTGTAGGTAAAGCCATACTGCCCCCCTGTAGGTAACACCATACAGCCCCCCTGTAGGTAACGCTATACAGCCCCCCTGTAGGTAACGCTATACAGACCCCCTGTAGGTAACGCTATACAGCCCCCCTGTAGGTAACGCCATGCAGCCCCAACCCCTCAAAAAAATCCGACCTACAGTGTGTCCTACAACAGACATGTATCCCCTATCCACAGGATAGGGGATACATGTGTGATCGCGGGCAGCGATAGGGAGAACGGGGGACCGAAAGTCCCATGAAGTTCTCAATGACTAACCTCTGACTTCCTGCGTCTGCGCAGCTCAATAAAAATGAAGGGAGCGATGGTCACGCATGCGCACAAGCTGCCGACACAGACCCCTGGAGTCCGAGGTTTGTGATGGAGAACTTCAGGGGACTTTCAGTCCCCCGTTCTCCCTATCAATGCCAGCGATCACACATGTATCCCCCATCCTGTGGATAGGGGATACATGTTTTTTGTTTAATGGCAGAGCGGGGAGATACCTCCCTGCTCTGCCGTAGTGTTCAGTGGCGTCGCGCTGTAGCAGCCATAGCGGCTGCTAGCGGAGCCTCCGGCCATGGTGGGGGCCAGTGCCGGCGGGCGACACGGGCCCCCTCATGCCGCGGGCCCCATAGGAACCGCTACGGCGGTAGTTACGCCACTGCCCCCTAGTGTTTCCTGCTCCCAGTGTTCCTGTTCCTGTATCCTATACTTGTATCCTGATCTAGTGCCGTGCTGAGCTGTAGTCGTGCTGTGCTGTATTCCATGCCTGTCCTGCTTCTCCACGCCTGACGTCCACCTGCTGCCAAGTTCCTGCCAAACCTGCCTTGCTACTGTCTGAGCTGCCATAGGTACCCTATACGAACTGGACTTTGACCTGCGTCCTGTTGGCCAGCTGCCTTACTGCCAAGACGGTACGGCCCAGTGTGTCCACAGACCCTGCGTGACATCTATCTACTAGCGCCACTGTAGCTCCTTGTAGGAGCGGAATCCCCGTGTGGCTGGGGATTCTGCTCCTGGACGGAGCGCTTGATGCCTCTGTTCATGTATGGACAGTGATATCAGGGGCAATTCCTGAATCAGAATCCCTGCCCACAGCGTTGCCGACGCTGTGACCAGGGATTCCACTCCAGGAGAAGCCAGTGACCTTCACTGTCCATAAATGGAAACAGACGACAGGGGCTTCTCCTGGAGTGGAATCCCCGGTCACAGTGTCGGCAACGCTGTGGACAGGGATTCCACTTCAGGAGTTGCCCCTGATGTCACTGTCCATATATGGACAGAGACTTCAAGCGGGGCACTCCAGGAGTGGAAATCCCGGCCACAGGGTAAAGACTGCAGTGGAAAACATGTTGTATATGTAGTTTGGTCAGTTTCACTCAGTTACAATTTTTTTAAAGAAACTAGGTGATACATTCAGAAATGCTTCTATGCAAAATCGCAATAGCGGTATAGCATGTAAAAACCACGGTCAGTTTGTATGGTTTGCTTTGAGGTGTTCCAACTTAAAGCATCACAATGCCATCATTAGAAAGTGACGTGGTACTGTGATAGATGTTAGTGCACACCACTTGAGCAGTAGCATCGTAATATAACATACAATGGTTGCAACTGTACCTGGTGGTGCAAATGTGTAATGACTTGTTTTGTGAACTGCATGAATATGTAATTATACTGAATGAAGCAGTCACTTAAACTAAAGGCGCTTTTACTTGGAACAATTATCGGGCAAACGATCGTCCATAGAAGGCTTGTTGCCGATAATTGCCCTGTGTAAACAGGGCAGCGATCAGCAGATGAACGATCAAACTTTCGTTCATCTGCTGATCATATCGTTTTAAAAAACTAAAATTTTATCGTTGTTGGCAGCACATCTCCCTGAGACGCGCTGCCGACATGATAATAATGTATGGGGATGAGCGATCGCAGTAACGAGTGCTCGTACCCATACATAGCTCATTGGGACAGGAGCAAATGAGCGCCGATCTACAAGCTATCTCGTTGATCGGCACTCGTTGCACCGGCCGAAATTGGCCAGTCTAAGAGGACTTTAAGACACATCATATACAGGTGTACGCAAATTTTTTGTGAATTTTTAGTAATAGAATATACCACTGAAACTCATTAATAATAAAGGTACAGTCATGAAGAAAAATGAAGACATAGTTACATAGTACGCTTGAAAAAAAGACATATGTCCATCAAGTTCAACCAAGGGATGGTAAAAAGAGAAGAGACATGGGTAAACTATAGGACTCTGTCTCTCTCCTATTGATCCACAGGAAGATTTAAAAAATATATAAAAAATACCCATAAAGCATTAACCAATCTGCCCTAAAAAGGAAAAATGTCCCTCCTGTTTCGGGGTAGCAATCCGACTGAATCAACATTCAAACAATAATTCTACACATTGACATAGGCACTTATATTTTTTTGTTCTAAGAAATGATCTCATCTTTTTTTAAAGCCAACTAGTGTAGCTGCTGTGACCAGCTCCTGAGGTAGGATATTCCAAAGATTCACAGTAAAGAAGGCTTGTTGCCTCTGGAAACTGAATCTTATTTTCTCCAGACGGAGGGAGTGCTCCCTTGTCTTTTGAGGGGAATTTATATGGAACAGGTTTTCACCATATTTTTTGTATGGGCCTTTTGTATACTTATCCAAGTAAATCATGTCCCCTCTTAGTCATCTCTTTTCAAGGCTAAATAGGTTTAATAATTTTAATCTTTCCTTATAACTTAGATTCTCCATGCCCATTATTAGTTTAGTTGTTCTTCTTTGAATTTTTTAGACTCCAGGGCATCCTTTCTATGAACTGGAGCCCAGAACGGAACTGCATATTCTAGATGAGGCCTCACTAATATTTGTAAAGAGGTAATATTATATCCCTGTCCCATGAGTCCATGCCTCTTTTAATACAGGAGAATATCCTGCTGGCCTTAGTAGCAGCTGATTGACATTGCATGCTGTTATTTAGTCTACGATCTACATGTACACCCAGATTCTTCTCAAAAAGTGACTCTCCCAGTTTAACTCCCCCTAGGACATATGATAGATGCAGATTATTAGTACCCAGATGCGTGACTTTTTATTTATCCACATTTAACCTTATTTGACAAGTGGATGCCCAAACAGTGTCTGTAAGTCGGCTTGTAATTTATGAACATCTTCCATAGACCGAACAACAGCGCTATTAATTTCATCCTCAATATCATTAATGAATACATTGAATAATAGCGGTCCCAGCACCCAACATTGGGCTACACCAGTTATAACTGGGGACCATTCAGAGTAGGAATCATTGACCACACCTCTCTGGATATGGTCCTCGAGCTAATTTTCAATCCAATTACAAACTATATTTGAAGGAAAGTGTCAAATGCATTTGCAAAGTCGAAAAACTCTATATGCACAGAGGCCACTTTTGTCTAGGCTTCTACTTATCTCTTCATAAAAACAATCAGGTTGGTTTGACAACATCTGTGCTTAGTAAATCTGTGCTGTCTGTCACTTACAATACTATTTTCTGTCACATACTACTGTGTATAATCCCCTTCAAAATCCTCAAACTTTTTCCCTACAATAGATGTTTAGCTTACTTCTCTGTAAGGCCTCGTGCACACTTCCTTCACCGTTTTAGCGGCCGTTTTTGACGGATCTGCGTGCCCGTTTTGTTGGCCGTGTGGTTTCCGTGAGCACTCCGTGTTTCCGTTTCCGAGCGCCGAGCATGGTTCTGTCCAGGGTGCTGAAAGAGCAGGGTTGTTCAGCGCTAGTCACTGTACAGGGTGCTGAAAGAGTTAATGGGCTGCACTGATCGGCGGTAACTCTTTCAGCACCCTGGAAAGTGACTAGCGCTGAAGAATGACCATGCTCGGCGCTCGCAAAATACAATTTTAATTAAATTTAAAAAATCAGTTCATACTTACCCAGAACTCCCTGCATTTTCCTCCTGTCCGGCCTCCTCGGATGACGTTTCATCCCATGTCACCACTGCAGCTAATCACAGGCTGTAGTGGCGGTCACGCCGGACTGGATGACGTCAGAAGGCCGGCCTCCAGGGATGACGCTTCATCCCACGTGACCGCCTCAGCAGCCAATCACAGGCTGCTGCAGCCATATGGACTGCTTTGTCATACAGGAAGGTCGGACTGGAGGAAGAAGAGGGACTCGTCACCAAGACAACGACCGGGGTATGTATGAACTGCTTTTTATTTTATTTTTATCAGCAGCCTCTTCTCTCTATCAGTGCTGGATAGAGATAAATGGCTGCCGATTAGTGTAATATCTCTAATGTACTTCTGCCTGCCCGGCCGTTGCTAGGCAACGGCTCCATCACACACGGACGGCACACGGATGCCTTCTGTGTGCCTTCAGTTTTTTTGACGGCCCCATTGACTTGCATGGGCCTCACGGTCACGGAATCTCGGACCAAAGTAGGACATGCTCTACTTTGGTCGGAACGGAGCAACGGGACCGTCAAAAAAACTGAAGTATGCATGGCCCCATTGAAATTAATGGGTCAAGGTGCTAGCTGTCAGAAAAACGGCTAGCACCCTGAAGAAAAAGACTGAAGTCGGCATGAAGCCTAAGACACCCCTTGTAATTTTAATTATTTTCTAACATATGTAGAAATATCAAAATTTGATCTTCATTCAAACAGTATATACATTAAAGATAAAGATTATATAATTGAACAAAAAACAATTACGATTTGACTTTACAATTATTTATTAACCCCTTAATGCACCATGACATGCCGGTATGTCATGGTGCAGGGGGAAAAGTATAGAGCGCGCGCGCGCGCTGAGCCCGCTCCATACACTGTGGGTGTCAGCTGAGTATTACAGCTGACACCCGGGACTAATGGTCAGGAACAGCAATCGCTGTTAAAAAGTTATTAGTAGAATATATTAAAATATATATAAACATATTAAAAGTTTAAAAAAAAAACCTTTTCCAATTTTTCCTCCAAAATTTGTATCGCTGTGTCCGTAAAAGTCTGAACTATTACAATATAGCATTATTTAACTCGCACAGTGAATGCCGTATTAATAAAAGACTATAAAATGCCAGATTCGCTCTCTTTTGGTCAACATAACAGTAAAAAAATTTAATAAAAATTGATCAAAAAGTCGTATGTACCAAAAAATGGTACCAATAAAAACCACAGCTCGTGCCACAAAAAGAATATGGCAACACAATTTATTTTTCTAACAAATAGATTTTTTTAAAGTAAAAAATAAAAAAAACGATATAATTTTGATATCGCCGTAATTGTATTAACCAGCAGAATAAAGTAAATTTCTAGTTTTTACCACATGGTGAAAGACGTAAAAACTAAACCCAAAGGAATATAGAGGAATCACAGGTTTTTTCCCAGTACATTATATGGTACTTTAAATGGTGTGAAGAGCAAACACAACTTTTCCTGCAAAAAACAAGCCTTCACACCACTCCATTGACAGAAAAATAAAAACGTTATGGCTCATAGAAGTTGGGGAGTGAAAAACTAAAATGAACAAAATAAAAAATGGCTTGAACTTCAAGGGGTTAAACATAAAATCAGATTTGCTACAATTTTTGCTAAAATTCATAGAAGCCAAATTTCTTTGCAGAAAAAATTGAAAACCATAATGAATCAAAAGGTTTATAATTAATATATCTCAATGGCATCGAATAATTATATGAACACATTAGCAGCATGTTCTGTGACCTTTAAAACTACAGTATAAGTACAATTCCAAAAATCTGTACAAGCTCCTCCAACTTCAAGAAACATCACAGAGAATGAAAAAAAAATCCTCTATTTTTATGGACTGTCCAGGAATTTACAGACGGTTGGCAACCCTGACTGGGCAGTGGGTGAAGGCCCATCTGCCTTCAATGTCTTTTATGGGAAAACCCCTTACAAGAGATTTTGATTTTCTCAAAATCCAAACTACTACAGGGTATAAAAGCCTGAATTATTTAGTGAAATCTTTTACTATCATATTCAAGTGCATACGTTATCTCAGTCTACCAGATGCTGGATTTCCAAAGATGACATCCACTAATGGCATCTATTACAATGCTTATATGGCTGGTTGCACAGCTTCCCACATACCCTGAATGACACATAAATCTGTATTGCTATGTAGAGTTGCAGTTGGTTGACAAGTGACAGTTTATTGTACACTAGTATGGCATTTTATCACTTTACTGTTTACAACCCCTTATCCCAAGACTGCTCTGTCTATATGTACTATGTCTATATATTCCAATATCTTCATCTGGTGCTAACCACTATATTGGATTCAATAATTCATGATTCTGCGAGATATATAACCCTGGTCCATTCTCATATATTTGGATGCATATATTTACAGCCTGCCCATTCTTCACTATGTCACAATAAAAGGAGTTGTATTTAACATATAACCTATACTCTATAGGCTTCTAGATAAAGGAATACAAAAGACTGGAGAAAATGGAGCATGTACTGTAACAATACTGGAAAATCAATTTGAAGGATACATTAATACTTTATGGTAGGTTTTAGATTTCACTGACGTTATTGTAAAACCTGCGAAGTGTTGAGTGCAAATGTTTACATTTTAATAAGGAAACTAAAAACCATAGATTTCGAGGAAAACACTGCTAATACATTGCATTTATGACATGTGAGGTTGCTCACCGCTGTGCGGAGAGCACAGAGTAATGGCTGTAATATGCACTCTAAGCCCAATAGTCTCAGTTCACAACATGCCCTAATTTCATACTACAAATCTTTTAATGGCAGTTATATTTTAATTAATGTGATTATGTTCTGCCATTAGCAAGCCCTCCCATAGCATATTTCTTCTGCCAGACCCATGAATGCCAGTAAACTGCTAACATAAAAAGGCTGTTTGCTTATTAAATTTAAAGACACAAAGAGGCATTAGTTCAATTTATTCATCGGCCGCGTACACATGCACAAAAGCTGGTTGCTGCAATTATCTCCCATAATTAACTCTAATTTATATGTGCCCCCCCCCACACTAGAAAATACCATTACTTGTGTATTAACAAGGACGCTTGTTAGCTTCATTATTTACAATCTACACAGATAGCTATAGAAGCCGGAGTAATTATTGAGGCCATATTGTAAATCTGACTGGTGTGGGTTTTTTGTTTTTTTCCCTTCTCTTTCCGCTTTGTATGCCGCTTGCAACCTCAATTTGTTTGGGATGTCTAATGATTGAAATGGTGCTGTAGATAGAAATGGATGTGATGTTACGAAGGAAAGAAGATCTACAGTTTTCATTTATCTTTGAAGCAATACAAGTGCTTTGTCATTATCTCGTGCATATGGTTTCATTATTTCGATATTCTGTTACATCGCCTCTTGCTATTATGTCTCTAAAGCCTGCAGGCTACAAGAGCACTTATCTTTCTTGATGACTGTTGAATCATTTAAAACAAGTTATAAGTGAAACAATTAAAAGGATATTGGTTCACAATTATATTTATGGCTGCCAGGCATAATGAAATATTCGCAGGAGCAGTTGGAGGTTCTCAGTAAAGGATATGAAACATGGTTAAACAGAGGGTACAGAAACCTTTAATGAAAAACGAAAGTGTTAGAACACATTAATTGTAGTGAAACATTTCATTTAATTGAGAACAAAGGAAAGGTAGAAACTATATTAGCAATGTATCATGAACACCGAGAGATAGGAGAATTACAATGTCATCTGTCACATATTGTATTCTCTCGTCAAAAATGAAAATTAAAAAGGCACTTCTTACCTTTAACCAGAGCAAAGCAAACACATAGAGTTGATTTAGGGAGATCATTTCCATTTTGTTATGGCTGTCATTGCATTCAATTAAATACAATAGATGTTATTATACTTAGTGCTGTGTTTTCCCCATCAAGTCGATCATAGAATATTAAATGCAGTAAAGCAGTGTGCTATTCATGAGCATTATGAAATAAATGTTCGGGATGTCTAGAGATAGAGATTGTAAAATCAGAACAATTAGAGGAATTGAATGATTTGATGTGATTTTATATATATGTATATATATATATATATATATATATATATATATATATATATATATATACATATATATATATATACATATATATATATATATGTGTATATATATATATATATATATCTTATGGGCTAAGACCAACAAAGCATTGCCTCTTAGGCCTCTTACACACATACAGGTAATCCAGCTATTCATACAAATCATGCTGGAGGGGAAGCCATTGAAAGAGTGAATTGATATTTCGTAAATTTAGTCTCTTAACGTTATTAACTTTACAATTATTATTAAGTAGCAATATTGAAGTAACACATTGTAGACAGTGTGGTACAGACAAATAAAACCTTGTTACAAGATACATTCGGTAGGAGCCCTGTCCATAAGAGCTTACACTCTATAAGAAATAGATACAAGAGGTCAGAGAAAGGAGTTAATATCCCTAGATATGTCAGGTGAAGGCAGTGCTGGAATTCCAGTTGGGGGACTCTTGAGGCCAGGATATTTGCTTGAGGTTTACATTGAGCATTTGAGCGTTGGAGAATGTTAGATGGAATGGGGGATTCCAGAAGAGAGGCATGAGAGAGGTCTAGTATGTGAGAGTGTGTGGAGGTGATTACATTTATATGGAGTTGAGAAAGCAGAGGATTCGTGTAGGGTGGTATTTGTTAATTAAAGAAGAAATGTAGGAGCAAAATTGCACATTGCAACCTGAAGTCTTTATTAATGTAAACATAGATATATAGACATGTACATGCAGAGCCACGAATAGTAGAAATTTGAAAGCAAATTCTCACTGACACTTAATGGCTGAACACAGGGGCAGAAACAGAAAGAAAAGGCGCACCTGTGCGCCCCTTGCATTCCATCTGCTAACTTAATGAGAACGAGCTGCTAGCTACAGTGCATCTCCTTCATCGCTTTCCTGAAAATCCTTCACCATTGTGCCAATTCACTGTAATAGAGAGCCATGGAATCATTAGCACAATCCCTTACATGTAATCTAATAGATAGTAGAGAGTGATATTAGTTTTCTTTAAGTGTGTCAGTAGATTCCCATGCCTGCAAATCCACCATGCACAGGCTACACATATGGTATGTCTGCCCTTAGCTAAACTTTCCAAAATGGAAGGCAGTAGTTGTCAACTTGCTACATTTTGAGGGGCTTCAAGTGCAGTTACATCAAATGGAGCAAGCTACCCTCTGCATGGAGTACACACACATGCCAATCCCTACCTGCCCGCTGAGTCACTAGTTAGGCATTACTGACCTAAGGTGGTTATTTAAGACAAAGAACTAAATTAGTACATGTTTGAAGGTACTGTATAAATCCACTTTAGTTGTATAGATTTGTAGGCCAAAAATTAAACATATCAAGATCTGCTTGAAATGTAAAAATTCATCGACCTCATAGTGACTTCCTTTTACGAAAAAAATGCAATTGTACACTTTTATATATTTGTTCCTGTTCAAAAGCTTGCATCGCGTTACATTCCATCCAATGGACCCTGTTTAGTCTTTTCATTTATTTGTAAAGAACAGGCTAGATAATGACTTAAAGGGGCTTTCTGAGATCCAAAAATAATTGACTGAATAGAGGAAATGAGGAGATGCCAGAGGAAGTTGTCATGGGAAATTCACTGAAAGTGACTGGCAGCAGCAGTCACGTGGGTATATGGTCATGTCATCGCAGCAGCAAGGTAAACAAAGAGCAGGGAGGGTCACCAAGAGCTGCACCGCTGGAGCGGTATGAGGTTTATCGGGTGAGTATAGGTTCTTTTCTTATTTTATGCTGCTTCCTTCATTGAGTGAAGTTTCTTTGGATCTCGAAAAAAAAACTTTAAAATGTGCTTTGATACTTTACATTTGAAGCCACTCTAGAATTGCTCATATAGTAATGTATTGAGGAGCATAGTTTGTGCAATGACAATATTAACTCATGCCATATCTTACATTTTGTGTTAGTTGCCCTGCAACAAAAGTGAATGGAGACAAAGGAAGATTTGCAACTGTTGCATGAGCTTTCCTATTCGCTAACTATTTGTTGTATAATAAGCACAGAAACTGGCAAAATCATGTTACTTTTTTTGTTCTAGTGACTTACTCAACTCTGAAAACATGAGCATGTATATATTTTAGAGCTATTTTTATGTGTTGTTATGTCTTTGATTTTAGGCTCTGTTCAGATTAGAAACATGGCTTCCATTCTTAATTAAGCCATGACAGCTTTGATAGATCCATTCTGATCCCAATGGTTCGGTACAACAAAGAAGCAACAGGAACCCAACAGAACAGAGACCAGCACTGATGTGAGCCTAACCATAACCATTTATTAACTACCGCCATCATATAGACATATAGATCAAATACAATTTTTAAATAAATCATCTAAATGTAATTTGTTTAATTTAGAATATCCCAAAAGAAAAGTAGGTTGCTTGGCAAGGACAGAGGAACTTTGCTGACTCCCACTTTGATCCAGTATTTCTGCAGCTTTTCATAAACATAGACACTAACTAACCTTTAAAAACGCAGTAATTTAAAAGTTAATGGTCAAAGTTTATAATCTTGCATGCTTTTTAAACAATTCTCTGTAACTATTTTAAGATAAAACATAATGATCTTGCTATTTTCAAGACAAGTATCTTAAAACCTTGTAAATAAATAAAATCTATTTTTTTCTGTCATACGGAAAGAATTCTATGCATTTATTATGGAAATGTATATCCATATTAACTTGCTCTGTGATTCTTTAATAGATGATAATTCATTTAACTTTTGCTATTATCTACAGATAAAGTGATAGAGATTTGGAAAATAAGATTTGAACTTTTCTAAGGAGGGTGGGGCTGTGAGTGTTAGGAAACATCTGTCACTGTAAGGTTGTCATGACTACTATCAAAGCTTCTGGGTGGCCCTGGTTTGAAATGCAGAGCCAATCTCATTTCTCTGTCTGCAACCTATCAGGACCAAGAGTGAAGTATTTGAATCTGTTTCGTTTTCTCAGTGTTGCTTGTGATTCTTTTGTGTATGCATGTTTCTGATCAAGCTCCTGGTTACACCCTGAATCACCTTGACTATTTGGATTCTTTGAATTGGACCTCGGCTTTGTCTTTGGATTTACCCTGTGCTCACTGATTTGGACATTCTGCTCTAGGCTGGTTTTAAACTCTGTTGACTACCCCTCTGACTTGTCTGGTATTGCCTGCATGTGCACCTCCTGTCCAACACCTTATTCTGTCAATAAGCAACCTGGGTTCTATGCAGCCAAATCCAACCTGCCTTGCGGCAGGCTCTGGTGAAGACCATAGAGTAGCCTTAGAATCTGCTGACCAGAGTGGTGACAGAATTGAGGCAGCTGATTTACCTGTACACTTAATCCAGATAGTCTCCAGCTTCCTTTGGGGAATTGCTTGTATAGGAATTCCATAAACTTGCAATCTGGGGAATTGCTCAAGTAGTGATTCCTTGACAGTGACAACTTCAACAGATTTATCTTCATGAAGAGAATAGCAATTATCATAATTTAAGCTGTTGTTTTATGAAGACAACCACGTTTATATGCCCTATCAGAGCATATGGACAACCAGAAAGAGGTGAACCATGCTTGGGACCCTGTCTATGAGCCAGATCATAGAGCCATTCTGTAAGAGTGGCTTCCACTCTGGCAGACACGAGTTGTCTATATAAATGTAATACTACATTTTCCCTGCGGCAGACGCTTCCCGGCAAAGTCAACAGTTTGCTGGGGAGCCGGTTCCTATTGGAATGGTGTTTCTGTGATGAGGCAACCCCTTTAATACATCAAAAGTAGAATGTCAACACATGCTGTACACAGAAATATGGACATGTGACTGTAATGGTTAAAAGTATTTTAGTTCTAGTGTGATTACTGTAGTGTATACTTTCTAAAAAAAAAAAAAATGCATTGTGAACTATAATTTGGAGCACACTAACATCACCCTATACGTAGTGTATTATTTAACAATCGTTAAGGAATTTTCTCTTTTCTACGATTTCCCACAGCCATTTCTGTTATATCTATGATTTCCCTATGCCATTTATATTTAAACTCTCTAGCATTTTGACCAATAAGACATCAATAATTTAATAATGATTATTAATGGGTAAATACAAGTGTTTTATTTGTGATACGAAACGGTATGGTACAGGGAAATGAAAGAGTTTTTTTGTGAATTTACATTGATGGCCAATCAATGTGTGATCAGTGCAATCGGTGGGGATCCGAAGGATTGGACCCTCAACGCTCACACATTGATGGCCTATCCTAAGTCAAACAAAGGGGCAACAGTGCTCCAATGTGTGCTGCAGCCCCTTCAATGATTATCCAGGCACGGAGGTGAGTCTTTACATGTTTGGTACTGCAGCTTAGCCTTATTCAGTCGACCCTCATCAATCACACTTTGATGGTCTATCCTAAGGATATGCTATCAATGTATATTCCTTGGAAAATCCCTTTAACATTTGATGAATCTTTGACAGATCCAAACTTCAATTAATATTTCCATTAATTCAACTGGAAATCAGTCAACTAGTCCAGGTCACTGGCAACCGTTCTGTAATTATGATGATCGCTACCACACAAGAAACTTTTATTGTTTTATTTTTCCTTCAATATACAGTATACAGTATACAGAGCTTTTAATTTGATAAATATTACATAAAGCTGTTATTGTTTTTTAAATCATGTGTGAATATGCACTTAATAAAACTCATTCTTTTAGAAATGATCATACAGAGGATAATTAAAAGATCCAGTGAGCATAGTCTATTTACTATACAGAATGTATGAATCAAATAAACTAAAAGCAATTGCATCTTGTATCATGCAAAATATACCGGTAGAATTATTTCCATCTGCCAAGTTGAGCAAACCAGATATTCTGATACTTGGGAGATCATTCATTATTGAGAATGTCTCCCTAGTCACATACTTAAACATTGCTGGCAATTTTGTTAGCTGTAATAGCTAATAGGTAATAATAGCTAATTTTAGCATAGCAGCTATTAAGTGTATTATTATTTATTGCCTCAGCTCTATTATAGTATCTGATTTATAGAATATTTTTCAACAATATTAAAGAAAATTAGGATTTATTCATATGCGTTTAGATTTTATCTCATTGCTCAAAATATCCAGTTTCTTATTTACCATTGTCCATTAAAATAGAATTGGACATACATATGCAAAAAATTGGCACATAAATAATTTATTCCAAGGTCTGTACTAAGGACCAGGGTGCATCCTTTACGTGCAGATAAAAAGGGGTTTAATCATTAATATACTGTAGGAAAGGATTCTTTACAGTTTGAGTAGTTAAAGGGATTATCCGGGTTCTGATTTTTTTTTGTAGTGTCTGCAAATGAGATAAATTAACAAAAGAAGCAGTACTTACCTGTCCCTTCCCCTGGCGCTCCACCGCTTACGCTCCAACAGCACTCCCGGTGATTGTTTACATGAAGGTAGCATGTTATCGCTGCAGCCAATCAGAGGGCTGGGCCCTCCGATTATCTGCAGGGATCAAATGCTACGTGCATGTAAACAATCACCGGCAGTGCCGCCGGAGCATCAGTGTGCATTTGCCGGGGGTAAATACTGCTTAGTTTGTTAATGCATCTCGATTGCAATCATTTAAAAAGGGAAAATTATGTTTTCATTGAGGCAGGAAAATTATCTATTTTGTGTGGGGGTCAGGAACGTTTTCCTCTATGAGGCAAAATTGGCTACAATCACCCTGGAACTGTTTGAGCTCCTCTAGACCAGACAGCTAGATCTTAGAAAGTTTTAACATGATGGATATATGTCATTTTTCCACCTGTAGTTACTGTATGTAAATTTTTTAATATGAAAAAAAAATTTAGATGCGTTTTTAGTGGCATTTTTTTTAATTGGGACAATTTGCACATGTGTTTTTCCAGACATTTTTTAAGTTATACTGAAATACCTATGGAGAAAAAAAGCCTGAATGAACGACATACCGTCATCATGCTGCTTTTTGATAAAAAACAAAACGTCACTACTGACCACAAAAACACAAGCTATTAACTTAGATGAGATAGATAACAGCTGGATCCTACGTGTCAGAGACATGCAGGACCCGCTGTCAATGAACCCATCAGTCCCGCTGCCCTGACGGATTCGGGTTTGAGCGCAAGATACAGCTGCTATGTATCCAGGATTAATAGAAGCTGTATTTCAAAAAGTAAAACTTTTTTTCATAAAAAACAATTAAAAAGTAATTTTAAATGCCATGATACATTGTTTTATATATATATATATATATATATATATATATATATAAAATCCCAAAAAATCCCCAAAAATTTAGAGGCAGCACTCCAAGGAAATTGGTGAAAAAAAGTGGTGTGTTTATTCACCCCAGGCAGGCAACGTTTCGATCTGTCTCTATGGGATCTTTGTCAAGCAGATCCCATAGAGACGGATCGAAACGTTGCCTGCCTGGGGTGAATAAACACACCAATTTTTTTTCATCAATTTCCTTGGAGTGCTGCCTTTTAATTTTTTTGGATTTCATTAACAAGGGTTCCTAGCCTCAACCTAGGAGGCCTGCACCCACTGCTGTTGCTGTGCTGCTTTACTCTTTTTCTCATTTTATATATATATATATATATATATATATATATATATATATATATATATATATATATATATATATATATATATAGTGATCAAAAAGGTAGGCAGCACACCATCGGATTTAGTGAAAAAGAGGGTACTTTATTAACCCTAAGTGCACTTAGGGTTAATAAAGTACCCTCTTTTTCACTAAATCCGATAGTGTGCTGCCTACCTTTTTGATCACTGTTGATATTGAGAGCTTTGGTCTGCTCTCTGAGGCTTGCACCCACATTCTTTGACCGGTGCTGCTGGATCCTTTTTTTGTTTCTGTATATATATATATATATATATATATATATATATATACATTTATGCGTTAGATATTTAGAAATTAGAGGTTTTGTAAGGATCTATAATACAACACCCATAGCCTGCCCATGCCCCATATTTTCCTTAATGTGTTTGATACAGAGGCAGACAAATCCTTTTCCTCACTGATTCTGCACATGGGTAGACACATTCCATATGACATAGGTATTCTTTCTTAGGAGCATTGATTCTAGGGGAGAATACAGTGCCTCATAAAGACAAGTTACAGAAGCACATGGAGTGCTTACGGGTTTCTAATTTGAACCTGTAGGAACTTTATGTGTAGCTGTAAAGGATCTGCCAGGCACAGCTTCGGGGTTAACTCCCAGAACTAATCAGTCAGCACCTGAGAATACATCCCTGAGACTGACTCCATCTTCCACCATTCAGGCTGGCAGGCTTAGGAGTGGGAGAACCTATCGTAACCTGGCCAGACTCAGCTAGCTCCCGCCCTCGGTCTATTTAAGCCTGCACTTCCTGTCCCTCGGTGCTTGTGATTCTTTCCTTGTGGTTTCCTGGCCCAGCTACAGCTCCTGCTATTTTTGATCCTGCTCCATACAGACCCTGGCTTACCGACTACTCTTCTGCTTTTCGTTTTGTACCTTGCACACTCCTGGCTTGACTCGGCTCGTTCACCACTCTGGTTGCTCACGGTGTTGCCGTGGGCAACGGCCCCTTTTTCTTGCTTGTGTTCCTTTGTATGTTTGTCGTGTTTGTCGTGCACTTACTGAGCGCAGGGACCGCCGCCCAGTTGTACCCCATCGCCTAGGGCGGGTCGTTGCAAGTAGGCAGGGACAGAGTGGCGGGTAGATTAGGGCTCACTTGTCCGTCTCCCTACCCCCTGCCCTTACATAATCACAAGCCCATACCTAGTCTACCGCTGGTCCCTGAGACCACTATGGATCCCCGTGAGACCCTGGCTCAGCAAATGCAGGGTCTCTCCCTACAGGTCCAGGCCCTGGCTCAGAGGGTCAACCAGCCTGATGCTACCCTGGTAGTTCCCCTCACCGCACCTCTTGAACACCACCTCAAGTTGCCCGACCGGTTCTCAGGGGACCGGAGGGCTTTTCTCTCCTTTCGGGAGAGTTGTAGGCTTTACTTTCGTTTAAAGCCTCATTCCTCAGGTTCTGAGAGCCAGCGGGTGGGTATAATTATGTCCCGGCTCCAGGAAGGGCCCCAAGAGTGGGCCTTCTCCTTGGCTCCTGACGCCCCTGAACTTTCCTCCGTTGATTGTTTCTTTTCTGCTCTCGGACTTATTTATGACGAGACTGACAGGACTGCCTTTGCCGAGAGTCAGCTGGTGACCTTACGTCAGGGTAAGAGACCTGTTGAGGAGTATTGCTCTGACTTTCGGAAGTGGTGCGTAGCTTCTCGGTGGAATGACCCTGCCTTAAGGTGCCAGTTTAGGATGGGTCTGTCGAATGCCCTGAAAGACCTGCTAGTTAGCTATCCCTCTTCTGACTCCCTAGACCAGGTTATGGCTTTAGCGGTACGACTTGACCGACGTCTCAGGGAACGACAACGTGAACGTTTATGTGTTTTCTCCTCCGACTCCCCCATGATGCCTCCCGAAGCTCCGTTGCTTCGTTCCTCCCCGAAAGATTCAGAGATACCTATGCAACTCGGGGCCTCCGTGTCCCCCCAACAACGTAGAGAATTCCGCAGGAAGAAGGGTCTCTGCTTCTACTGTGGGGACGACAAGCATCAAGTGAACAACTGTCCTAAGCGTAAGATTGCAGCCAGAGAACTTCCGCGCCTAAGTGATCATCGGGGAGGTCACTTGGGCGCACAGGTATTTCCCGTAAATATGAAACGTACTAAGATCTTGCTTCCCTTTCAGGTCTCTTTTGGTGGTAGGTCTGCTACCGGCAGTGCCTTCGTGGATTCAGGGTCCTCTACTAATATCATGTCTGTGGAATTTGCTATGTCCCTTGCTATGCCTCTGATTGATTTGCCTAAACCTGTCCCGGTAGTGGGTATCGACTCCACTCCTCTTGCTAATGGTTATTTTACACAGCATACCCCTGTTTTTGAACTCCTTGTTGGCTCCATGCATTTGGAGCAATGCTCTGTACTGTTGATGCAGGGATTATCGTACGATTTGGTTCTAGGTCTTCCCTGGTTGCAGTTGCATAATCCCACGTTTGACTGGAATACTGGGGAGCTAACCAAATGGGGTAATGAATGTTGTATGTCATGTTTTTCTTTTAACCCCTTAGTGACCAGCCTATTTTAGGCCCTAATGACCAAGCTATTTTATTCGTTTTTCTATAGTCGCATTCAAAGAGCTATAATGTTCTTATTTTTTCGTCTACATAGCTGTATGAGGACTTGTTTTTTGCAGGATTAGTTGTGCTTTTTAATGGCACCATTTTTGGGTACATATAATTTTATATTAACTTTTATTAACCTTTTTGGGGGGGATTATAAAAAAAACTGAAATTCCGCCATTGTTCTATGCGTTTTTAAATTGACGCCGTTCACTGTGCGACGTAATTAACATGTTACCTTTATTCTATGGGTCGGTACGATTACGGCGATACCACATGTGTAGAGGTTTTTTTATGTTTTACGACTTTTGCACAATAAAAACACTTTTGAACTAAAATTATTTGCTTTTGCATCGTCGCTTTCCAAGAGCCGTAATTTTTTTATTTTTCCATCAATGTAGTGATTTTTTGGGCTTGTTTTCTGCGGGACAAGACGTAGTTTTGAATGGTACTGTTTTGGGGTGCGTGGGACTTATTGATTCATTTTTATTATGACTTTTTTGGGGGGCAATGGAAAAAAATTGCAATTTCGCCATGGTTTTTTGCGTTTTTTTTTACGGTGTTCACTTTGCGGTTTAAATTACATATTAACTTTATTAATGGAGTCATTACGGTCGCGGCAATACCACATATGTGTACTTTTTTTTTTTTTTTACACTTTTACTAAATAAAACCACTTTTTATGGGAAAAAATGGTTTTATTTATTTTTTTACTGTACTTTTTATTAATAATCTTTATTTCACTTTGATGACTGATTTTATTAGTCCCACTAGGGGACTTTACTGTGCGATGTTCCGATCGCTGCTATAATGCTCTGGTATACTTCGTATACCAGAGCATTATTGCCTGTCAGTGTAAATCTGACAGGCAATCTGTTAGGACGTGCCTCCGGCGCGTCCTAACAGGAATATGTCCAGGGCAGACCTGGGGGCTTTTATCAGGCCCCCGGCTGCCATGACACCCCATCGGAGACCCGCGATTTCATTCGCGGGCCGCCGATGGGTGACAGAGGGAGCGCACTCCCTCTGTAAACAAAGTTAAATGCCGCGGTCGCTATTGACGGCGGCATTTAACGGGTTAAATGGCCGCGATCGAAGTAAACTTCGATCGCGGGCGTTGGAGCAGGAGCTCAGCTGTCATCAGACAGCAGAGCCCCGGCTCCTGCCTGCACGGGAGACCCGTGCAGGACTTAGACTAGGCTGACGTGAAAAGGCGTCAGCCTAGCCTAAAGCCCATTAGTGACCGACGTAAAAAGGCGTATTAGTGGTCACTAAGGGGTTAATTCTATTTCTCCCCCTAAGGAGGCGAATACGCTACCCGAGTTTGTTCAGGACTTCGCTGATGTTTTCTCTAGGGAGGCCTCCGAACTGTTACCTCCTCATAGAGAATACGATTGCGCTATCGAATTGGTACCAGGAGCTAAGCTTCCTAAGGGTAGGATATTTAATCTTTCTTGTCCCGAACGTGAAGCTATGAGAGTGTATATCCAGGAATCCCTGGCCAAGGGTTACATTCGTCCCTCTTCTTCTCCGGTAGGTGCTGGCTTCTTCTTCGTGGGGAAGAAGGATGGTGGTCTTAGGCCATGCATTGACTACCGTAGCCTGAATAAGGTCACGGTAAGGAACCAGTATCCCCTTCCTTTGATTCCTGATCTCTTTAATCAGGTTCAGGGGGCCCTATGGTTTTCTAAATTGGATCTACGGGGGGCGTATAACCTTATTCGCATCAAAGAGGGGGATGAGTGGAAGACTGCGTTTAACACGCCCGAAGGCCATTTCGAATACCTCGTCATGCCCTTTGGGTTGTGTAATGCCCCTGCGGTCTTCCAGAATTTCATAAATGAGATTTTGAGAAATTACCTGGGGGTTTTTCTGGTAGTATACCTTGATGACATACTGGTGTTTTCCAAGGACTGGTCCTCCCACATTGAGCATGTCAGGAAGGTGCTCCAGGTCCTTCGGGAAAACAAACTGTTTGCCAAAACCGAAAAATGTGTGTTTGGGGTACAGGAGATTCCATTTTTGGGTCAAATCCTCACTCCTCATGAATTCCGCATGGACCCCGCCAAGGTTCAGGCTGTGGCGGAATGGGTCCAACCTGCCTCCCTGAAGGCGTTACAGTGTTTTTTGGGGTTCGCTAATTATTACAGGAGATTTATTGCTAACTTCTCGGTCATCGCTAAGCCCCTTACGGACCTCACTGGCAAAGGTGCTGATCTCCTCCACTGGCCTCCTGAGGCTGTCCAGGCTTTTGAGGTCCTTAAGAAGTGCTTTGTCTCGGCCCCGGTGCTGGTTCAGCCCAACCAAATGGAGCCATTTATCGTGGAAGTTGACGCATCTGAGGTGGGAGTGGGGGCTGTCTTTTCCCAGGGTACCAGGTCCCTCACCCATCTCCGCCCCTGTGCCTACTTCTCCAGGAAGTTTTTGCCAACTGAAAGTAACTATGATATTGGCAACCGCGAACTCTTAGCCATTAAATGGGCATTTGAAGAGTGGCGCCACTTCCTGGAGGGGGCTAGGCACCAGGTAACGGTCCTTACCGACCACAAGAATCTGGTTTTCCTAGAATCTGCCCGGAGGCTAAACCCGAGACAAGCTCGATGGGCGTTATTTTTTACCAGATTCAATTTTTTGGTTACCTATAGGGCTGGGTCTAAAAATATTAAGGCTGATGCACTGTCGCGTAGCTTCATGGCCAGCCCTCCTTCGGAGGAAGATCCTGCTTGTATTTTGCCTCCAGGTATAATCATTTCCTCGATCGATTCTGATTTAGTCTCTGATATTGCTGCTGATCAATGTGCAGCTCCCGGGAACCTTTCTGAGAACAAGCTGTTTGTTCCCCTGCAATTCCGGCTAAGGGTACTTAGGGAAAATCATGACTCCGCACTATCTGGCCATCCAGGCATCCTGGGTACCAAACACCTCATTACCAGAAATTATTGGTGGCCTGGGTTGCCTAAAGACGTTAAGGCCTACGTCGCCGCTTGTGAGGTTTGTGCTAGGTCCAAGACTCCCAGGTCCCGACCAGCGGGCTTACTGCGTTCGTTGCCCATTCCCCAGAGACCTTGGACACATATCTCCATGGATTTTATCACCGATTTGCCTCCATCCCAAGGCAAGTCGGTGGTGTGGGTGGTGGTGGACCGCTTCAGTAAGATGTGCCACATTGTGCCCCTCAAGAAACTACCCAACGCCAAAATGTTGGCTACCTTGTTTGTCAAACACATCCTGCGTCTCCATGGGGTCCCTGTCAATATTGTTTCGGACAGAGGGGTACAATTTGTTTCATTGTTTTGGAAAGCCTTCTGTATGAAGTTGGGGATTGATCTGTCCTTCTCCTCTGCCTTCCATCCTGAAACCAATGGCCAAACGGAGAGGACTAATCAATCTCTAGAACAATACTTAAGGTGTTTTGTCTCTGACTGTCAATTTGATTGGGTCTCTTTCATTCCCCTCGCCGAATTTTCCCTTAATAACCGGGTCAGTAACTCGTCAGGGGTCTCTCCTTTTTTTTGTAATTTTGGGTTTAATCCACGGTTCTCCTCCGTTTCACCTGGTAGTTCCAACAATCCCGAGGTAGAGGTCGTTCATCGGGAACTGTGCACAGTCTGGGCCCAGGTTCAGAAAAACCTAGAGGTGTCCCAGAGCGTACAAAAAACTCAGGCTGATAAAAAACGTTCTGTTAACCCCCTGTTTATGGTCGGGGATCTGGTGTGGTTGTCGTCTAGGAACTTGCGTCTCAAGGTTCCGTCCAAGAAGTTTGCTCCCCGGTTTATTGGGCCGTATAAGGTCATTGAGGTCCTCAATCCTGTCTCTTTCCGGCTGGAGTTACCCCCGTCTTTTCGGATACACGACGTGTTTCATGCCTCCCTCCTCAAACGCTGCTCCCCATCCTTGGCTCCCTCGAGGAGACCTCCTGTTCCCATCCTCACCCCTGAGGGGGTGGAATTCGAGGTGGCCAGGATTGTGGACAGCAAGATGGTCC
Organism: Rhinoderma darwinii; assembly: GCF_050947455.1. Lineage (NCBI taxonomy): Eukaryota > Metazoa > Chordata > Amphibia > Anura > Rhinodermatidae > Rhinoderma > Rhinoderma darwinii. The sequence goes on from NC_134691.1 coordinate 64,986,749, forward strand.
AAGGCTCCCTCCAGTACCTGGTCCATTGGAGAGGATACGGGCCCGAGGAGAGGACTTGGGTACCCGCCCGGGATGTTCACGCTGGGTTATTGGTCAGGAGGTTCCACCTGCGTTTCCCCAGTAAGCCAGGTCCACTTAGAAAGGGTCCTGTGGCCCCTCATAAAAGGGGGGGTACTGTAAAGGATCTGCCAGGCACAGCTTCGGGGTTAACTCCCAGAACTAATCAGTCAGCACCTGAGAATACGCCATCTTCCACCATTCAGGCTGGCAGGCTTAGGAGTGGGAGAAGAAAACCAAAATTATACCTGATGTAACAAATAACACCACGTAGGCACAAAATAAAATATGTAAATCTTTATTACCCTATACGGGAAAGGTTACCCACAAAAAACATACATCTAAAATACACAAAACTAAAAACACCCCAGAAGGGAATGTGTATCACGTCCTATGGAAATGACCATATAATGTAGCAGAATAATTGCATGAGACATATAAGTAGATAGCCACAGGATCCAATATCTAAAATAATGGCAAAATATGACTCAAAAAAGTGCAAAGTATCAGATTCTACAATCTAGGTATCTAAGTAGATAGTCATTTACCCAAAGTGGACATGATAGGGAACACACTCCGATCCAAGGACCACCTCGACGCGCGTTTCGTTCCCTTCGTCAGGAGGTGAGGTATGCCTGATGATTCCCCTCTTAAGTACACCTCCAAATGAGGTGATGTACAGCGGCGCATGAAAGGTCACGCCCATCTCCACGCGTCAGACCATCCGCGTCAAGGCCGGAAGACCGTACCTGGAAACCAGGACTCGTTCTCAGACCTGGAGACAACTTCCGGTCTGACGCCTGAGAGATCACGTGACCCGTATGCGCACCCATCAAGTACCCAACAGGTGAAACAGGAGGCGCACTCATAAGAGGAAAGTGTCCTATATCTCGTCTAAACAGTCAGAAGCTATCAGTAATATATATGTACATATCTTAAAAAATAGCGTAGGCAAACGCAATGCCAACGCGCGCAATACGCTGCGTTTTATTAGCGCGCAAGACGCACACGCTCGTGTAAATGAGGCCTTAGTCCGATGTTTCTATAGTATACTGAAGTACAATTATAAGTATTTCATACGTTTTTAAACCTTTATTGACAAATACATCAAGTTTATGCAAAGGCTCAATATTTATCTAAAGTTAATGCAAATTGAAATTATAAAAACTGAAGCAGCAAACTTTGTGAAAACCAAAAATTGTGTCAGTCTCAAAACTTTTGGCCAGGACTGTAGCCTGAAGGTGTGCTGTCATAATAATTTTCTCTAGTGGGCCCAAGGAGCACCAGTATTAATCTGCTCCTAAAGAACACTTACCACTTACACAGTCATGTAATGGAAAGACATTGAAAGAATTAAATTTCGGGTTGATTTATCTGATTTACAGCTAACAGCATTCAAATTACTTTTTTTTTTACTGTTTTTAAACGATTTAGCCTTTAAAAAAACAAAAAAAAACTGTTCTATATAAATACTACAAAATAAAGTCCAATCTTTCAATGAAAAAAAAAGATGCAAACATCTATTTAAAACATCCACAAATATCACTTTGATAGCAGAACAAATAACAAAAAAGTTATAACCATTAAACCAAAAAGTACTAAAAATCACTAAATTGGGCCTGGTCATTAAGGTTAACAACAGCAACAACGTGGGTAAAAGAATTGAACCTGATTCTGAAAAACTTCATATGTATTGTCAGGTATATATAATTGCCAGGTATGATTATATAGCTGTCGAGCCTACTGTATAGTAAAGATAAAATATAGACCATGCTTGTTATGTTGCAATTATACACATTTCTATCCCTACTGAGGTCATTAAAGTATCTAATTGACGGACCAGATAAAGTGTTGTGAAGAATATTGACTTCTACAAACAAAACTCTGGAGGCAAAAAAAACTTATGCGGCAAAGTGATTATTTGCAGTAGGCTGACATAAAACTACTAATAATAGATTCTTAAACTACCATAACTACTTTGCAATATATACAGAAACATCTAGTTTTTGATTGACAGATACATATTGATACATTCTGCAGGGTGTCTCATACAAGTACAGCAGTAACCGCATCAAGACTAGATTGTTAATGGTCAATAATTACTGAATATCTTCAATTCTTACCATTTCTTCAAATATTTTCATAAAACTACACAGGTCTAGCCAGTCTTCACAATTGAATATGTTGGAAAGTCATACGGAAGTATTGCATAAGACTATAATCCAAATTATTGAAACACAGCTATGGGATATATTATAAAGAAAGTTCTGAGAAGTAATTAATTATTAACGCCCATTGATTAAGTTATACATTGCGATATAATGGACAAATTAGCATTGGCTATTGGGATTACTGTTTACATACTGTCATTACAGTGTTTTATGCCCGCTTTGCATGTTGTGTATGTTGTATAGTAGTACATTAATTTATTCAGAATCAATCTACTCAAAATCACAGAAAAAGGCCATATTTATACAAGGGCAGGTTAAAAAACAGTTCACAGAAGCATGCAAACAAGCCACAATGATATACTGTATAGAGGAGGCAGAACCGATGCATTGTGGGTTATCTGCATGCTGCTGGGAACTGTTTTTTTCTAACCTGCCCATGTATGAGTAAGTATGGCATTTTTCAGGTGTAAGGATAACAACATCCAGAACGCCCCCCCCCCAAAAAAAAAAAAGAAAAGAAATTGAAATAAAAAAAAATATTAGGAACTGGACGCAATGTTTGGATTTAAATTTCTCTGTGTAAGAGTCACTCCTGGTCTTGGCTTGCACACATAAACGTAAAAAGTGTACTGAGAACAAGGGGAAAGGGAAGGAGGATTTGGAAAAACCTTCCATCCACAAATCAAGACTTAACCCCCCCCTGCTTCCTGACTATCTCCCCTTTTCCCGTGTTATTCAATACCAGATGTTTCCATTAGGCACACGAGGCACATGCCTATGGGAAACCCTGCTGGAATCTACTCATCAGGGTCATTATTTAAGATGTAGCTGTATGTTAGTGCAGTCGTTTCTATTTAGTATTTTTTTTATGTAGTACTTATGTTTCAAGCATGGTTACGATTCGAATTAAAATTAATTTAATATTATGTTTATGAGTTTATTTACATATTGGCATGGTTTTCAGTGTGAATTTATTCTTTGGATGGCCATAAGGCAGCAAGTATTTTTGTGCCTATAGGCTCCTGGGATGTAAATACTAATATTGTGTTATGGATTTCCAAATTCTGCATTGTTTAAAAAAGTGTTAATAAAAACATGTAACCAGGAAAAAACATGATCTGAATGCATTGAAAGATATCAAAGGTTGTATGTGCCTTGTAAAGAATGGGGAGACAAAACTGATCATAAAAAAACAGAACTGTATTGTGTCAATCATTGAATGAATTAATAATTATTTTATCACATACCAGTCTAGCTGCCACCAGGGCTGAAATGGTCACATGTCATTAATAGTATTTTTCCTATGTGAAAGAGGATTGTGCGCTAAGGAAATAGTATAATCAATTTTATTTTTTTTTAACAGTAAAAGCATTTGGATTATAGACGCTGTCTTTTGTTGGCTACGGGAAGATTTATCTATTTTTATTGCATGTTTACATTTAGAACTCCTCCAAGAACTGAATAAAGCACTATAAGCAGTATATAAACACATAGATGCTCTACATAAATAACCAACAGCATGGATGACCACTGACAGATCAATAAATATGTACGTATACCTGCTGTGCCCTTTTTTTTTTTTTAAGGCACAACATTGTGTTTACTAGGATAATCGTGAGTCCGGATGGTTTCCAGTATGGACAATAACCTCCTACAGCACCCAGACTCCAGCAGAAGAGCCCACATTCAAAAACAGGGTTGTGGAAACTCCACCAGAAGCCCACATGACGTTCCTGCAGCATTATAATTGCCTGGCATTAGGAAGTATATATCAGAAAAAAGCGCTGAAGTAAGAAAGTGAATCATCAATATCATCAACATTAATATATTTTTTAAATTATTATTATTATTATTATTATTATTATTATTATTATTATTATGGTGGTTCACGGTTAACAGTATTGTCTTGTAGCACTGGGGTCCCAGGTTGAAATCCAACCAATAACATATTTCTATGTTCTCCCCATGTTTGCATGGGTTTCCTCCGACACAACATCAAAAACATACTTGGCTTCCTATGCAATCAGTCCTATTGTATATGTGTATGTTTGACTTAGGGAAGTTAGATTGTGATCCCATTGAGCAAAGGGACTGTTAGTGATGGCAATCTCTGTCCCTGCAGAATATGTCGGTGCTAAAAAGAACTGGAAATAAATTATTGATAATATTGAGCATCTTCAAGCATTTAGAACATGCCAGTGGTAACATTTAGGCTCTGTCTACACTACGTTTCAGCCTCTGTCTAAGGTATACATCGGGAGGTTTTTCTGACACGTACATCAGATTGAAGGCCACTCTATGGACATACAGTGGCATACATAACCCACAGGGCCAGATAGAAAAAAAACCATATACGACATACTATAAAAAAATTTTACTTTATGCCTCGGTATGGAATAGTGTAGTCTACTGCGCTATTCCATACAGTGAAATTGAAAGTATTCCAACGCATATCAGTCTGGAATAAGCCAAAAGGACACCCTTTTGGCACACGTCGAGTGAATAGGGCCCAATTGATAAGTTTAGCGTATAGCGTAAAGCTCCCGGCGCATGAGCCAACATAAATGCACGGAGTGTGAGCAGAGTCTAATAAATGAACATGTATGGCCCATGCATATCTTTGTCATAAGCATACAAATTATGAAATAAAACAGTTCTTCAGAATATCATAACTCATTTAGACATTTCACTGACCAATCATTTAATATGCTGCTGCCGAGCACAGTGCATAAATCCTTCATGTGTGTAGAAGATCTGTTTTACTTTCCATATCAAAAGAAATATCCGTCCTTGGGCAATATTAGAATAGTTTTTTAATGATAACATTTGTGCACTGTAGATTTTTTATACAAATGTAATGATTTTTACCTACGGCATCCTTTCTAAAATCCATACGAAGACTGATAAATTGTAACTTGTTAGTTTAAGTGAGCTTCTAGTGTAAATGAAGAGCGACTTAATAGAATAATAAGATCCATTTCTCTGCTTTGAGTGTGACAATGGGCTGAGTAAAGAATAACCCTCTATGATAAATGTGGTAAATGAGCAGCCTATAATCATGTGGGCTTAGTTTATATAGTTTATCTTTGTAGAGATAGTAAAAAAGTTTAGTGTTTTTGTACATTTTCTGATGCCTTTTGGACTTATTAATTCCAATCTTACTTTCAATGCATGCATGTAGCCAAGATAATTATTAAAACCGGAGATCAAAGCCAGCATATTACAGACCTATTCCATTTTCTGCTGATGTGAGTGATCTGCCTCCTCTTTGATGTTGTGTGCTTCTACAGTGAAAGTACAGAGGATAAAAATACTACACCATGTAATCTGGCATTTATCCCATGAGAACAGAATTCCAAATTGTGACACATGTCAAGAAGTTAAAAAAACTTAAAAGAGCCCTATGCTTTATAAAGTGACTTACTTTGCATTTAAACACCATCAAACATCATTTTCCATTACGAATTAAGTCCCCGATATTAAATTCAAAGTATTTCAGTAAATTTATTGAAAGAAAATGACAGCGCTACTTTATGAAACAGCTACCATATTTACTAGCAGCTATTTTCAGAATGTGCTATTTGCATTAAACTGAGAGTCTGGGAGGAAGTAAAATAATAATCATCATCATAAAAAGGAAAATAAAGTCTTTATATCTGCACATTGCAAATTCACTGATCCTGTGCATGAAGCTGAAAAGAACTTTTATGTGACTAAACTTTCAATCTGATTTTAGTCTAAAATCTGGCATTCTGTAAATTTTAAATGTTGTATTGTTGTGTTCAGACATGGTAGACATAAAATAAAGTATTTAAATATTCACATATAACACCCTGTAAATAATACTGACCTATGGCTTGAACTGTCCTCCAAGGGATGAGGTAAGGGGTATGGGGTAAGGCATCCTCCCACTGTTTTAATCTCTTCCCCATTATCTTCAGCTTGAATTTCAAAGTATATTTGTATATTACTTTAACTCCTTGCCCCACTATACCTCGGCAAGGGTCCAGCTACTTTATTCTGAACCTGTAAGGGTATGTTCACACGGCCTATTTACGGACGTAATTCGGGCGTTTTTGCCCCGAATTACGCCCGAAAATAGTGCCTCAATAGCGCTGACAAACATCTGCCCATTGAAAGCAATGGGCAGACGTTTGTCTGTTCACACGAGGCGTAATTTACGCGCCGCTGTCAAATAACGGCGCGTAAATAGACGCCCGCGTCAAAGAAGTGACCTGTCACTTCTTTGGCCGTAATTAGAGCCGTTATTCATTGACTCCAATGAATAGCAGCGCTAATTCCGGCCGTAATTGACGCGGCGCTCAAGCGCCTGCACATGCCGGTACGGCTGAAATTACGGGGATGTTTTCAGGCTGAAACATCCCCGTAATTTCAGCCGTAACGGACGCCCTCGTGTGAACATACCCTAACACTTCAGGAGGTAAGGGAGGATTTTTACATAAATATGACAACATATTATAATAAAAAAAAATATTTAAAATGAAAGTCCCTTTGTGGGATACAAAAAAATAAAATTAAGTATTGTTAAAAAAAAGTTACAAAAAAATGAAACATTTTATTTTATCAAATCACATATAAAGTAATGTCACCCCACATATTTGATATCCCTGCAACATGTACTTTACCTATATACACTTATTTTAGGTCATAAGTAAAAATGAAAAAAAAAAGAAAACAAAACATGGTGCCATTTTTGTTTGCTTGCCTCCGAAATTGACATATCCCAAAATTGTACTTGCAGAAACTACAACCCGTGCTGTAAAAATAACAAGACATCTTATTGCTGCTGTGATGCAAAAATAAAAAAGTTAATAGTTCCAGAATCTCGATAAGAAAATTAATAGGATTTTGTGTAGTTCTAAAGGTCAAACAAGGCTTGTCCTTAAAAAGAAGCACCAACTTTTATACAAGTTCAGCTTATTTGCCTGTTTGCGCAAAAATAATAAACCTTGTAATATATTTGTTTTACTAATTTAGCTTTCTTCTTCCTGAAATCCGGTTTCATGCAGCCCATTGTAATGAATCTGTAATATAAAACTGCTAGTTGCCTAAGGGGAGCTCATCACAAACTGAAAAGCCTGTAATGGAGCGTTGTCACACAGGCTCCCCCAGCTAGGCAGAAATCACAGTTTCTGTTATGTGAACCCTCTAAGCACCATTGGTTTACTACTGACATGATTCTGCACAGTTGTAAAGCCCTGCTGTTCAAAGAGTTAACATATACAAGGATATTATCTCCGCATACCTGAAAAAGCCTGAGTGAAGGCACTCCTACAGGTTACATGTTGCGGCAGACAACAGCAGCAACAAACCACACAGATGAATACAGAACAATATTGGTGGTCAGGGGCTTGACAGGAAAACCCAGGACTAATGGCAGAACAGTTCCTAATTAAACACAGTTTTCAGGGGTTAATACTTAAGACATAAGGTGTGCCCGGGATGAAGATGATAAGAACACCCGCCAATTTGTTTGCCAGTTAACATGTTTTATCATAAAATTTTCTCTGTCAGGAGAAAAGAGGAGACCTGATGGGCGTCGTGAATGTGTGATGTGACTAAAGTTGTGTATTATTATACTCATTACTTTGTTGTTGCAGGTAGGAGGTTGCCAGTCAGTTGGTAACATGGCGGTAGTGAAAATGCCACCCTCGTGCAGCATATTGCTCTGGATAGGAGTAGGTGGGAAGATCTTAGAGATCTTCAGGTGGATAGCAATTGGTGCATGCCATCACTTGGGAGGGAGAAGCTTGTGAGTCTATACAAATGGGCGGTTTCCTGCCCAGGGTTGTTGAGCTCTAGTCTAGCAGGTAGTCTAGCAAGATAAAATCGGTCAGGGATTGATGACCCAGTTGGGTCTGCAGCCAGGACTTCAGCAGAGGGCCAGGTGGGATTTGCAGTATTGGTTCCACGGGGAGAAAGACTAAGGGTTCATGCATGTAGACAGTTCTAGTGAATAGGTATATGTATATAGACTGTCTGCAAAATAGGACAAAATACCTGCACGGTTACAATACCTGTGGGTGGGTAAGCATGTAGAGTTCCCAGTTAAAAAAGGATTCTGTGGCACCTGGGGGCTGGAATAAAAAGAACTAATGTGCCCTAAAGACACTACCTGGAAAGCAAGCTATTGGAAGAGGTGGAGGTCTTTTTTCCCAACCTGGTTTGACATGGGAAATGAACACGGAGGAGGAGGATGGGAATAGTACCCAAGGTACAATGGACTCTGGCATGGCTATGCCAAAAGTGCTGGGAGCCCATTTATCGGGAATTTTCCATTCTACGAGGTGGCGTATAATGGTCAATAGAAGAAGCTGCATAGTGGGGAATTTGACAGTAAATGCTCCAGTGTCTGTGTAAATAGTGGTGCAAGGAGGGTCTCGTTCTGCATGTTCAGAGGCCCGAAGCTCCGCATCAATGTTTCGAAAAGGCATATGGACGCTGAGGATGGTATCCATTAAATCCAGGGGAAAATGTTAGGTGTGGCCGGGAAGAGATGATAAGAACAGCTGCTGGTTTGTTTGCCCATTAACATGTATAATAAGACGTTGTCTTTCAGAAGAGGGGACCTGATGGACGTTGTGAATGTGTTATGTGACTTATGTTTACATTGTTTTTGCAGGCAGGATGTTGCCAGACGTTTGGTAACATGGCGGAAGGGGAAATGCCACTCTCGTGCACCATGTTGCTCTGGATAGGAGTAGGGGGCTAGGCTGGGAAGCTCTGTAGATCTTAACACGGACAACAACTGTTGCATGCTGTCACATGGGAGCTGGCAGGATTCCCACCCGGAGTTGTTAAGCTCCAGTGTTGCAGAGACTGTTGTCAGAGGTGGAGGCGTAAGCTGCACTGGTTGGAACTCTAGCTGAACGGCAAGAAGACGTTAGATGTTCTCAAGGCAAGGGGGATTGATGGAGGGTCTGAGATTGAAGTCTAGCAACATAAAATATAAACTGCAACTGCCATCAACTGTGAAATTAAATATTGTGCCCCTGTGTGAGATCTGTCGTGATATACATTGAAAACAACAGGCTTTTTTGCTTCAGGTGGAAGTAAACAGTTATGTTTTGCTAAAGGAATGTGTCTCGCTTTCCTACGCCATTAAACCCCCCTGCCTGGCAACCTGGCAAGGCGTGTCTGCGCTTCTTGTCCTACGAACTTGGTCTATCTCTTAAGCTGGTTAGCCATCTATGTGTATGGCGGCGTTCCCACTCTCCCCCAATGGCAGATGTCAAAGGGGTTAAAGAACTTTTATAGCTTACATGAGTAAATGTTGGGTTACCAGTATGTTATTATATCATATACCTCAGGAGATGGCAAAATACAAGGCAATATTATTGAATTGTACATATGTAGCCATCTCTATTTTGACTTTTAATGCATTAAATAAACAATGTCAAGATACTTTAACTTGACCTTTTCAATGGTTTTTCTTGTGTGATATCACGCTGTTATCAGAAGTTATCAGAGTCAATAGGTTTATAAGGTGAGGTTGATGATGGGTATCGGTTATGCAGATGAAGAAGGCCTGTGTACTAATACATACATTGCTGTTTTGTGTTGATGTGCTCACAATGAAGCATCGAAAAACAAGTTGGACCTGTGCCTTGGATTTCCTGTACACAAGTTTGAGGATGTGCATAGATGGAATATTAGCATGAAACTATCGCACTGGTGCCCACATAACTCTGTGTCTATTAAATGCATGTAATATTACTGCTGTCTATGCACAACTATCTGGTGTGTGCCCTCTGAGCAGATACATCACCAAATTTACTGGAATTTAAGCTGATATACACATTAAGGGTATCTTCACACGGCCTATTATCGGCCGTTTTTCGGGCCGTAAACGCCAAAAAAACGGTCGAAAATTCGGAAAGCAGAATGCCTCCAAACATCTGCCCATTGATTTAAATGGGAAAACGGCGTTCTGTTCCGACAGGCCGTTTTTTTACGCGGTCATTTTGAAAAACGGCCACGAAAAAGAAGTGCAGGTCACTTCTTGGGTCGTTTTTGGAGCCGTTTTTCATAGACTCTATTGAAAACAGCTCCAAAAACGGCTGTAAAAAATGCAGCGAAAATCGCGAGTGGCTTAAAAAACGTCTGAAAATAAGGAGCTGTTCTCCCTTGAAAATAGCTCTGTATTTTAAGATGTTTTTGAGTTTGCGTGTGAACATACCCTTAGAGACAATAGCAGTTAAGATGGGACTATTGCTTAAAGTTTTCATTCTATTTTGTACACCTTTTCAAATTCGAGAACAGACTGTTTCCAATCAATATAATATGTCATGAATATCAATATCACACCTATGGATCTCTATATTGGCAGAAACAAAGTAGGTGGGACCAGGGGCGTAACTAGGAAAGACTGGGCCCCATAGCAAACTTTTGACTGGGGCCCCCCCTCCCCTGGGTGTCACACAACCCCCCCCCTTGTAGATAGTGCCTTTTTTACAGCCCCCCTGTAGATAACGCCATACAGCCCCCCTGTAGATAACGCCATACAGCCCCCCCCTGTAGACTGTATGGCGTTATCTACAGGGGGGCTGTATGGCGTTATCTACAGAGGGGGACTGTGTGGCGTTATCTACAGGGGGGACTGTGTGGCGTTATCTACAGGGGGGACTGTGTGGCGTTATCTACAGGGGGGACTGTGTGGCGTTATCTACAGGGGGGACTGTGTGGCGTTATCTACAGGGGGGACTGTGTGGCGTTATCTACAGGGGGGGCTGTGTGGCATTATCTACAGGGGGGACTGTATGGCGTTATCTACAGGGGGACTGTATGGCGTTATCTACAGGGGGACTGTATGGCGTTATCTACAGAGGGGGCTGTATGGCGCTAACGCCATACAGCCCCCACTGTAGAGAACGCCATACAGCCCCCCTGTAGAGAACGCCATACAGCCCCCCCCTGTAAGGAACGCCATACAGCCCACCCCTGTAGGGAATGCCATACAGGGCCCCCCCTGTAGGGAATGCCATACAGCGGCCCCCCTGTAGGGAACACCATACAGCGCCCCCCCTGCAGGGAACGCCATACAGCGCCCCCCCCTGCAGGGAACGCCATACAGCGCCCCCCTGCAGGGAACGCCATACAGAGCCCCCCCCTGCAGGGAACGCCATACAGCGCCCCCCCTGCAGGTAACGCCATACAGTGGCACCCCCTGCAGGGAACACCATACAGCCCCCCTGCAGGGAACGCCATACAGCACCCCCCCTGTAGGGAACGCCATACTGCCCCCCCCCCCAAAAAAAATGTGACCTATAGTGTGTCCTACAAATAACATGCATCCCCTATCCACAGGATAGGGGATACATGTGTGATCGCTGGTATTGATAGGGAGAACGGGGGACTGAAAGTCCCCTGAAGTTCTCCATGACTAACCTCTGACTTCCGGCGTCTGTGTCGGCAGTTCAATAAAAATGAAAGGAGCGCTGGTCACGCATGCGCACAAGCGCGACCGGCGCTCCATTAATTTCTACGGAGCTGCCGACACAGACTCCGGAAGTCCGAGGTTTGTGATGGAGAACTTCAGGGGACTTTCAGTCCCCCGTTCTCCCTATCGCTGCCAGCGATCACACATGTATCCCCTGTCCTGTGGATAGGGGATACATGTCTTTTGTTTAAAGGCAGAGTGGGGAAATACCTCCCTGCTCTGCCGTAGTGTTCAGTGGCGTCCCGCTGTAGCAGCCATAGCGGCTGCTAGCGGAGCCTGAGGCCATGGTGGGGGCCCGTGCCGGCGAGCGACATGGGCCCCCTCATGCCGCGGGCCCCGTAGCGGCCGCTACGGCTGCTACAGCGGTAGTTACGCCACTGGGTGGGACTTTGGGGCTGGGATGGGCACATCCATTCTGGGCAATAGTTGTATCACATTATTATAATATAACATTTTAATCAGTAATGGAGCAAGTTTCATCATGATAAATGGTAGGATTGACTATGCAAGCATATCGGATGCTCTGGTCCCGCAATATCCAACTGTTAGAACAAAAGGATGGAAACAATTGGAAGTGACTTACAAATAATTTACTGCATTCACCATTTCTTCAACAATTCATTTCAGAAAAGTGGGGACAACACTACACTATTTATTTTATTTTTTTAACAAACCTATATAGGGTAATTGTAGGGTAATCGTTTGCATTTTTGCCGATAAATTGCGGACCCATTCTTTTTTATGGCCCCATGTGCACTACCGTGATTTACACAGATCGGTGCGGGAGCCGCAAATCCGGACCGCAAAAGCTCAGGACAAGTAATTTTACGGTCCAGATTTTCAGATTTACCAACACTGGTGAATTGTTGTGGATTTGTGAGTCCGGATGACACACAGAAGCACAGCAATGTTTTTTTGTGGTTTGCAAGGGCCCCGTGGTTTTGCAGACCGCAAAACCAATACGATCGTGTGCATGAGGCCTTAATCATGAATAGGCCCTTCTGTCGTAGCATGATGGGGAGGGGTTTAGAGCACAAGCGGATGAAAGATGGCCTTTCTGATTTTTACTATAGTTTTACTGTAGGGCCCCCATTCTCCTCTGCCAGAAACGGTATTCACAATTTCTATATTAATCAGTATTTTTATCTTGATATATTTGGGTGAGCTTGAGGCTGGTTTCACATTCTGTGTTTTTGCTGTGCTTTCAAACGCTGCCACAAAAACGCATTTAAAAAAAGTCTGTTTTTTAAATTCCCACATGTTTCTACAGTGTTGAAGCTGTAAGTCTATGACCATTAAATTCAAAAGCAGATAAAAGCTAAAACATTTAAAAAGCACACGTGTTTTTCTCAAAGCGTTTCTTTTGACTACATTTGAAGACGTAACAAAAAAGCAAAAAAAAAAAAAAAAGGCAATGTGAACCCAGCCTGAAATGCATTTTGAATGTCTTGATATCTGTTTTTCCAAGAAAACTTCCACATAGCTTATAGTAATGCTGAACTTGGATTATTCCTTTCAAGACATACACTATGTATACATACTGCAATATAAACACATATATATATATATAAATAGGCCACGTTCAGACGAATCTGCACCAACATTTGCATATTTGACAGGTAATTCAGTCGTTGCAGATATCACAGCGGACTTGCCCCAGATTTCAGTTTTTGCATTGCAAAGGCTGAAATACGGAGTGAAATTCCGCTTCTTCTCCGCAACTGTGCATGCTTCGGACTGAAAATTCCGCACTGCAGCCTATGGTCCCCAGCGGCGTTTTCTGCAACGTCTGAACTAACTTGCCTAAAAATGTATTGAAACAAATGTAAAAAACGTCCGAGGAGAATTCCACTGTGGACTGTCCGCAGCGGAATTCCACAGCAATTCCACCACGTCTGAATGTGCCCTTATAGTGACGGACCTCGGGCAGAAGTTGTGGATGGGGGTCTATATTTCCCCTAGATTTATGGCTTCTTCTATCTAAAACAACCAGGGAGTAACCAAGTAATAGGGCCTGGTTGTTGAAGTGGGGAGAGAAGTGTGGGCTCCCACTCCATCCTCACAGTCCTGGTTTTGGGTTGTCTAATGTAATTAGGGGTCAGGTGTGATGGCCCTTTAATAGACAGACCTGCTAATTATTTTCTTTTTAGCTATGGTCAGCTTCTTAGTTGAATTGTCTAATGGGAATTTACGTAGACATGTTCTTTCTCCACATAGAATCAAGATTCTCTCCCAATGCTTTACACTGCAGCTCTGTCTGTTCATATTGGCTTTTACAAACCCACCACATATTTACCTTCCTCTAAGGGCATATACAGACGGACGTTGCGTTTTTGCGCGCGCAAAAACCATTTCACAGCTGCGTGTGTCATCCGTGTATGAGGCGCGGCTGCGTGATTTTCGCGCAGCCGCCATCATAGAGATGAGGCTAGTCGACGCCCGTCACTGTCCAAGGTGCTGAAAGAGCTAACTGATCGGCAGTAACTCTTTCAGCACCCTCGACAGTGAATGCCGAACACAATATAAGACAACCTGTTAAAAAAAAAGAAAAAGTTCGTACTTACCGAGAACTTCCCGGCCGTTGCCTTGGTGACGCGTCCTTGGTGACGCGTCCTTGGTGACGCGCCTCTCTTGACATCGGGCCCCACCTCCCTGGATGACGCGGCAGTCCATGTGACCGCTGCAGCCTGTGCTTGGCCTGTGATTGGCTGGAGCTGTCACTTGGACTGAATTGTCACCCTGGGAGGTCAGACTGGAGGAAGAAGCCGGGAGTTATCGGTAAGTCAGAACTTCGTTTTTTTTTACAGGTTCATGTTTATTGGGATCGGTAGTCACTGTCCATGGTGCTGAAACAGTTTAATTCTTTCAGCACCCTGGACAGTGACTATCTCCGGACGTCGCGTACCGGAAATTTTTTTGCCGGGTTCGGCCAAAACGAGTTCGGACGAACACGGTGAAGTTCGGTTCGATTGTCCGGGTTCGCTCATCTCAAAGACACTCCATTTGGATGTTTGGAAACAGAAAAGCACATGGTGCTTTTCTGAATACATTCATCCTTTTGACAGCTGGTGCGCTGTTTCAGTCGGTTCGCACGGAAGTGCTTCAGTGCGACCTGTGTGGTTTTCACGCACCCATTGACTTCAATGGTTGCGTGATGCGCGAAATACGCGGAGATATTGAACCTGTCACACTTTTTGCGCAGCTGACAAACGCTGCGCAAAAAGCACGGACTGTCTGTACTGCCCCATAGACTTGTATTGGTCTGTGCGTGGCGCGTGAAAACCACGCGGCCCGCACGGACCGAATACACGCTCGTGTGAATCCCCCCTAAAGCTCTGATCACACTACCACTGTTAGGGCATGCCCAGACGTGGCAGAATTGTTCCGCAACTGTCCGCATCAATGCCGCACAGAATCTGCGTTGCAGATTCTGTTGTGGATCTGCCCAAAATGGGCAATAAATTGATGCGGACTAGCCGCTGCGTATTAAGGTGAAGGTACTTCCCTTCTCTCTATCAGTGCAGGATAGAGAGAAGGGACAGCACTCTCCCTAGTGAAAGTAAATGAATTTCATACTTACCGGCCGTTGTCTTGGTGACGCGTCCCTCTTTTGGCATCCAGCCCGACCTTCCTGGATGACGCGGCAGTCCATGTGACCGCTGCAGCCTGTGATTGGCTGCAGCCGTCACTTAGACTGAAACGTCATACTGGGAAACCGGACTGGAGGAAGAAGCAGGGAGTTCTCGGTAAGTATGAACTTCTATTTTTTTTACAGGTTGATGTATATTGTGATCGGTAGTCACTGTCCAGGGTGCTGAAACAGTTACTGCCGATCGCTTAACTCTTTCAGCACCCTGGACAGTGACTATTTACTGACGTCGCCTAGCAACACTCCCGTAATTACGGGTGCACACACGTAGTCACCCGTAATTATGGGTGCACACACGTAGTCACCCGTAATTACGGGAGCCCCATTGACTTCCTCAGTCTGGCTGTAGACCTAGAAATATATAGGTCCAGCCAGAATGAAGAAATGTCATGTTAAAAAACCAATACGCTCTGCAGCACACATAACATCTGAAGTCAATGGAGAAATTCCGCAATGAGTCCGCAAACAGTCCGCCACACGTCCGCAACAACCATTGTATGCTACGGACACCAAATTCTGCACCGCAGCCTATGCTCCGCAACGGAATTGTCCACAACGTGTGAACGAACCCTACTAAAAAGCTGTGGAAGGCAATGGAGAAACGGGTCCGCTGCGGATTTCCGCTGCGGAGTGTCCGCTGCGGAATTCCAGAGCAATTCCGCCACGTCTGGCCATGCCCTTGGGGTATGTTCACACTCAGTGTTTTCCGTCGTAATTCGGGCATTTTACACCTCAAATTACGCCTGAAAAAACGGCTCCATTACGCCTACAAACATCTGCCCATTGCTTGCAATGGGTTTTACTGTGTTCTGTTCCCACGAGCCTTCATTTTACGCGTCGCTGTCAAAATACGGCGCGTAAAATGACGGCTTGTCAAAAGAAGTGCAGGACACACTTCTCGGAGGTGTTTTTCATTGACTCCATTAAAAAACAGCTCAAAAAACAGCCGTAAAATACGCCACGAAAAACGCAGGTTCCTACAAAAACGTCTGAAAATCAGGAGCTGTTTTCGCCTGAAAACAGCTCCGTATTTTCAGACGTTTTTAGTCACCCTTAGGGTATGTTCACACACTTTACAAAAAACTCAAGGGAAAACAGCTCCTGATTTTCAGACGTTTTTTAAGCCAATCGCGTTTCTCGCAGCGTTTTTTATGGCCGTTTTTGGAGCTGTTTTTCAATGGAGTCAATGAAAAACGTCTCCAAAAACGTCCCAAGAAGTGTCCTGCACTTCTTTTGATGAGCCGTCACTTTACGCGCCATATTTTAACAGTGACGCGTAAAATAGAGGCTCGTGGGAACAGAACATCATAATTCCCATTGAAAGCAATGGGTAGATGTTTGTAGGCGTAATTCGAGGCGTAAAACGCCCGAATTACGTCTAAAACCACTGCGTGTGAACATACCCTGAGGGTATATTTACATGTGGCAGATTTGTTGCAGAAATTTTTGCAGCTGAAAAACATTTCCACCCATCTGAAAGGGGTTATTTCTGCAGCCTGTTCAGGGATTTCCGCAAGCCTCATTCTGATGAATGGCTAAGTTGCAAAAATTTCTGCAACAAATCTTCCACGTGCGAATATACCCTCAGTTTCTTTTGGCTGTCTGGTATTTTTGACGATAAGAATAGTGCAGTCTGCAGGGCTATACATTCAAACAAAAGAATCAGAACCCAGGTGAACCCATAAAATTCAATGTGGTCCTTCGGAGTTCGTCTGTATCTATTTCCATATAGATCATGGTGACGTAATAAACTAAAGCCATGATATTTGTGTAAGCATAGCCTGGCGATTGACTGTAAGTGGGCTTCGTAATGGAATTTCAATGTATCTCTTAATTTTCTTTCTGTTGACATTGTTTTTGGGGTTTTTTTTTAAGCTTTTTTCTTCTACTTGCATTTTTTGTAATTTTTTCCTTTAGTCTCGGGACTATTGTTTTTTTTTATATTTCTTCCTTTTGGGTTTGTATTGATAAATAACTAAAGCTAATCTATGATTTACCATCACTTCTTATTACAATATACCTTTGAATTAAATCATTATGATATATTATGAGAGGTCTCTTATGTTTTCAAAGAAAGGAATGTATAAAAAAATAAATAATAATATCTGGGACAATATTGCTATCATTCTACAGTATTTACAAGCTTTAGGCCATGTTCATGCAGTGTGTGTTAGATGCGTTTTTGCCATGTTTTACGTGCTGAAAAAAAGCGTCAAAAACGCATGTTTTAAGCTTCCTAGTGACATCAATGGGAAAACGCATCGTAGTACATACGACGCGTTTTTTACGTGCGCGTGTTTAAAAGACACGTCGTGTAAAAAAAGGACAATTCCTGGCGAAGAAAACACGTCTAATTCCCATAGTCAATGGGTGTCCTAATTACGTGCCCAAAAAGCGCACCAAAAACACATCACAAAATGCGTCAAAAACCACTGTGCTTTAAAAAGTGCTTTGCAAAAACGCTAGCGTTTTTGAGGCGTTTACACATCTATTTTTTTTAGCACCGTGTGAACAAGGCCTTAGGGTCAATGCACACGATGCGTATTATGTGCGGTTTTGCCATACGTATTTGCGTGCTGCAAAACCGCAGCATAATACAGCACCAGCACAGACAATGGGATTCCAGGAAATCTCATATACATGCTGCAGTAGTTTCCCGCACGTAAATTGACCTGCCGGGTGGATTTTAAAATATGCAGCATGTCAATTCACCTTGCGTTTCCACTTGCGAATTCTATCTGCCTAGTGCAGAGGAAAATGCCGCAAATTATGCATTAAAACGTAAATACTGCACCGAAAAACACATAAAAAACAGCACCCTCAGGTGCGTTTTTTCCCTGCAAATTTCCTGCGGTTTTGCTGCGTATTTTCAGCAACAAAATCCGCAATGTGTGCATGTAGTCTTATGTTTTTTTTTGCGCTTCTGACTTTTTTTTTTTTACCCCAGATAAATGCAATTTCATTAAATAAACTGAAAGGCTTGACAAGAGGAGGTGCTGATTTCTTTACAAATACTATATACCACTGGCACTGGAAAATAAAGTCAACACGTAAATTATTCATTCCTGTTCTTTCGTTATAATGAATATTCCACATACAGACATTCTTCTTATCAATTAATTCAAGTAACTTCCTCATCAATTTCTCCCCTTCCTCATTGCTGATGGTTTTATGACCTAGACCCAGGCATTACCCTCAGGCTGTTCATCTGATAATTGACACATTTTCTAACACTGTATAGTGATGCTCAAGTCAATGCTTTGGGGCCTTGACTCCAGCTTATTGGAGGCAGCAGCAGGGACCCTTTTATCCCTCATATATCAGAATACACTGACAGCTCTCCCAAGCAGGGACCAGGCTGATCTTTCCCTTAGGAAAATGTATGCAAAGCAACTCTAGAACATTCCAATGGTTGCTAGGCATCACAATGGTGACATCTTTATAATAAACATGTTATGCAGAAAAAGGCCCAAATAAAGTAATAACAAATTATTACATCCAGGAGGCAATTTTCAAGATTAGCTTGGGTAATAAATTACAGCAATAGTCAGAAAACCATGTTACCTATTAAGGTGTCTGCAGCAAGACACAAATACAAATAATCAGGTTATGCTCGGAACGTACAATGAATAAGATTAAAATAAATTATTTTTTTGTGTTCTTATTTTGCTGGATACATTTAGGTTTACTTGTGGCTGCAGTAAAATACAGTGATGGTTACAATAACTATAATGCAATGCTGCAACATAAAATAAATGGCATATACTGTATGTATGTGTGTATGTGTGTGTGTGTATATATATATATATATATATATATATATATATATATATATGTATATATATATATATTACACACTTACACATTTTTTTTAATGTTGATGATTATGGCTTACATTTAATGAAAACCCAAAATTTACCAGATGTTCTAATTCATTGAGAAGGATCGGTAATATGAGTTTCACTTTTTGAATTGAATTACTGAAATAAATGAACTTTTTGATATTCTAAATCATTGAGAAGGACCAGTGTGTGTGTGTGTGTATTTATATATATATATATATATATATATATATATATATATATATATGATGTAAAAAGTCTACACACCCCTGTTAAAATGCCAGGTTTTTGTCATGTTGCAAAATCAGTCTAAGATGAATCATTTCAGAACTTTATTCCCCCCCCCCCCTTTAATGCCACCTATAATCTGTACAATTGTATTGAAAAACAAAAATCTTTTAGGGTGGAAAAATAAAAAACAAAAATGATGTGGTTGCATAAATATACACACCCTTCAGCTAATACTTTGTTGAATTACCATTTGACTTTATGACAGCATTCAGTCTTTTTGGGTAGAAGTCTATCAGCATGGCACATCCTGACTTGGCAATTGTCGCCCACTCTTCCATGCAAAAGCGCTCCAAATCTGTCAGATTGTGTGGGCATCTCCTGTGTCACAGTCCTCTTCAGGTCACTCCACAGATTTTCAATGGGATTCAGGTCTGGGCTCTAGCTGGGCCATTCCCAAAACGTTGAACTTCTTCTGGTGAAGTCATTCTTTTGTTGATTTGGAGGTATTGCAGAAAAACATCACCTAAGCATAATGCTGCCTCCACCGTGCTTCACTGTGGGTATTGTGCTCTTTTGGTGATGTGCAGTGTTGGATTTGCACCAAATGTACCTTTTGGAATTATGGCCAAAAAGTTCAACCTTGGTCTCATCAGACCAGAACACGTTTTCCCACATGCTTTTGGAAGACTTCATGTAGGTCTTTGCAAAACATAGCCGGGTTTGGATGTTTTTCTTTGTTTTCTGTCTTGCCACCCTACCCCACAGCCCAGACATATGAAGAATACGGGAGATTGTTGTCACATGCACTACACATTCAGTACCTGCCAGAAACTACTGCAGCTCCTTTAATGTTGCTGTAGGCCTCTTGGTAGCCTCTCAGACCAATTTTCGTCTTGTCTTTTCATCAAGTTTTGAGGGGCGTCCAGTTCTTGGTAATGTCACTGTTGTGTCAAATGTAATCCACTTCTTGATGACCGTCTTCACTGTGTTCCATGGTATATCTAATGCCTTGGAAATTCTTTGGTACCCTTCTCCTGAATGATGCCTTTCAACAATCAGTTTCCTTTGATGTGTTGTAAGCTCTTTACGGACCATGGCTTTTGCTGTCACATGCAAAGAAAATGTCAGGAAAATCCTAATAGAACAGCTGAATTTTATATGGGGTTACTCAGAATCACTTTAAATAATGCCAGCTGTGTACTGACTACTATTTAACATGAGTTTAAATGTGTTTGGCTAATTCTGAACACAACCACATCCCCAATTATAAGAGAGTATTCACACTTATGCAACCACAATATTGTAGTTTTTATTATTTTTATTTTTCCCCTCCAAATGATTTCACTTTGGATCACACAAAGGTGGAAAAAGTTCTGAAATTATTCATCTTGTACAGATTTTTTGACATGATAAAAACCTGGCATACTAACAGGGGTGTGTAGACTTTTTATATCCACTGTGTGTATGTATATATATATATATATATATATATATATATATATATATATATATATATATATATATATATATATATATATATATATATATATATATATACATATATAATGTTGTATTAACAAACTTTTAGCTTACATACTTTTCGTACTACAATTACAATTTTTTATTGTTAGGGCCAGTTCACACAGAGTTTTTTGTCGGAATCAGTGGCAAAAAAAACGCCAAA
The DNA here is from genome assembly GCF_050947455.1 of Rhinoderma darwinii. Lineage (NCBI taxonomy): Eukaryota > Metazoa > Chordata > Amphibia > Anura > Rhinodermatidae > Rhinoderma > Rhinoderma darwinii. The sequence goes on from NC_134691.1 coordinate 65,007,843, forward strand.
ATTGCCTCCCATTGATTTAAATAGGAGGCAGATGCTTTCCTTCTTGCCGCGGTTCTGCCTCTGACCTCCCATTTAAATCAATGGCAGGCAGAGAAAGCGTGTTTCACAGGGTTTTTTTTTTTATTTGCCTGCGGCCCTCAGTGGCCGCAGGCGAAAAATGCCACGAGGACCGCGGCAAGAAAGTGGAAAAGGAATTTTGAGGCAGATTTTTTCAGCCTGCAAATTCCTCCATGTAAACAGGGCCTTACTGCTACTCTTTTTATTATTATTCTTATTATTCTTCTTCTTATTATTATTATTATTATTATTATTATTATTATTAATAATAATATTATCAATAATATTATATTTGTTGATTTAGGACTGGTTAGAATGATATGATCATACATTCTGTAAAATTTTGGCAAGCGCAGGGGTGTTTTCTCTTGGAGTGGTGTATATGATGCAACTGGGCCACGATCTATAACAAGGCCCAAATTATCACATCTTTAACAGTACTGGTCTCCTGATATGGGACCAATGATTTAGGCTCCAGGGCTCTGGTGCAACTGCAATCTCTTGACCCTTATATTTCCTCAAGCACCTGAGGGAGGAGTGACCTGTTATTCATTTAACAGTTTAAAAACGGTAATAGAAAAAGGAGAGAATTATAGTTATCTAGAGATGTAAATATCAAGAAATATTTTAGAGATTGGGGAACCTAATGTTGTTGAGGAAGCTAAAGTATACAATTAAAAGATGGAGTGGAATGTCAATGCAGAAAGCAGATAGGATAGCTTTTGTAAAAATGTTATTGTTACATAAAATTATTTATATTGTGAACAATAGACATATGTAAACTACAGTATAATAAATTAGTGTATTTGGAGGGGTGGGAGAACAAGAATATCACAGGTACATTAAATCATGAAACTTTGCCAATATTATTTCAAAGCACAGAATATGAGAAGCCAAAAACATATGTAAAAGATATGATAGCAATTACACCTCTGTGGGGGAATGTAAATGGTTGAATGTTTATAACTCGGAAGGATTAGAGGTAATTCAAGGACTGTTGTAAAAAATGTATACGTTATTGTTATTACATTTTAATAAGGGTTTTATTATTTAAAGGCTATGTATAATTTTGAAAGGTTTTTTTTTTGTTATAAAAATTTAAACCAGTATGTTTGGTGCAACATTATAATTAGTTATATCAAAAATGATTTTAAATTTTTGAGATACAGCTGCTCTGTATTCTGCATACAGAATATTACGCTGAATCCTGTACCCGTCAGGTCCGCAGCACTGACGGGTTCAGTGAAATCGTGTCGTGCGGGCCCTTGCGAGCAGCTAACCAAGATGGCCACGCATTGAAGTAGATCCGCAACTCTTGTGCACAACAGCAACCTAAAGCTAATATTTGAGGTAAGATATCCTTACCTACCATTCTCGTTTCTCTCCCTGACATGCCCCTGACTCAACTGCCCATGGTCTAGAGAAGTGCAATGGTGGGGAACGAACCGATACCATGAAAACCGTCTGTCCGCACGCCAGAGAACGCTGACTCTCCCGCCATGTTGGCTATGTCAGAAGATGACGTACCGGCTACGCCTGAACTTATTGCCGAACCCCATGACAAGGGTTCTCCCTCAACCCTGCCATCGGAACAACAAATTTTCACCAGGGACACTACCCTTCTCCGAAAATTCAAACTCCTTCTACAGCAGGAGCTACAAATTACAGCTACCAAGCTGTCCAAAGACCTCACAAAGGAAATATGGGAGTTAAGAGCAGTGGCGGATTATGTAGACCATAGGCCCAAACGTCGGCCCCCTTCCCTACCGCCACTCTGCCATGTCTATAGTGAACACTACCTTTCTGTGTGAGCATTGACAAATTGATGTTACAATTCCCCTTGTCAAGGGGCTGTGTCCCAACATACTGACCGTCTCCAACCATCGCTGACAGTATCACACTGTGTAGGGACACATCCTCTTGACAATGGAAATGGCAACACGCATTTTTCTATTAGACCTGGGTACACAGACTATATGTGGAATACAAGGATTTCCTACAACAGACATGTCAGGAGAGGGGACAGATCCTCTATAGATCCAGTAACTCACAAGTGATGTCTTCTCTGATGGAAGTCCTTCTCTTTTCTTCTCCATCTGACACATACCCTTTTGGCGACTTCTCCTGATGAGACATCTTTGTCCCTCACTTCTGCAGCCATTTTCAGCCTCTATAGAAACATAAAAATTCAGACACCAAGGCCCAGGACCATACATTAAAGAGGTTGTCCGGGCATGGATCGGTTTTTCATACTGATGACCTATCCACGTGCCCAGACAACCCCTTTTACTCAGGCTAATAAATTTGTACCCCAGACCAGATCCTAGAATACATACAGACCCCAGACCTTCTAAACTATTGTAGTCCACAGACCAGCCCCCCTAAATAAATACATGGCATGAAACCTCTCCTTACCATCATCCAACAGCACCAAATCCGATACCGTTGGGCACATCCTTAAACTTCAGTCCTCCCTGAATAATAAATTCGACTCAGCTTGCTCAGCTGATGACCTTAAGCAACTCTTGGTTACCCTACAACTTCTACCTGTATGAACGGATCGTCCAAGTCAACAATACCATTCTTCCCTTGTAAGTTCACGGCTTTGCCCTCTCTGGGATAAGGTCCCTCTCCACAAATTACTGCGAACCACCACAAAGCAAGGCACCGTGATCTGGTCCCATGATGACCCTACTTGAAGGATAAGTATTTTTATTTCTTCCTTTGACTAGTTTTTCTACCAATGTCTGGCCGACATCCTCTTAACCAAGTTGGACTTACATACACCTGTAGTTAAATCACCAGCTCCTGGAATTCTAGGTGCCTATTCCAGAACTCTCGTTTCTCTTTCCTGATATGATAGAACTGTACGTGCCCTCGAGCAAACCCTTTGCATTGATAACAAGCAGGGACTCTGAAAGCTTTTCATTATAGTTTAAGTGCTAACTGTGTCAGGTATCCCTGGATGTGTTAACATATCCTTTACCAAGTATTGACGGTCCCTATACAATGGGTTGCGACTCCCAAACTACAGCTGAAGTACAATTCTCTATCTGAGTCTCTCTTTAAGTTTACATTATGTATTCAACCCTGTAGCACCAGCGGCCGTGGGTCTCATTCACCCCAGTGGCCGTCAGCCTTCCCGTTCTCTGCGCCAGCATTTCTCTGCTCTGGGATGCTGGCGCGCTCTGCTCTCTACTCCGGCCTGTGTCCATAGAGTGCATGCGCTCGTCCCCGTTCTTAAATGACTAGCACGCGCACCTGGAATATTGCTCCCAACCTATCCCAGGAGACCCTGGACATTTTAAGGAATTCTGCCCACTTCCTCAGTGCCTGAGCAATGCTGTTGCTAACCTTGTGTTAGTCTGTAAAGGTTCTGTAACCTGTTCCTGTATCCAGCGTCCGTGTCAAGTCCAGTGTCTGTGTCGACTTCAGTATCTGTGTCCGGTGTCTGTGTCAAGTCCAGTGTCCGTGACGACTTCAGTATCCGTGTCCGGTGTCCATGTCAAGTCCAGTGTCCGTAACGACTTCAGTTTCCATGTCCGGTGTCCGAGACCAGTTCTGCTTCAGATAATAAGGCACAAGCCAGCTTCCAGCTATCCGGCACCAACCTGCCATCCAGGAACCACCGACCAGTGACTCTTCTATATTTGTTTGACCAGCTGCTACTCCGTTACGGCGGAGTGACCCAGTGGGTCCACAACCCCGGTGGACGTTACAAGCCCTATGTTTACCTCCATTTTGCAATCACTCATTGCATGCAGTGGCATAACTACTGCTATAGCAGCCGTAGCGGCTGCTATGGGGCCCGCAGCATGAGGGGGCCTGTGCTACCAGCCGGCACGAGCCCCCCCATGGCCGGAGGCTCTGCTAGCAGCCGCTATGGCTGCTACAGCACGACGCCACTGAAGGGGTTGTTCCTACAAAAGACATGCATCCCCTATCCACAGGATAGGTGATGCATGTGTGAACGCTGGGACGCCCAGCGATAAGGAGAACAGGGGACTGAAAGTCCCCCGAAGTTCTACATGACAGACCTCGGACTTCCAGGGTCTGTCTGCAGCTCCATAGAAATGATTTGTGCACTGGTCGCGCTTGTGCGCATGCGTGACCAGCGCACCTTTCATTTTTATTGAACTGCGCAGACTCCGGAAGTCTGAGGTTAGTCATGGAGAACTTGGGGGGACTTTCAGTCCACCGTTCTCCTTATTGCTGCCAGCGATCACACATGTATCCCCTACCCTGTCGATAGGGGGATACATCTCTTTTGTAGGACAAACTATAGGCCTTTTTTTTTTGGGGGGGGGGGGCTATATGGCATTATCTACAGGGGGGGTTTGTATGGCGTTATCTACAGGGGGGGTCTGTATGGCAGTATCTACAGGGGGGTTTGTATGGCGTTATCTAAAGGGGGTCTGTATGGCGTTATCTACAGGGGGGACTCTGTATGGCGTTATCTACAGGGGGGACCCTGTATGGCGTTATCTACAGGGGGGGACTCTGTATGGCGTTATCTACAGGGGGGACTCTGTATGGCGCTATCTACAGGGGGGTTCTGTATGGCGTTATCTACAGGGGGGACTCTGTATGGCATTATCTACAGGGGGGACTCTGTATGGCGTTATCTACAGGGGGGACTCTGTATGGCGTTATCTACAGGGGGGACTTTGTATGGCGTTATCTACAGGGGGGTCTGTATGGCGTTATCTACAGAGGGGGTCTGTATGGCGTTATCTACAGGGGGGTCTGTATGGCGTTATCTACAGGGGGGTCTGTATGCCATTATCTACAGGGGCTGTATGGCGTCATCTACAGGGGGGCTGTATTGCATTATCTACAGGGGGGATTGGCGCTGTAAGACGTTATCTACAGGGGGCTGTGCATGGTGCTATCTATAGGGGGGCGCTGTGTGGTGGAATCTATAGGGAGGCACTATCTACAAGGGGGGGTTGTGTGATACCCAGCGGAGGGGGGGCCCCAGTCAAAAGTTTGCTATGGGGCCCAGTCTTTCCTAGTTACGCCCCTGATTGCATTGCTTGTGTTGTATGAATACTGTGCATGGTTAAGTTTTCTCCCCACCTATTAGGCAATTTAACTGATCCCAGTACTCAATCCGCTAAGTACAACATACCCTATCTCATGAGTATAACTCCTCACCTAGGCATATCCCTAAACATCCCAATTGTCAGAAACTCGTACTACTTTCATCATTGCTATTATTTGTCCTGAAATATTAGTACATACAGGCCCACTTCCTTGCCCACCCATTAACGTATTCACCCCTACATAACTTACTACTTTTTACTCGCCACATTCATGACATGTTACTGCACCTTTGTACCCAGGTGCCGGTGACCCCCCACTACCAAGAGTAGTATGCATTATACTACTAGACCTAACATTGCCGCTCCAGGCGTACTATGTTGTTTGCTTTACATATGCATTGTCGCCCCCCCCCCATTTTTTTTCCCTCCTTTCTCTCTTTCTTCCCTCTCCCCCTCTTCCCTACCATCTCTGGCGGTTTCAGAATAATATCGCCACTACATGGCCTCTGAAATGGCTCCCCCAATCCTGAAAATGATTTCTTACAATGTCCAGGGCTTCAACTCCCCAAACTAATGGTCGAAGTCCTTACATTTCTACAAAACATGTCATGCCGACATCATCTGCCTTCAGGAAACTAGGTTTTCAAAATACCTGAATTTGCACTTTCCAATCTTCCATGGTGCTTATGTCCACAAGAAGAGACATGGTGTGTTTATCGCCTTCAGGAAAAATCTTTCATTTCTTTGCACCAAGGAAATTGTTAATCCTACAGGATGCTACGTGATATTGGTGGGAACGCTATATGATGTTGAAGTGACTCTTGTAGGCTACTATGGTTCTAGTGATTTTGAAATGCAATTTTATTTTTTTTTTGCCCATCTATTTCAACTCATAGACATCCATCGCCAAGAACTCTTTCTAGTCATGGGCGACTCGAATTTAGTAATTATTCCCTTTCTGGAAAGATCCCCCACTCAAAGTACATCTAAGTCCCAAACCTCTTGTAAGGGCTGCCGCGCCGTTCCCCGCCTCTTCCACGGTCTCTGCTCTGGTTCCTTCACCCTCCATTTCCTAATGCTCGGTCCGAGCTCCACGTACCCGATCCGGACGCTCTGCAGGCTCTGGCGTCGTGAGGTAACTGCATCTCTCACCTCCCTCCACGGCCGTCATCCACGATGTGCGGCTGCAGCCACTAGAGGGCGCGCGCGCGCTGACTGTTTCCTCCTTAAAGGGCCAGCGCATGACAAAATTCCTAGACTTCCTTTTTAAGGATCCTCCTTCCTCTCAATCCTTGCTTGTTCAACCAAGTTCCCTGTGAGTTTCCCTGTACCCTGGTTCCCTGTTTTCTTGCCTTCTGCCATTGTCTGGATTTCCCGTTTTTGACCTCTGCCTGAACTTGGCTATCCTTGCCTGCCGCCTGCCTTGACCTATTGCTATCGATACCCATAACGACGTCTGCTGCCTGTCCTGACTTCTGGCCTTTACATACGACTGCCTCTAAACCTCCTGTGCCAAGCGTTGCCCTGGGTTACTAGCACCATCTTCCGGACAACACAGAGCATCCACAAACTAACCAGGTGAGAACAGTGATACCTCTTCTTCTGATTGTAGTAACATGCTACACCTCCATGATCTCCACATTATATATGGCGTTAACTTAACCATTCCGTGAAAGACTATACCTTTCATTCCTGTGAGGACTCATCTTTGAGCCGCATAGATCACATCTTCACCTCCTAAAGATCCCTGCCACTTTGTACTCAAGCTAAAATTTTAAGCACACCCGGGTCAGATCATAACCCAGTGGAGGTCTCACTTATATCTCTCGGTCCACAGGAGCTCTCTTTTAACTAGCGTCTCAATGGCTCCCTTCTGTCTTCCAAAGACACCTTCACGCAAGTTCAAGACGCTGTGAAGGAATATTTTGAACTAAATGTTGGGTCCACATCTTCCCACGTTATATTGTCGGAGGCTCATAAGGCAACACTTCGAGGTGTCCTTATCAGCTTAGGATCCATGAAAAAAAAACTGGAGAACAGAAAATCCCAGATTTATACAAATCCCTGGAACATCGTGAAGGTGCCTTGAAGCAGAACCCCTCACCTGTCAACAAAAAAATCAATGGAAGCAGTTAAGTTAGAACTGAACCTTCTCTCAACAGAGCAAGTTGAATGTAAACTTAGATGGTCTAAACAACTTTATTATTCTCAAAGTAATAAGCCAGGCAAGCTAGTGGCACACCAGTTGAGGGTTCCCATTCTGTAACGAGAGCCTATTAAGTTGAGAACTCCCAATGGTACTATAACTGCTGACAGTAGTAAAGTCACAACCTTATCTCAGAACTTCCTCTCTACTCTGTATTCCTCGTCCCCTGCAATTGACTCCCTGAAGGCAGAACGTTTATTCGCAAACCTGATCTTTCCGCTAATCCTCCTTTTTTGAGCTATTAAAGTAAAAATATGTGTCGATTTTCATGACATTTATGGCATAATTTTTTGTCCATTTTTACACATATAGTTATTGTCTTTTATAAATTATTGAGCTTTTAGGCCCCATGCACACGAACGTAAAAACGCCCGTAATTATGGGCCCATAGACTTCTATTGGCCACGGGTACCTCCTCGTATGCTTACGGGAAGGTGCCCGGGCCGTTGAAAAATATAGAATATGTCCTATTTCAGGCCGTAATTACGGCACGGGCAGGCCCATAGAAGTCTATGGGGCTCCCGTAATTACGGGTGACTACGTGTGTGCACCCGTAATTAAGGGAGCGTTGCTAGGCGACGTCAGTGGATAGTCGCTGTCCAGGATGCTGAAAGAGTTCAACGATCGGCAGTAACTGTTTCAGCACCCTGGACAGTGGCTACCAATCACAATGTAGATCAACCTCTAAAAAAAATAGAAGTTCCTACTTACCGAGAACTCCCTGCCTCTTCCTCCAGTCCGGCCTCCTGGGATGATGTTACAGCCCATGTGACCGCTGCAGCCAATCACAGGCTGCAGCGGTCACATGGACTGCCGCGTCATCCAGGGAGGTCAGCTGGATGTCGAAAGATGGGACGCGTCACCAAGACAACTGCCGGGTGAGTATGAATTTCTTTTACTTTTACTACGGAAAGGGCTGTCCCTTCTCTCTATCCTGCACTGGTAGAGGGAAGGGGCTGCCGATTAGTGCAGTGCAATTTTGCATCGAATAGGTGCCTGTAAATACGGGTGGAATACTGGTGACACCGGACCCGTATTTACGGGTACGGGTCCGTAAATACTGGTGCAATATGGGTCAAATACGTGTGACCAAGGATCCGTATTTACGCCAGTTCTTACAGACAGGAAAAAATACGTTCGTGTGCATGGGGCCTAAGGCCCCATGCACACGAACTTAAAAACGCCCGTAATTACGGGCCCATAGACTTCTATTGGCCACACTAATGTATTTTAGTCCTCCCGTAAATACGAGTCCGGTGTCACCCGTATTCCACCCGTATTTACGGGCACGTTTTCGCTGCAAAATTACACTGCAGTAATCGGCAGCCCTTCTCTCTATCAGTGCAGGATAGAGAGAAGGGACAGCCCTTTTCGCAGTAAAAGTAAATGAAATTCATACTTACCCGGCCGTTGTCTTGGTGACGCGTCCCTCTCTTGACATCCAGTCTGACCTCCCTGGATGACGCGGCAGTCCATGTGACCGCTGCAGCCTGTGATTGGCCTGTGATTGGCTGCAGCGGTCACATGGGCTGAAACGTCATCCTAGGAGGCCGGACTGGAGGAAGAATCAGGGAGTTCTGGGTAAGTATGAACGTCTTTTTTTACAGGTTGATCTATATTGTGATCGGAAGTCACTGTCCAGGGTGCTGAAACAGTTACTGCCGATCGTTTAACTCTTTCAGCACCCTGGACAGTGACTATTTACTGACGTCAATACCTATACCAGACTGTGAAGACTACTAGTATATCCAGAAAATGAAACACACATAGCACAAGTATTTACTGACGTCGCCTAGCAACGCTCCCGTAATTACGGGTGCACGCACGTAGTCACCCGTAATTACGGGAGCCCCATAGACTTCTATGGACCTGCCCGTGCCGTAATTACAGCCTGAAATAGGACATGTTCTATATTTTTCAACGGCACGGGCACCTTCCCGTAAGCATACGGGGAGGTACCCGTGGCCAATAGAAGTCCATGGGCCCGTAAAAGTAAAAACGTGCCGTAATTACGGGCGTTTTTACGTTCGTGTGCATGGGGCCTCAGTGTGTGAAAAATAGTAGTAGTAAAAAAATTGATTTTGTTTGTATCCGCTTTTGTCTACTGTTTATTTTGATATATCTTCATAAAGTGTGCCATATTTAGGTGCTAGGGGATTACGTATGATTGGCATGTGGGGAGATAAAAAAATGTTCATTGGTTATTAGTATTCGTTATTATTTTTTTTAATTTCACCTATTTTTAATATAACTTGTACCCCAAAAGATTTGCAAAGACCTTCTAGAGATGTTATCAATGTTATGTTTTTTTTTTTACACAACATATTTTTCATTTAACTGGAGTTGCCATAGCAGCACCAGTTACACGGGAAAACAGTCATGATAATGTGACATTTGTCACAAACAGGGTTGTGCTGGGTTTAGTGAGACCCCGCAGCTTGGTCACAAGAAAACACTCACCGTTATCACATGATCACTCAAACCAATAAAGTCTTTAGTTGTGAGCACGAGAAATAAGGAATAACATTAAACATGTTTCTGTATTCTCTCCTTTGTATGCAACAGATTTTCACAGAGAAGCCTCTGATCTGTGGATGCATGGATCTTTAAGCAGACGCTATTTTGCGGTGCCAAGTTTTTATGGCGCTGCAGAATAAAGACTCTCGATGGCAGCTAAAAAAACTCTGTGCAGTTTTCGCGGGGTTAAAGAGAAATCAAAAAAATGGTGGCATGCTTCATCGAATTACCAAACTACTCTCTCCAAAAAGCATTGGTTTCATAAAAGGCACCATACAGTGGCACAGGGAGTGTCTACAGCTCCATAGTACAGAGCCATAGTTTCTCCATGTCCCTCTGTACAACCTCCTGCACACGGCTCTTCATGAGGTCTAGCTTTGTGTTTTGCAAAGATATTAAATAGAGATATTAAAGAGGACCTGTCATCTCTCCTGCTGCTTCATACTGAACAAAACGATACAGTATGGAACAGCAGCTCTGTGGGGAGGCAGAGACTCCTAGCATCATAAATGTCTATGATGGCAGAAGTCCCGTTCACCTGTCCCTCGTTTGGGCCGGGAAATCCGGCCGAAACACGGACCATTTTTCACGGCCCGAACTCGGTCGTATGCAAGAACAACATTTCCCACACCATAACACAACAACCACCTGCTTGTATTGCTAATCCACGCAGGGAAATACAGCACTCTGTTCCAACGGGGCGTTTTTTTACACCTCATTTTCAAATAACGGCGCTTAAAAAGACGCCCCATAATAAAAAGTGCATGTCACTTCTTGAGCCATTTTTTGGAGCCGTTTTTCATTGACTCAATAGAAAAACAGCTCCAAAATCAGCCGGAAAAAACGCAGCAAAAAAACGCGAGTTTGATTAAAAAACGGCTGAAAATCAGGAGCTGTTTTGCCTTTAAAACAGCTCCGTATTTTCAGCCGTATTTTGTTAACCTTGTGAACATACCCACAGTAAAGTGACTCCAAGTGGGTGCCCCCAAATATGTTTTCTCCCCAAATTCCAGAATTCATTGCTGCCCTGGGAAAAAATATTCACACCACCGGGTAAAACGTACTGGATTTTTTAAAAATCGTTCACAGATGAGTTAGTGAACCTGATGGTTACACAAATCAATCTGTATACTTCTCAATTTCTCGCAAGTCACCCCACATCTTAGGCCCCATGCACACGAACGTGCTTTTGCGGCTGCAATTCCCCCGAAAATCCACGGCAGAATTGCCTATGGGGCATTCATTCCTATGGGGCCATGCACACGACCGTGGTTTCCACGGTCCATGCATGGCCTAGAAGTCTGGACCGCAGAAAGAATGGGCATGTCTTATTACGGCTGTATTCTGCGGTTCAGGCTCATAGGAAATAATGAACATGGCCATGTGCACGGCCCGCGATTTGCGGGCGGCTTGCAGGTGACACTCCGCTGCCGGCCAACCCAAAAATCTAGGCCGTCTACGGTCGTGTAAATGAGGCCTTACTATGCAAGAAGACAGATGTGTCATCCCACTGATGCCACAGAAAATCGAACATTTGGTGGGGGGCTTATTAAAAAACCCACCATACGGTCCTATTGGTCCACTGACATATTATATGATACGCCAATGTACAGGGCTGTAATAATGAGAACACGATTTGAAGCACTGTTAAAATGTAATGACGGGGGTGGGGAGACAGACAAGTGAGCCCTAATCTACCCACCACTCAGTCCCTGCGTTCTTGCAACGGGGTACAACTGGGCGATGGTCCCTACGCTCAATAAGTGCACGACAGACAAACAGACAAGGGTACACAGAGCTAGGGGGAGAAAGGCGCAGTTGCCCACGGCAACACCGTGAGCAACAAGAGAAGTGAACAAGCCGAGTCAAACCAGGAGAGTACGAGGTGCCAAAAGCAGAGCAGAAGAGTAGTAAACAAGCCGAGTCAAACCAGGAGTGTACGAGGTACCAAACGCAGAGCAGAAGAGTAGTCAGCAAGCCGGGGTCAATATGAAGCAAAGACAATGGTACAAGAAGCTGCAGCAGGGCCAGGAAACCAAACGAGAAGAATCACAAGCAAAGGAGGAACAGGAAAGGCAGGTATAAATAGACACAGAGCGGGAGCTAGCTCCGTCTGGCCAGGCTGTGATAGGTTCTCCCACTCCTAAGCCTCCACCCTGAGTGGTGGAAGATGGAGTCAGTCTCACACACACAGAAGCAGGTGCAGACTGATTATCTATGGGCGTTAACCCCGAAGCTGTGCCTGGCAGATCCTTTACAGTGCCCCCCCTTTTATGAGGGGCCACCGGACCCTTTCTAAGTGGACCTGGTTTACTGGGGAAACGAAGGTGAAACCTCCTGACCAATATCCCAGCGTGAACATCCCGAGTGGGTACCCAAGTCCTCTCCTCAGGCCCGTATCCTCTCCAATGGACCAGGTACTGGAGGGAGCCTTGGACCATCCTGCTGTCCACAATCTTGGCCACCTCGAATTCTGCCCCCTCAGGGGTGAGAACAGGGACCGGAGGTTTCCTCGAGGGAGCCAAGGACGGGGAGCAGCGTTTAAGGAGGGAGGCATGAAACACGTCGTGTATACGAAAAGATAGGGGTAACTCCAGCCGGAAGGAGAGAGGATTGAGGACTTCAATGACCTTATACGGCCCAATAAACCGGGGAGCAAACTTCTTGGACGGGACCTTAAGACGCAAGTTCCTAGATGATAACCACACCAGATCCCCGACCATAAACAAGGGGTTAGCAGAACGTTTTCTATCAGCCTGAGTTTTTTGTACGCTCTGGGACGCCTCTAGGTTCTTCTGAACCTGGGCCCAGACTGTGCACAGTTCCCGATGAACGACCTCTACCTCGGGATTGTTGGAATTACCAGGTGAAACGGAGGAGAACCGTGGATTAAACCCAAAATTACAGAAAAAGGGGGAGACCCATGACGAGTTACTGACCCGGTTATTAAGGGAAAATTCAGCGAGGGGAATGAATGAGACCCAATCATATTGACAGTCAGAGATAAAACACCTTAAATATTGTTCTAGAGATTGATTAGTCCTCTCAGTATGGCCATTGGTTTCAGGATGGAAAGCAGAGGAGAAGGACAGATCAATCTCCAACTTCTTACAGAAGGCTCTCCAAAACAAAGAAACAAATTGTACCCCTCTGTCCGAAACAATATTGACAGGGACCCCATGGAGATGCAGGATGTGTTTGACAAACAGGGTAGCTAACGTCTTGGCGTTGGGTAGTTTCTTGAGGGGCACAAAGTGGCCCATCTTACTGAAGCGGTCTACTACCACCCACACCACCGACTTGCCTTGGGATGGAGGCAAATCGGTGATAAAATCCATGGAGATATGTGTCCAAGGTCTCTGGGGAATGGGCAACGAACGTAGTAAGCCCGATGGTCGGGACCTGGGAGTCTTGGACCTAGCACAAACCTCACAAACGGCGACGTAGGTCTTAACGTCTTTAGGCAACCCAGGCCACCAATAGTTTCTGGCAATGAGGTGTTTGGTACCCAGGATGCCTGGATGACCATATAGTGCGGAGTCATGATTTTCCCTAAGTACCCTTAGCCGGTATTGCAGGGGAACAAACAGCTTGTCCTCAGGAAGGTTCCCGGGAGCTGAACCTTGATTAGCTGCAATTTCAGAGACTAAATCAGATTCAATAGAAGAAATGATTATACCGGGAGGCAAAATACAAGCAGGATCTTCCTCCGAAGGAGGGCTGGCCATGAAGCTACGCGACAGTGCATCGGCCTTAATATTTTTAGACCCAGCCCTATAGGTAACAAAAAAGTTGAATCTGGTAAAAAATAGCGCCCATCGAGCTTGTCTCGGGTTTAGCCTCCGGGCAGATTCTAGGAAAACCAGATTCTTGTGGTCGGTAAGGACCGTTACCTGGTGCCTAGCCCCCTCCAGGAAGTGGCGCCACTCTTCAAATGCCCATTTAATGGCTAAGAGTTCGCGGTTGCCAATATCATAGTTACACTCAGTGGGCGAAAACTTCCTGGAGAAGTAGGCACAGGGGCGGAGATGGGTGAGGGACCTGGTACCCTGGGACAAGACGGCCCCCACTCCCACCTCAGATGCGTCAACTTCCACGATAAATGGCTCAATTCGGTTGGGCTGAACCAGCACCGGGGCCGAGATAAAGCACTTCTTAAGGACCTCAAAAGCCTGGACAGCCTTTGGAGACCAGTGGAGGAGATCAGCACCTTTGCGAGTGAGGTCCGTAAGAGGCTTAGCGATGACCGAGAAGTTAGCAATGAATCTCCTGTAATAATTAGCGAACCCCAAAAAACACTGTAACGCCTTCAGGGAGGCAGGTTGGACCCATTCCGCCACAGCCTGAACCTTGGCGGGGTCCATGCGGAATTCATGAGGAGTGAGGATTTGACCCAAAAATGGTATCTCCTGTACCCCAAACACACATTTTTCGTTTTTTGCAAACAGTTTGTTTTCCCGAAGGACCTGGAGCACCTTCCTGACATGCTCAATGTGGGAGGGCCAGTCCTTGGAAAACACCAGTATGTCATCAAGGTACACTACAAGAAATATCCCCAGGTAATCTCTCAAAATCTCATTTATGAAATTCTGGAAAACCGCCGGCGCATTACACAACCCAAAGGGCATGACGAGGTATTCGAAATGCCCTTTGGGCGTGTTAAACGCAGTCTTCCACTCATCCCTCTCTTTGATGCGGATAAGGTTATACGCCCCCCGTAGATCAAACTTAGAGAACCATTGGGCCCCCTGAACCAGATTAAAGAGATCAGGAATCAAAGGAAGGGGATACTGGTTCCTTACAGTGACCTTATTCAGGTTACGGTCGTCAATGCATGGTCTAAGACCACCATCCTTCTTCCCTACGAAGAAGAAGCCAGCACCTACCGGAGAAGTAGAGGGGCGAATGTAACCCTTGGCCAGGCATTCCTGGATATACTCTCTCATGGCTTCACGTTCGGGACAAGGAAGATTAAATATCCTACCCTTAGGAAGCTTAGCTCCTGGTACCAATTCAATAGCGCAATCGTATTCTCTATGAGGAGGTAACACTTCGGAGGCCTCCTTAGAGAAAACATCAGCGAAGTCCCGAACAAACTCAGGTAGCGTGTTCACCTCCTCAGGGGGAGAAATAGAATTAACAGAAAAACATGACGTCAAACATTCATTACCCCATTTGGTAAGCTCCCCAGTATTCCAGTCAAACGTGGGATTATGTAACTGCAACCAGGGAAGGCCTAAAACCAAATCGGACGATAATCCCTGCATCAACAGTACAGAGCACTGCTCCAAATGCATGGAGCCAACAAGGAGTTCAAAAACAGGGGTATGCTGTGTAAAATAACCATTAGCAAGAGGAGTGGAGTCGATACCCACTACCGGGACAGGTTTAGGCAAATCAATCAAAGGCATAGCAAGAGACATAGCAAATTCCATAGACATGATATTAGCAGAGGACCCTGAATCCACGAAGTCGCTGCCGGTAGCAGACCTACCACCAAAATAGACCTGAAAGGGAAGCAAGATCTTATTATGTTTCATATTTATGGGAAATACCTGTGTGCCCAAGTGACCTCCCCGATGATCACTTAGGCGCGGAAGTTCTCCGGCTGCATTCTTACGCTTAGGACAGTTGTTCACTTGATGCTTGTCATCCCCACAGTAGAAGCAGAGACCATTCTTCCTGCGGAAATCTCTACGTTGTTGGGGGGACAAGAAGGCCCCGAGTTGCATAGGTACCTCTGAGTCTTCCGGGGAAGAACGAAGCAACGGAACCTCGGGAGGCATCATGGGGGAGTCGGAGGAGAAAACACATAAATGTTCGCGTTGTCGTTCCCTGAGACGTCGGTCAAGTCGTACCGCTAAAGCCATAACCTGGTCTAGGGAGTCAGAAGAGGGATAGCTAACTAGCAGGTCTTTCAGGGCATTCGACAGACCCAACCTAAACTGGCACCTTAAGGCAGGGTCATTCCACCGAGAAGCTACGCACCACTTCCCAAAGTCAGAACAATACTCCTCAACAGGTCTCTTACCCTGACGTAAGGTCACCAGCTGACTCTCGGCAAAAGCAGTCTTGTCAGTCTCGTCATAAATGAGTCCGAGAGCAGAAAAGAAAAGATCAACGGAGGAAAGTTCAGGGGCGTCAGGAGCCAAGGAGAAGGCCCATTCTTGGGGCCCGTCCTGGAGCCGGGACATAATTATACCCACTCGCTGGCTCTCAGAACCTGAGGAGTGGGGCTTTAAGCGAAAGTAAAGCCTGCAACTCTCCCGAAAGGAGAGAAAATCCCTCCGGTCCCCTGAGAACCGGTCGGGCAACTTGAGGTGGGGTTCAGGAGTTGAGGTGAGGGGAACTACCAAGGTAGCATCAGGCTGGTTGACCTTCTGAGCCAGGGCCTGGACCTGTAGGGAGAGACCCTGCATTTTCTGAGCCAGGGTCTCAAGGGGGTCCATAGTAGTGTCAGGGACCAGGGTAGACTAGGTATATGGGCTTGTGATTATGTAATTATAGGGGTAGGGAAACGGACAAGTGAGCCCCAATCTACCCGCCACTCTGTCCCTGCCTACTTGCAACGACCCGCCCTAGGCGACGGGGTACAACTGGGCGGCGGTCCCTACGCTCAGTAAGTGCACGAGACAAACATACAAGGGAATATAAAGAAAAGGGAAAGGGGCAGTTGCCCACGGCAACACCGTGAGCAACAGAGTGGTGAATGAGCCAAGTCAAAACCAGGAGAGCACGAGGTACCAAACGCTGAGCAGAAGAGTAGTCAGAAAGCCAGGGTCAGAATGGAGCAGGATCAAATTGTTAGGAGCTGTAGCTGGGCCTGGAAACCACACGGAAAGAATCACAAGCAAGGAGGAACAGGCAGGTATAAATAGACAGAGGGCGGGAGCTAGCTGAGTCTGGCCAGGCTGCGATAGGCTCTCCCACTCCTAAGCCTGCCAGCCTGAGTGGTGGAAGCTGGAGTCAGTCTCAGAGAGATAGACTCAGGTGAAGACTGATTACCTCTGGAAGTTAACCCCGAAGCTGGACCTGGCAGATCCTTTACAGAAACATCTGTGGGGTCAAAATGCTTACTACACCCCTAGATGAATTCCTAGTGTAGTTTCCTAAATGGAGATGTAGTTTCCTAAATGGAGTCACTTTTTGGGCGTTTTCATTGTTTTGTCCCCTCAGGGGCTTTGCAAATGCGACATGGCCTCTGCAAACCATTCCTGCTAAATGTGATCTCCAAAAGCCAAATAGCGCTCTTTCCCTTCTAAGCACTGCCGTGTGTCCAAACAGCTGGTTATTACAAGTCCCCAAAATCCCCTAGGTGCTCCTTTGCTTCTGAGGCCGGTGCTTCATTCCAGTAGCACGCTACGTCCACATGTGGGATATTTCCAAAAACTGCAGAACCTGGGCAATAAATATTGAGTTGCATTTCTCTGGTAAAACCTTTTGTGTTATAAAAAAAACTGTATTCAAAATTTATTTCTGCAAAAAAATATGAAATTTGTAAATTTTACCTCTACTTTGCTTTAATTCCTGTGAAATGTCTAAAGGGTTAAGACATTTTCTAAATGCTCTTTTGAATACTTTGAGGGGTGAAGTTTTTAAAATGGGGTGACTTTTTGGTTTCTAATATATAAGGCCCTCAAAGCCACTTCACAACTGAACTGGCCCCTGTAAAAATAGTCTTTTGAAATTTTCTTGAAAATGTGAGAAACTGCTGCTAAAGTTCAAAGACTTGTAACGTCCTAGAAAAATAAAAGATTGTTCAAAAAACTATGGCAATCTAAAGTAGACATTTGGGGGATGTTAATTAGGAACAATTTTGTGTGTTATAACTGCCTGTCTTACAAGCAGATACATTTAAATTGAAAAAAATGCAAGTTTTTGCAATTTTTCGTTAAATTTAGGTGTTTTTCACAATTAAATACTGAACATATCGAGCAAATTTTGCCAGTAACTTAAAGTCCAATGTGTCACGAGAAAACTATCTCAGAATCGCTTGGATAGGTGAAAGCATTCCGAAGTTATTACCACATAAAGTGAAACATGTCAGATTTGAAAAATGAGGCTCTGTTAGGAAGGTCAAAAGTGGCCAAAGAGGGAAGGGGTTAAATTATTATTTTTGAGTCCTGGGGTTTTGACAAAATGAAGGAAGAACAATCTCCTGATTTCTATGAAAATCCTATACGACCTTTGGAAGGAAATTAGGATCCAGTTTTAGTACTATTCTATTGTCTGTTATCCTAAGGTAGGGTTCGTATGTGGATAGTGCCTGTATTTCCCCCAGTCTCTTTGCTGTCGTTATTGTTATTAGAAAGGCAACTTTAACCCTTTCAGGAACGAGCTCATTTTGGCCTTCAGGACCAGACCCATTTTTTCAAATCGGACATATTTCACTTTATGTGGTAATAACTCCGGAATGCTTTTACCTATCAAAGCGATTCTGAGTTTGTTTTCTCGTGAGACATTGGACTTTATGATAGTGGAAAAATTTGGTCGATAAATTCAATATTTATCAGTGAAAAACACCAAAATTTTGTGAAAAATTGCAAAAATTAGCATTTTTCTAAATAGAAATGTATCTACTTGTAAGACAGGCAGTTATACCACACAAAATTGTTGCTAATTAACATCCCCCACATGTCTACTTGAGATTGGCATCGTTTTTTGAAAGTCATTTTACTTTTCTATGACGTTACAAGGCTTAGAACTTTAGCAGCAATTTCTAACATTTTAAAGACAATTTCAAAAAGCTATTTTTACAGGGGCCAGTTCAGTTGTGAAGCTGCTTTTAGGGCCTTATATATTAGAAACCGCCAAAAAGTCACCCCATTTTAAAATCTTGACCCCTCAAAGTATTCAAAACAGTATTTAGAAAGCTTCTTAACCCTTTATACATTTCACAGGAATTAAATCAACGTAGAGGTGAAATGTTCAAATTTCATTTTCCACCTAGTGGATTTTGGGCCTCCTTTTTATTAGAAAATATTTTAGGCTCCATGTCAGGTTTGCAGGGCTCTTTCGGTGCCAAAACAGTGGAAACCCCCCAAAAGTTACCCCATTTGGGAAACTACACCCCTTGAGGAAATTATCTAGGGGTATAGTGAGCATTTTGACCCCGCAGGTTTTTTGCAGAAATTATTGGAAGTAGGCTGTGAAAATGAAAATCTACATTCTTTCAAATAAAATGTAGGTTTAGCTAATTTTTTCTAATTTCCACAAGGACTAAAGGAGAAAAAGCACCACAACATTTGTAAAACAATTTCTCCAGAGTAAAACAATACCCCACATGTGGTAATAAATGGCTGTTTGGACACACAGCAGGGCTTAAAAGGAAAAGAGCGCCATTTGGCTTTTGGAGCTCAAATTTAGCAGGAATGGTTTGCGGAGGCCATGTCGCATTTACAAAGCCCCTGAGGGGACAAAACAGTGAAAACACAAAAAAAGTGACTCCATTGAGAAAACTACACCCCTTGAGGAATCCATCTAGGGGTGTAGTGAACATTTTGCCCCCACAGGTGTTTCATAGATTTTATTAGAATTGGGCAGTGAAAATAAAAAAATTCCTTTTTCTTCAATAAGACGTAGCTTTAGCTCCAAATTTTTCATTTTCTCAACAAATAAAGGAAAAAGAGAACCCCAACATTTGTAAAGCAACTTCTCTGGAGTACGGCAATACCTCATATGTGGTCATAAACTGCTGTTTAGGCACACGGCGAGGCTCAGAAGGGAAGGAGCGCCATTTGCTTTTGGTGTACAGATTTTGCTGCATTTGGTTTCTGGTCGCTATGTCGCATTTGCAAAGTCCCTGTGGAACCAAAACAGTGGATCCCCCCCAGAAGTGACCCCATTTTGGAAACAACACCCTCAAGATATTCACCTAGGGGTGTAGTGAGCATGTTAACCCCACAGGTGTTTTGCAGAAATTCGTGTGCACACGATGTGGGAGAGTGAAAATGGGATTTTTTTCCATAGATATGCCAATATGTGGTGCCCGGCTTGTGCCACCATAACAAGACAGCTCTCAATTATTATGCAGCGTTTCCCGGTTTTAGAAACACCCTACGTGTGGCCCTAATCTTTTGCCTGGACATTCGACAGGGCTCAGGAGTGAAAGAGTACCATGTAAAATTGAGGCCTAATTTGGCGACATATAAAGTATTGGTTCACAATTGCAGAGGCTTTGATGTGAAATAAAAGAAACCCCTGAGAAGTGACCCCATTTTGGAAACTGCACCCCTCAAGGCATTTATTAAGGGGTGTAGTGAGCATTTTCACCCCACGTGTCTTTTCCATAAATGATTGCGCTGCGGAAGGTACAAATTAAAAATTTTCCCTAGATATGCCAATTCATTGTCAAATATGTCGTGCCCAGCTTATGCCACTGGGGACACACACCTCAAAAATTGTTAAAAGGGTTCTCCCGGGTATGGCGATGCCATATATGTGGACATAAACAGCTGTTTGGGCATGCTGTAGGGCTCAGATGGGTGGGAGCGCCATTTGGCTTTTGGAGCGTGGAATTTGCTTGGTAATAGTTTTGTTTGGAGTATCACTGCTGTTTCCGTTTATAATGTGGGGGTACATGTGAGCTCGGCAGAGTACATCAGGGGCATAGTTAGGTGGTATAATAATAAGGTAAAAAAAATAATAAAATAATCCATAGATGTGTGTTACGCTGTGATCGATCCTTTCTGCACAAGCCGGTGTCGCACTGATAAATGTCCTTACTTATCCCCCTTTTGGTCCACACTCCGCACCTTTGCAGTTTGGGGAATTTTGCCGGGAAAGTGTTGTCCTGGTATAATACGGGCGCTCTCCCCTTCCTGGTTCCCTAATTTTAGTGCCTTGATACATCGCCTTTTGAAACAGAAGAAACGTTCCCCTCGGGCCGGCACAACTGCATATTTTTTATTTCCTGGCTTATTGGTGCCTTGACTAATTTTATTTTTTCATAGACGTAGTGGTATGAGGGCTCTTTTTTTACGGGACGAGCTGTAGCTTTTATTGGTACCATATTGGGGTACATGCAACTTTTTGATCTCTTGTTATCCTTTTTTGGGAGGCAAGGTGACAAAAAAACAGCAATTCTGCCATATTTTTTTAGTTTTTAATATACACCGTTCGCCACACGTTATAAACTACATGTTACCTTTACTCTGGAGGTCAGTACGATTCCGGCGATACCTAATTTATAGAATTTTTTTATTTTTTTGCACAATAAAATTACTTTTGGAAAGAGAATATATTTTTTCTGTCGCCATGTTGTGAGAGCCATAACTTTAATTTTTTCATCGATGGAGCGGTGTGAGGGTTTGTTTTTTGCGAGACGAGGTATAGATTTTATAGGTACCATTTTTGGATACGTGCGACTTTTTTATCACTTTTTATTTCAATTTTTGGAAGACAGTGACCAAAAAAACAGTAATTATGGCAGTGTTTTTGAGGTTTTTTTTTACGGCGTTCACTGCGCTGGATAAATAACATAATATTTTTTATAGTTTAGGTCGTTACGGTCGCAGCGATACCAAATATGTATGGTTTTATTATTTTTTTCAATAATAAATGACTTGATAAGGGAAAAAGGGCGATTGTGTTTTATTTTATTACTTGAAACTTTTATTGTATGTTTTACAACTTTTATTTTTACTTTTTTTACACTTTTCTTTAGTCCCACTAGGGCACTTGAAGGTCCAACTGTTTGTTTGATGTTCTAATACATTGCACTACCTATGTAGTGCAATGTATTGGAACTGTCAGTTGTTCACTGACAGCAAGCCGATCAGGCTCCGCCTCTGGGCGGGGCCTAATCAGCTTACGTAATGGCAGACAGGTGTCCATTGTTAGGGCTCCTGTTGCCATGGTAGCAGTCGCCAGCCTTGCCATCGCGTGGCAAGGCTGCCGATTTTCTACAAACCTCTAGGATGCAGCGATAACAATGGATCGCTGCATCGAAGGGGTTAATGCCAGGAATCGGAGCTAGCTCCGGTTCTTGGCGATAGATCGGGGTGTCCGCTGTAACATACAGCGGACACCCACTGCTGATGACGACGGCTCAGCTTCTGAGCCGGAAGCTGAGGTGGCGCCATCTTGCCGATGGTACCGGAAGCCTCCTGGGCCCTGCCGACGACGGGGCATAGGAGGGTTCCGTTACTGGCGGACCGGGAGGTAAGTATTAGCCCTCCGATCGCCTTTGCAGCTACCGGCAACCCAACGATCACGTTGCTGGGGTGCCGATGGCTATAAACTCCTCACATGCTGCAATCTCTATTGAACGCAGCATGTGAGGGGTTAATCGGCCGGATCGGATGCTCGCTCCGGTCCTGGCTGACACAGATGTGTAATAAGTTTAAAAAGAAAGGTTACCCTAGAAATCTTGTACAGAAACATAGAGATAGACTAGATACTGATATCTTGGAATCTAAAACCAAGACTAAACAGGTTGAACGTATACCGTTTATTTCAACCTTTGGCAACCTGAGTGGCCATATTGGCAATATTTTGCGAAAGAATTGGTCGATAGTATCGAAGGGACATAGTGAGATTGACACATTGAGTGTACCACCTATTATGTCCTATCGGAGGACCAAAAATATTAGAGATACATTGGTTAAATCAGATGTGGGCAGCAGAAAGAAGAACACACAACTATTGCTTTGCCCCCCTAAAAATGGAAATTTTCCATGTTTAAATTGTTGCAATTGTAACAACATCTTGAAGGGGAACAAATTCCAGCACCCCTACACTGGGAAGGCTTTTAACATCAGACATAGGTTCACATGTAATTCAGATTTTGTCGTGTACATGATCACATGCCCCTGCTCATTAATCTACATAGGAGAAACGACTATGCCCATTAAATTGAGAATTAATAAACATAAGAGCACAATCAGGAAGAAAATGATTGAATTACCAATACCGAGACATTTTATTGAGAAAAACCACCAGTTGAATCAATTAAGATTCAGGATAATAGATTGTGTCCCAACACTTAGAAGGGGAGGGGATAGACAGAAATTACTGAAAAGGAAGGAATTGCGTTGGATCTTTGAGCTTGATACCTTACACCCAAGAGGTTTGAATCTAGAATATAAGATAACACCTGGACTCTGAAACTTCATTGCTGTTTTTAACATTTTTTATTAATATTGTACATTTTATGGGTGACCATCGAGATATGTTCATCTTCTTTCCCCTTTTTTTAAAATAAATTTTTATATAAATATTTTGGATATTAATAGAGATTTTTTGTATATCTTTTATAGTTGGGGACTGTTCTCCTCAGAGGTTCGTTCACCACACACCAGCGGGCATACGACCAGAATGAGGACTATACATTTTTTTTCTCTTCTCTTGTTTATTGCGAGTGTTTTTGCATTTACTATGGAGACCATAGAGGTCTCAATGGGGACATTATAAGTGACGATCGATCATCAACTAGAAGTCTTGTGTATTATGCGGTATAACTATCCGATGTATTCCATCGAACATATGTTACGAGCATTCCCTGTAATCATTTTCTGACCACTTTTTGTGATCCAATTTATATAGGCGATCTAACACAACAGATGACTTCAAGATCTTACCACTTTTTGACCTGTACAATCGGCTAGGTGTAGGTTAAATTTACCTTCTCCCGTTCTCATTTCATTGGACGCCCGGACACATGTGACTTATCGTCACGTAGTGATGGCGTCCATGACAACATGAGATTATATCATATAGCGTTTCTCCATGTGATTGCTATCACATTGTGTGGATTGTTGCTTTTGAACCACATAATGTGAGATCGAGGATATTATATCCTCTATAGGCACCTGATTGAAAGAGATGTTTTTTGTAATACTTCTGCTTCCATTGTGCCGTTACGATGCACTGATTGCGGAGCATGCGCGGTGGCGTCCCGTGATCGGAGCTGGAACCTGGAGTGTGGTGAACTTCCCTTCTTCGTTTTCTATTCTAAGATTAACAATTGATGTCTTAAATACTTACTATGGATTGAAGATGTATTGTATGTCGGATTTATACACTTTTGTATTATTATGTAACAAGTTGTTGGTTGTTATCAAGACTAATGTATGATTCACCTGGGAGACCGGGATCACGATTCTCACTGGCTGCAATGTACCATGTGGTTATTTGAGTTCACCTATTTAGTATGATGTTTTTAGATGTACTGTTAGGCTTGAAAAAGACCCCACCCTCACTATGGGTCGAAATGTTGCCTGTTTGTCGTGGATGTTCTAACATTAAAAATAGGTCATACTGAGCATGAACAAAACGACGTCTGACAATTACAGAGGACATACAAGAGACAATAAATTACAGTGTCAAGGGTAGTATAACAATCTACTTCTAGGTTAAATTAGCCTGATCAGATCAATAGTAATAAAAGCCTCTGTATATATATTTTGGCATGTAAATTGCAAAGTGCAAGATATATACAGATGAAAAGAGACTGCATGAAAAATAACTGCAACCAGTGCAAATATAACAACAAGCACAGAGCTTGATGCTAGTGTCCAGTGTGTGGTATAAACAGTACCTTCGGTGTATGATACAAGCAGTTTAAGTGAAGTAACACCTAGAGGATAAGATGTATAACATACCCATTGTAGTCCACTGCACGGAGAGAACGTCAGTCTCGACGCGTGTTTTGGCGAGATGCCTTAGTCCGGGGTTGGCTTGTCACTAGCATTACCTGAGCGGAAAGAGTTTCCTGGGTCTCTGCTGTAATTAGGCAGTTGTCCATTTAGGGGACTATAATAACTCCCTGCCTGCGAAATTAAGCTATCAATTCTATTATAATTTTTGTGAAATCCCTTGGGGCCGATAAAATTCCGAAGGGGAGAGCTGTAAATTGGTAATGGACTACTTGGCCTGTTGAGTCCTTTACTGCAAACCTCAGGAATCTCTGCGAGGAGGGATGAATGGGGACGTGGAATTAAGCGTGCTTTAGATCTGGGGTGCACGTGTAAGGGAGTGGTGGATGCTACTGATTACATCTTGAACCTCCTGTAAACTATCCAGTTGTTGAGAGGTTTCATGTTTATTATTAGCCTGTATGAACAGTCTGACTTTTTTTTAAATAAGAAATAGAGAAGATTCTCTCCACTGATCCTGTGGTACCTGAGATATTACTCCTTTCTGGTCTAGGTTTCGGATGTTGTCTAACATCTGATTTCTCAGAAATTGTAAGGGTTGTCTTGTCAGAATAAATCTCTTCGAAGCAAGGGTTGAAAATTCGATTTAATAGCCATTTTTTTATTATGTCTAGGACCAATTTGTTCTGGGTGATCTTGTTCCATAGACGGTAGAATTTTAACAACCTTCCTCCGACCTTGATTTCATGGTCTGTTTTCTTGTCTATTTGGGTTGAGCAAGAAGCCTCTACCCCTCCCTCCTTTTGGATAACTCCAGCGACCTGTCTTTCATTTCCCTCTATAGTTCTCACTCTGCGGTCTTTGAGGATGAAAGGGAAACTTCCTTCTAGTCAGTTTATCCTCTTGAAATCCCTTTTTCCTATCTGACACCTTCTCTAGGATCTTGTCTAGGTCTGGGCCGAAAACGTATTCCCCCTTAAAAGGAATATTACAAAGCCTATTTTTTGAATGGGTGTCCCCCCTTTGCCAGTAGCTTAACCACAGAGATCTTCTTGTGGCGTTGGTGAGGACCCCTTGTTTGGCCGCGAACCTGATGCATTCTGCCGAGGCATCTGATAGAAACCCTGTAGCTGCTTTTAGGAGAGGAATTGACTCCGCTAATTGGTCCCTGGGCGTCTTTACCTTGAGGTGGTTCTCTAGCTCACCTAACCAAACAAATAGGGTTCTAGCTACTGAAGTGGCTGCTATGTTAGCCTTCATGCTAAACATTGATGTTTCCCAGGCCTTTTTTAGGAGACAATCAGACTTCTGACTCATGGGATCTGTGAACTGAGCTGAGTCTTCAAATGGCAAGGATGTTTGTTTAACCACCTTTTCCATCTGAATATCTACTTTAGGGATCCTGTCCCAGTGCCATGCCTGTATCCTCTTTATCAAAAAGGAGGCAATTCCTAAATTCATGGGAGACTCCCAGCCTTCATTGTGGGTCCTTCCATTCCTCGTTTATTAACTCGAATACATTTTTGTTAATAGGAAAAACACCTCTCTTCTTTGATTTTAGACCACCAAACATTTTGTCTTGGATGGTTTTTTGTTTTGCAACCTCCTCGATATTAATTGTACCCCTGATTGTCTTTAAATGTAAATCATCAATATCCTCAGAGGAAAAATATTTCTTCTCATCGTCCTGATCTACTTCAGGATCTAGTGACCCCAATTCGTCTATGTCCTCTGGATCCTTAAAGGAGCAAGAGGCCCCTTCAGTGTCTGAATCAGAAGGGGGTTCATTCACTAGCTTTGCCTTTTTATATGCCGGAGGAGTGGCCGCGTTTTGAGGCTGTATAGATGCTAGGGAGGATTGTACTTCCTCTCTAATCATGAAACATAAGTCATCCATGAGGGAAGGTTGTTCATTCTTGATTAGTTTATTAATGCATGATGAACATAGCTGTTGGACATGGACATGCTGGGAAACACAGACCTCAGAGCAGTTTGCACGTGGCAATCTGTACTGAACACGCCGGTCTTTACCTGCTCTGCGTTCCCAATGCAGTCCCTGCTTGCGACGTTACTTCCGCCGGATGTTGGCTGCCTGGCTGAAACCCCACGTGGGTAGGAACGCCCGTGGAGGTGCTTCACTCTGTCCAGAGTTAGTTTCACTAAACCGCAGGCGGACGGGTGGTATATTCGAAGAGGGGGGAGTGAAACCCTTAGGCACAGAACATATCAAAGGTCCTCATTGTCTTGCGAGTCCCTGCACTAGAACATTTAGTTCCCTACAGTAAAACAAGTTACAGCAAAGAAGGACATATATTTACAAAAACAAAAACACAGAAAGAGGCTATACTTACTAATACAAGGGCAGGTTGAAACACCAGTTCCCAGCAGTGTTCTAGTGTAGGGACTCGCAAGACGATGAGGACCTTTGACGTGGGTTGCAAGCTTGCGTATTTTGGCCAAAATATCAACTAATACCCCTTGCTTATCATGGATATGTTTTCAGGATGCAGCCAGGCCTTGTAATTTTGGGGGAGAATAGTGTGTCAGTGTTTGGTATGGTGCACTTGGTACATGCTGGGCAGCCCGTCTGATCTAATACTATGGGCGTGACTAATAGGCTGTAAGCTGGCATGGTACACTACACATGCGACTGGCACACTTTTATAAGCTTTATATGTGGCAATGATAATACTAAGCAGCCACCCCCTCATGAATAGTAGGCATGAGAGTGGATACCATCAGTATTTTGCACCTGAGCATTTTTACTTGTATTAGTAAGTATGGCCTCTTTCTGTGTTTTTTTTTTGTTTTTTTGTAAATATATGTCCTTCTTTGATGTAACAAAGAAGTGTAAGACTGCAAGAAAGGCCGGAGCAGAGAGGAAGCTGTAGTGGATGGCAGTGACTGGAGTACTGCCCAAAAAAAAGCATTAAGGACATGTGCAGATACAGGAGATTCTGATTAATTTATCTGCTTATGCACTGAACATGCTCAGCTATTGTTCAGCACCAGCGCAATAGTGGAGGCAGCCGGTGACAGCCGAGGAAGTGGTCACGTGATTTATCAACATGACCACCGCCATCTCATATCGTATGGAAGTGGCGAGATTATTTACATAGCACAGACATGGGCAGCTCGGGGCCTTTGTTTGCACAGTGGTCGGATGATATCAAGATAAGTGGTGATGTTACAAGTATAATTTTCAGTTTATTGCCTCTTCCAATTTTTTTCTAGAATGTGGCCAACCCCTTTAAGTGAGGCTAAAACTGTGTCCTTACTGCACCATTCCTCTTGAGGGGTGGCCACCGTCGGACCCCCCCATTTTTGCCTGGTAAAATATTTAGGGACGCTTGTCCCTGTGCTCAGTCCAATTCTTTCACTGATTGTATTAAATAATGACCATCCCATTCACATCTTACTAAAGTAAGCAGAATTAGGCCTCAAGCAAAAGGCTATGGCTTCATACAACCTCTAGATTGTACGGATCTATAATACTTCATCCATATAAGTTTTAGGGCCTTCCTTTTCAACCTTATTCTTCTAATTTCTGTGGTCGTCTAGTATCATATATATAGTTATTAATGAGCTACAACCAGTTTCAGTAATGCTCGTATTGCCACAGTGATCGTAATTATTAAGTTCAAAGTGTTAAAGTTTGATAAAATGCAGGATTTCCAGACGCACACTAAAAATCCATTGGACAGAATAAGTGTATGGAAGTCCTGAGAGAAGCAGAAGTTGTTATGCTTTGATGCCCTTCTTCTGTGCATATTAAATGTAGCAGTGGTAAGTTAATTAAAATCAAATAGTAGAAGCAGCAGGGCACCTGCAGAAATCCACTAATCTGCTGGAGTTAACCTATAGAGAGGGCAGTACAGCTAACCTCTCAGAAAATGCTGCAATGTGCCAAGAATAACCTTTGCAGTTTTGCATAAGTCTAGAAAGCTGAAGACAGATGAACTATTCAAGATTATACTCATTTAAGTGTATTGTTTAGTGAAGCAAGGTTAATGCTTACCCATCTTTCTATTGTGGGGTGCTGACATATCTGCACCGTAATTATTCCTCTACTATTGCCTATTTCTCTGCTTTTAAAATTCTACAATACACTACTGTGAAATTTACATAGTAATCTTGACTTTTCTTTTCTCTCTGACAAGGTTGCTTTTAATACGGCTATTCTAGTAATTGTTAGGCTAAAGTTACATGGTTAGACCAAGGGCAGATATAGAGAAATCACGGCCCATGTGCCAGAACAGTATGTGGACATCCCTCTACATGAAAAACATATTTGAATTTGCACCACTGTAACAGCAACATATTGTCAGGAACTAACCTTATCTGGACTCGAACCCTGGATTCGCTAGTCATATTATGCAGTCTTAACCACTTTGCAAAGAAGAGTCATTGCTTGTTCTAGCTTGCCTTCTGGCCAATCACCTTAACTGCTGCCCTATATTAACTCACAGTCTAGTACTTCCTGTGCCTGTTTATTCTGGCTTGTCAGTGATCAAGCTTTCCTATGTTTATCTATTGTTATTATTATCCTTGTACACTAAACTCTGCATTACGTCTGACCACGGCTGATCTCTCTACTTGTGTACCAAATCCTGCATTATGTCTGACCATGTCTGATCGCTCTACTTGTTTTACCGAGCTCTGCATTATGAGCTGATCTGTCTTCTTAAATTATATCAGTGTTTATTGGAATTTTCCAAATATTACACAGCAGATGACATAGAAATAAAAAATATTTAAAACGCTAAACTGAAAACAAAAAACAGCTGAACAAATGCAATAGCCACAAAAGCATAAATTTGGCAAACAACAATGAAATTTAAGACCACAGTAGTGCTGCGCCAAGCCAATCTTCAATAATATGAGTGCTGGCTGTATGTGATACTCAATAATCGTTTCCGCTGTAAGCAATAACATGACAAGGACAACAATCACCAAACAAACATAAAGGGGAAGAACAGAACGGAAGAAGGGGAAAAGGGAAAACAGCAAAAAAAGATAAAAGCTATAGCCCATCAGGCAAGTAGTCTAAGGGAAATTAGAGGTCAGTCGCATCCTGAACCCATCAGAGTCATGAAACAGCATCCAGGGCTGCGACACTGCAATGAAGGAGGAGAACTTGTCCACCTCATTACCCATTAACTCCTCCACCCTTATGATTTGATTAGAGACCTTAACCCTTTCCCAACGCAGCCATTTTTCAGATTTTCACTTTCTTTTTTTCCTCCCCACCTTCCAAAAGCCAAACCTTTTATACTTTTTCATCAACATTGATGTATGGAGGCTTGTTTTTTGAGGGACGAGTTGTAGATTGTTAAGCCACCATTTATTTTACTATATAATGCAGTGGAAAGCTGGAACAAAATATTTGTGGGGTGGGAATAGGAAAAAAAAACAGTGATTCCTCAATCTTTTGGGGGGGTTTTATTTTTACGGTGTTCACCGTGTGGTGAAAACGGCATGTTAACATTATTCTGCGGGTCAATATGATTACAGCAATAACAAATTTATATAGTTTTTTTTATGTTTTACGACTTGTATTGTAAATGATTGTTAAAAATAACATTTGAGTTTTGTCCTAATAATCTGCGAGCCATAACTTTTTTTTTTCTGTCCATTGAGCAGTATGAGAGCTTATTTTTTTGCAGGGCGAGCTATTGTTTCTATTGCCACTATTTTGGGGTACATGAGACTTTTGGAATCACTTTTTATTCAACTTTTTGGTGGGAGATGAAGTGGCCAAAAAACAGCGATTCTGGCGTTTTAATTTTTACATTTTTACGGCGTTCACTATGCGGACTAAATTATATTTTTTTATAGCCCAGACTTTTATGGATGCGTCGAATCCAGTTATGTTAATTGTAATTTTTTTTTTACATTGTGCTTTGGGGAAAATGGGAAAAGGTTTGTTTTTTTACTATTAATATATATATTTTTATATATTAAATAAACTTTATTTTACTGTATTTAACTTTTTTTTTTCTTGTCCTCCTAGGGGACTTGAACCAGCGATTATTGGATCACTTACATGATATACTGCCATACTAATGTATGGCAATATATCGTTATACTAACAGTCTCCTATAAAGGCTTCATAGGAGTACAAAGATGGCAGACCTGGGGGTGTTCATCGGGACTCCAGGCTGTCATACAAACTAATGGCACCCTGCAATCATGGGGGGGTGGTGTTTCAATGTTACACTGGGCCGCCCCCTCTTTCTAACCATTTAAATGCCACGGTCGCTATTGACCGTGTCATTTTACAGATTAAACGAGCGGGATCGTGCTCAAATGGAATCCCACTTGTTACACTGAAATGTCGGCTGCTAAGACAGCCGACACGGTCGTTCTATGGAGTTTGCCCGCTCTGTACTCCCCCACCCATTGTGCGCTATATATATATATATATATATATATATACACGGCGGATGTCTGGAAGGGGTTAAGGAAAGCACTGGTAGGAGTATGCTACTATAGCTTACCATGCAGCTACTAGAAAGTGTCGGAAAACACTTTTTACTGATCTCTCCTCTTGTTTACTGAACTCTGTATTATATCTGACCATGGCTGATCTCTCTATTGTGTACTGAGCCTTGCATTACATCTGACCATGACTTCTCATTCTGTCTTGTCAATCTGGATAGACATTTCGTGTTTATTTTTCAGACATGTCAAGTCGACTACTACAAATCTTATTAATTTTATTATGATTTGTTGCAAAATATGTTCTGCTTGAACCCCATTAAAAACTTGGGCTACAAGACTTCCAGGCAAGATGTTGTACAGACAATGTCATCTTCACAGACTTTACCTCAAATTCCATGAATGCCAAAGTGAATGCTAAAGTGCCCATATAATATGGATGGATCTTTATCCAACAGTCAGGAACACAACAATCCAAAATAACGCTGGGATATTCCAAAATTATAGGCAACATTGCACAACCTCATATTGTTGTGATATTCCGATTGATATGGCCTTTTTTTAACATTTGGCAATTTACATAAAATGTGTCATTTTCATAAATAGGCACAAAGGAATGAAAATGTATATCACTATTATTAACCCCTTCCCGCAGTGGGAAGCCACTTTTGACCTTCCTGACAGAGCCTCATTTTTCAAATCTGACATGCGTCACTTTATGTGGTAATAACTTTGGAATGCTTTTACGTATCCAAGCAATTCTGAGATTGTTTTCTCGTGACACATTGGACTTTAAGTTAGTGATAAAGTTTGGTCAATACATTCACTATTTAATTGTGAAAAACACCAAAATGTAGCCAAAAATTGCAAAAATTTGAATTTTTTTCAATTTAAATGTATCTGCTTGTAAAAAAAGATATTCCTCCAAAAAGAGGACTCAAAAATCACCAATAAATTATCCCACCTGAATAGCAAATGAAATATAGTCACAAAACACAGGCAGGATAAGCAGTATAATGGAAAATATAACATCTTTATTAGATCCAAGATAATATATAGAATATAGGATGGAACGACAAATACATGATACAAGGATTCCCACACATAAATACTAAAAACCTCCTATAGAAAAAAAATACATGAGTAAATACAGCAAATTGCAAGTGCCTGAACAATAAATGCAGCATCCCTATAATGATAAGTGTCAA
The DNA here is from genome assembly GCF_050947455.1 of Rhinoderma darwinii. Classification (NCBI taxonomy): domain Eukaryota; kingdom Metazoa; phylum Chordata; class Amphibia; order Anura; family Rhinodermatidae; genus Rhinoderma; species Rhinoderma darwinii. The sequence goes on from NC_134691.1 coordinate 65,039,914, forward strand.
GTTAGGGAAGATAATTAAACAACAGAAGCACAAAAAGGAGGACGTTGATCCCCAACACGTGTTTCGCCACCTGCTTCGTCCGGGGGTCTTAACCCAACTATCTTAAGGGAGGGTATATTAAGGAAGTCTGGCCAATTGTAGCATCCCCACACATGTGGTAACAAAATATACTAATGACTAGCACCATGTAAAGGATCTGCCAGACACAGCTTCTGTGTCGATGCCCGTGGTGAATCAGTCTGCACCTGCTCCTAAGTCTGATAGAGTGACTTGATCATCTAACACTCGGGCTGGGAGGCTGAGAAGTGGAAGAGCCTATCACAGCCTGGCCAGATGGAGCTAGCTCCCGCCCTCTGTCTATTTCTACCTTCATTTCCTGCTCCTCCTTTGCCTGTGATTCTGCCTGTTTCCTGGCTCTGCTGCTGCTGCTGCTGCTTGTACTATTGTCCTCTGCTTCATATTGAACCTGCTTTACTGACTACTCTCCTGCTCTGCGTTTGGTACCTCGTACACTCCTGGTTTGACTCGGTTGTTCACTACTCTTGTTGCTCACGGTGTTGCCATGGGCAACTGCCCCATTTCCCTTAGCTTCTGTGTACCCTTGTCTGTTTGTCTGTCATGCACATATTGAGCGTAGGGACCGTCGCCCAGTTGTACGCCGTAGACTAGGACGGGCCGTGCAAGTAGGCAGGGACTGAGTGGCGGGTAGATTAGGGCTCACCTGTCTGTCTCCCTACCCCGTCATTACACACCACCCCTGTAATTATACTGAAAGAGTCCTCACCTGATTACTGAGATGATGTCAAAGGGTGCGGTGGTATTGCTGATGTAAACAGCACAGTGTAGAGGCAGCATGGTGTAGATCACGGTGGTGTTTATATTGTGGGCGTGGCCACCAGGTCACATGTCTAGTGGTGTGGGGCTAACAACCTCAAAAATTAGCCTGTGAATAAGAGAATTGGGTGTGACCTCTGTAGTAACAGGTCACATGATGTGCATGAAATCACATGCACGAGGGGTGGGCATAACACATTAACCTACCCAAGTGTGCAGCCATATATGACCTAATAAACCAGGCTGTAGGGGAAGGAGTAGGCGTGATTACAACATAGAGGTCTCACATGACCATGTGACATCACCAGCATTTGCCAACTCCATGGAGAAACCAAAAACATGGCGTCCTCCATGCTGGTGACATGTCAATAGGGGGGATCAACAGTGGATTCAAAGTGCTGCTAAATAGAAGTAACAGGGTGGGAAGGGGAGGACTCTAAGGTAACAGGGTAGTGCAGTCAATAAAAAATAAAGCATACAAGGGAGATGAAGAAGGAGAACAGAAAGAGATAAGCAGAAACAGTAGCACACAATAAATGGTCATCATAATAAGTTAAAATGTATATAATACAGTGGTTGCGTGTAATACCGTAAACCAAAATCACAGAAATACATAATCCTGTTATGAGAGAAGATATATAGATATATACATACATATATAGGAAAAAAAGAAAAAAGGGGCATATATATATATATATAGAAGATACCATGAAGTTATAGATATTGCTACATGGAATACACCAGCATAATATACAGTGGATATAAAAAAAAAAGTCTACACACTCCTGTTAAAATGCCAGGTTTTTGTCAGTCCAAGATTAAGTGTTTCAGAATTTTTTTCCACCTTTAATGTCACCTACAGTATGATCTGTACAATTGTATTAAAGAACAAGCTGAAGAGGGGCGTGGCTTGGCTGTCGATCCAAATGGCCACATGAGTACAGAGCTCTTGCACCTTACCAACATCTAAAGCGACTACAGCCTCAGACTCACCGAGAATACTAATCGCAGTTAGTTCCCAGAAAGGAACGGAGTGTTCAGCCGACATGCCGAGACGTCGGAAGCCCGCATCGAGACCAGCAAAGCTCACAGACTTCTTTCCGCCACGACATGCGGAGGATATGCAAGATGGAGGGGACACGTACTCTCTGACCGGCTCCCTTACCTCTGAACCGCCTCCACACTCACCGTCGCGGGTCTGCAATACTGTGAGTACACAGAGGAGAAGCGCCTCTGTTCCGATCCAAGTTCCCCCACTCACCGATACAGCTGCGGCCACAGCTCACAGGGGTATTCCTGCTGCAGACCGCACTTCCTCGGGACGGCGTGGGCGCCATCTTAAGCAGTCCACACAGCTTTCTGCATCCCCGTCGCCGCCATTGCCGAGCTCCAGGAGCTCATCGCCACAGAGGCAGAGCCTGCTCCCTCTGGCTTTTCCAGCAACCCAGGTAGGAAACTGCACATCCCCTGGGGCGCTTATCTCTGATGGGAACATTTTAGATGATCTGCCTTCCTCAGCTAGTGTAGTTACAGAGCTGGCAATGAAGACCATGCTTCAAGCTCTCAGCACCTCGCTGCAAGCTGGCTTTGCTGAGATGCTACATCCCTTGTCAACAGCAGTACAGGATGTAGAGATTAGAGTCCAACATGCTGAATCTAAACTCAGTGAATTTGTAACCTCGCATAATGAGCTGATCGATGCACACTACGACCTAGAAACAGAAGTCTCACAGATAAAGGCAAAAATGGCTGACCTAGAGGACAGATGTAAAGGATCTGCCAGGTACTATGTCTGTGTATACTCCCGGGATTAATCAGTCGACACCTGAGGCCAGACCTCTTAGACTGACACCGGCTCCCACCAACCAGGGTGGCAGGCTCAGGAGTGGGAGAGCCTATCGCGGCCTTCTCAGTCGGAGTTAGCTTCTCCCCCTGTCCATTTATACCTGCCGTGTTCTCTTCCTCAGTGCTTGTTATTCTTCTTGGATTCCTGGCCCCACTGCTGCCTTGCTCCAGCCTGCTTCTGCCGTGCTTCTGCCTTGCTTCAGTTCCGCTTATCCTGCTTCGCTTTGCCCCTGGCTTGCTTCCTGCTCCGTGCTCTCGTTGGTATACTCCACTTCATCCTGATCCTGACTACCCATTCACCGCTCCGTTTCCTCGCGGCGTTCCGTGGGCTACTGCCCCTTCCCTTGCGTGTTCCCTGTTTGTACTCCCTTGCACTTAGACAGCGTAGGGACCGCCGCCAAGTTGTACCCCGTCGCCTAGGGCGGGTCGTTGCAAGTAGGCAGGGACAGGGCGGTGGGTAGATTAGGGCTCACTTGTCCCCTTCACCTCCTTCCTGCCATTACATAATAACAAGCCCATACCTAGTCTACCATTTCTCCTACGCTGACGCTATCATGGACCCCCTTGAGACCCTGACCCAGCAGATGCAAGGCCTCTCCCTACAGGTCCAGGCCCTGGCTCAGAGGGTCAACCAGGGTGACGCTGCCTTAGTAGTACCCCTCACCTCACCTCTAGAACCCGACCTAAAGTTAGCTGACTGGTTCTCAGGGGACCGTAAGACTTTTCTCTCCTTCCGGGAGAGTTGCAGACTTTATTTCCGCCTAAAACCTCACTCCTCAGGTTCCGAGAACCAGCGGGTGGGTATTGTTATATCCCGACTCCAGGAAGGGCCCCAAGAGTGGGCCTTCTCCTTGGCTCCTGACGCCCCTGAACTTTCCTCCGTTGATCGTTTTTTCTCTGCCCTCGGACTCATTTACGACGAGACTGACAGGACTGCCTTAGCCGAGAGTCAGCTGGTGACCTTACGTAAGGGTAGGAGACCTGTTGAGGAATACTGTTCTGATTTTAGGAAGTGGTGCGTAGCTTCTCGGTGGAACGACCCGGCCCTAAGGTGCCAGTTTAGGTTAGGATTATGTGACGCCCTGAAGGATCTGCTGGTTAGCTACCCCTCTTCTGACTCCCTAGACCAGGTTATGGCCCTAGCAGTACGACTTGACCGACGTCTCAGGGAACGTCAGCTTGAACGTTTCAATGTGTTCCCCTCTGACTCCCCTGCGATTTCCCCCGAGGTCCCGTCTCCTCGCTCTTCCACGGAGGACTCGGAGGTACCTATGCAACTCGGGGCCTCCATGTCCCCTCGACAACGTAGAGAGCTTCGCAGGAAGAATGGTCTCTGCTTCTATTGTGGGGACGACAACCATCTACTGAACACCTGTCCCAGGCGCAAGAATAAACAGCCGGAAAACTTCCGCGCCTAAGTGATGATCGGGGAGGTCATTGGGCGCACAGGTATTTCCCGTTAATATGAAACGCAATAAAATTTTGCTTCCCTTTCAGGTCTCGTTTGCTGGCCGGTCTGCCATGGGCAGTGCCTTCGTGGATTCTGGCTCATCTGCTAATATCATGTCTGTGGAATTTGCTATGTCTCTAAAAATGCCTTTTATTGATTTGCCTTATCCTATCCCGGTAGTGGGTATCGACTCCACTCCTCTTGCTAATGGTTATTTTACTCAGCATACTCCTGTTTTTGAACTCCTTGTTGGCTCCATGCATTTGGAGCAGTGCTCTATACTGGTGATGCAGGGATTATCGTCCGATCTGGTATTAGGTCTTCCCTGGTTGCAGCTGCATAATCCCACGTTTGATTGGAATACTGGGGATCTCACCAAATGGGGTAGTGAATGCCTGATGTCATGTCTTTCGGTTAACTCTATTTCTCCCCGGGAGGAGGTAAACACGCTTCCTGAGTTTGTTCAGGACTTCGCTGATGTGTTTTCTAAGGAGGCCTCCAACGTGTTGCCCCCTAATAGAGATTACGATTGCGCCATCGATTTGGTGCCTGGTGCCAAGCTTCTTAAGGGTAGGATATTTAATCTTTCATGTCCTGAACGTGAAGCTATGAGGGAGTATATCCAAGAATGCCTGGTCAAGGGTTTCATTCGCCCCTCGACTTCTCCTGTAGGTGCTGGCTTCTTCTTCGTGGGGAAGAAGGATGGTGGTCTTAGGCCGTGCATTGATTATCGGAACCTGAATAAGGTCACCGTAAGGAACCAGTATCCCCTTCCTTTGATTCCGGATCTTTTTAATCAGGTTCAGGGGGCCCAATGGTTTTCTAAGTTCGATCTACGGGGGGCATATAACCTTATCCGCATCAAAGAGGGGGATGAGTGGAAAACTGCGTTCAACACACCCGAAGGTCATTTCGAATACCTGGTCATGCCCTTTGGGTTGTGTAATGCCCCTGCCGTCTTCCAGAATTTTATTAATGAAATCCTGGGAGATTACCTGGGTAATTTTCTTGTAGTGTACCTTGATGACATACTGGTGTTTTCCAAGGACTGGTCCTCCCACGTGGAGCATGTCAGGAAGGTCCTCCAGGTCCTCCGGGAAAATAATCTGTTTGCGAAGACCGAAAAATGTGTGTTTGGGGTACAGGAGATACCATTTTTAGGTCAAATCCTCACTCCTCATGAATTCCGCATGGACCCTGCCAAGGTTCAGGCTGTGGCGGAATGGGTCCAACCTGCCTCCCTGAAGGCGCTACAGTGTTTTTTGGGGTTCGCTAACTATTACAGGAGATTTATTGCCAACTTCTCGGTCGTCGCTAAGCCTCTTACGGACCTTACTCGCAAGGGTGCTGATGTCCTCCATTGGCCCCCTGAGGCCGTCCAGGCTTTTGAGACCCTCAAGAAGTGCTTTATCTCGGCCCCGGTGCTGGTTCAGCCCAACCAAAGGGAGCCATTTATTGTGGAGGTTGACGCATCCGAGGTGGGAGTGGGGTCCGTCTTGTCCCAGGGTACCAGCTCCCTCACCCATCTCCGCCCCTGTGCTTACTTCTCTAGGAAGTTTTCGCCCACGGAGAGTAACTATGATATTGGCAACCGCGAACTTTTAGCCATTAAATGGGCTTTTGAAGAGTGGCGTCACTTCCTGGAGGGGGCCAGACACCAGGTAACGGTCCTTACTGACCACAAGAATCTGATTTTCCTAGAATCTGCCCGGAGGCTTAATCCTAGACAAGCTCGTTGGGCACTATTCTTTACCAGATTTAATTTCTTGGTTACCTATAGGGCTGGGTCCAAAAATATTAAGGCTGATGCACTGTCACGTAGTTTCATGGCCAATTCTCCTTCCGAGAAGGATCCTGCTTGTATTTTACCCCCTGGTATAATCATTTCTGCCACTGATTCTGATTTAGCTTCTGACATCGCGGCTGATCAAGGTTCAGCTCCCGGGAACCTCCCTGGGGACAAACTGTTTGTCCCCCTGCAATACCGGCTAAGGGTACTCAGGGAAAACCATGACTCCGCACTATCTGGTAATCCTGGCATCTTGGGTGCCAAACACCTCATTACCAGAAACTATTGGTGGCCTGGGTTGCCTAAAGACGTTAGGGCTTACGTCGCCGCTTGTGAGGTTTGTGCTAGGTCCAAGACCCCTAGGTCCCGACCTGCGGGCTTACTACGTTCCTTGCCCATTCCCCAGAGACCTTGGACCCATATCTCCATGGATTTTATCACCGATTTGCCTCCATCTCAGGGCAAGTCGGTGGTGTGGGTGGTAGTAGACCGCTTCAGCAAGATGTGCCACTTTATGCTCCTTAAGAAACTACCTAACGCCAAGACGTTAGCTTCTTTGTTTGTTAAACACATCCTGTGTCTCCATGGGGCCCCAGTCAATATCGTTTCTGACAGAGAGGTACAATTTGTTTCCTTATTTTGGAGAGCTTTTTGTTAAAAGTTGGAGATTGATCTGTCCTTCTCCTCCGCCTTCCATCCCGAAACTAATGGCCAAACGGAAAGGACTAACCAATCCCTGGAACAATATTTAAGGTGTTTCATCTCTGACTGTCAATTTGATTGGGTCTCATTCCTTCCCCTTGCCGAATTTTCCCTGAATAACCGGGTCAGTAACTCGTCAGGGGTCTCCCCGTTTTTCTGTAATTTCGGGTTTAACCCAAGGTTCTCCTCCGTTTCCCCTGGTTGTTCCAATAATCCTGAGGTAGAGGATGTTCATCGGGAACTGTGCACAGTCTGGGCCCAGGTTCAGAAGAACCTAGAGGCGTCCCAGAGCGCACAAAAGATTCAGGCTGATAGTAGACGTTCTGCTAACCCCCGGTTTGTCGTCGGGGATTTGGTCTGGTTGTCGTCCAGGAACTTGCGCCTTAAGGTCCCGTCCAGGAAGTTTGCTCCCCGATTTATTGAACCTTATAAGATCATTGAAGTCCTCAACCCTGTATCATTCCGTCTGGAGCTGCCCCCATCCTTTCGCATACATGACGTCTTCCATGCCTCCCTCCTTAAACGCTGCTCCCCGTCCTGGTCCCCCTCGAGGAAACCTCCTCTTCCCGTTCTCACCCCTGAGGGGGTGGAATTCGAGGTGGCCAAGATTATGGACAGTAGGATGATCCAGGGCTCCCTCCAGTACCTGGTCCATTTTAGAGGATACGGGCCGGAGGAGAGGACTTGGGTACCTGTTCGTGATGTTCACGCTGGGGTATTGATCAGGAGGTTCCACCTTCTCTTCCCCACTAAACCGGGTCCTCTTAGTAAGGGTCCGGTGGCCCCTCATAAAAGGGGGAGTACTGTAAAGGATCTGCCAGGTACTATGTCTGTGTATACTCCCGGGATTAATCAGTCGACACCTGAGGCCAGACCTCTTAGACTGACACCGGCTCCCACCAACCAGGGTGGCAGGCTCAGGAGTGGGAGAGCCTATCGCGGCCTGGTCAGTCGGAGTTAGCTCCGCCCCCTGTCCATTTATACCTGCCGTGTTCTCTTCCTCAGTGCTTGTTATTCTTCTTGGATTCCTGGCCCCACTGCTGCCTTGCTCCAGCCTGCTTCTGCCGTGCTTCTCCTTGCTTCAGTTCCGCTTATCCTGCTTCGCTTTGCCCCTGGCTTGCTTCCTGCTCAGTGCTCTCGTTGGTATACTCCACTTCATCCTGATCCTGACTACCCATTCACCGCTCCGTTTCCTTGCGGCGTTCCGTGGGCTACTGCCCCTTCCCTTGCGTGTTCCCTGTTTGTACTCCCTTGCACTTAGACAGCGTAGGGACCGCCGCCAAGTTGTACCCCGTCGCCTAGTGCGGGTCGTTGCAAGTAGGCAGGGACAGGGCGGTGGGTAGATTAGGGCTCACTTGTCCCCTTCACCTCCTTCCTGCTATTACAACAGATCTCGTAGAAACAATATCAAGTTTAGAGGGATTTCTGAAAATGTCGCTGTGCCTGATCTGCTTAAGTATGCACAAGATTTCATTAAAACCATGCTGCCTGGATGCAATTCGAGAGATATAATTATAGATAGAATCCATAGACTTCTAAAACCAAAACATCTTGCAGATGATGTTCCGCGCGACGTATTAGCGCGTATGCATTTCTACCATATAAAGGAGCAATTGATGTAATCCCTCAAGAGAAAAGATGCTATACCATCGCAATATAATAAGTTATCCATTTTCACGGATCTCTCAGCTGCGACTCTGCAATTAAGAAGTGGCCCCAATCACAAATGCCTTGTGGGATAACAAGATCTTATACCGCTGGGGATTCCCGGTTCGCTTACTCATTCATAGGAACAACTCTATGCACATGATCCGAAACCTGTCAGAAGGAATAGTCCTACTAAAAACATTGGACATACCGGTTCATCTACAAGCTCAACAATCCAACCACACTCCCCAGAGAGTTCAAGACGAATGGCAGATGGGGAACTACCGAAAACAACGAAAGCATTAAGAGGACGGATCTGGGTCTCTTTTTTTCTACTTCATTTCTGCTGGTCGTTGAGACAGAGGTACCTCCCTCACCAAAGTCTTCTCTGAGGCTGAGCTACTAACGGTGCAGTTGCGGTCATCTTGGCCTGACATCAAGCTGACTGTCTTTTCCCCCATTTTGATGGACAGTTTCATCTGTTCATGGTTCGTGCTAGATTTGTGTGAAATCTATTGTTTCTTGTTTCTATTTTTCTTATATTTATGTGCTAGCAGTGAATACATCAGTTGTGAATATGGTCAGGGGAAGCTAACTGGGCTACTCACCCTGTGTATATGTATAGGATATATCACTCTAATGCCCCTTCAGATAGGGCAATCCACCGCATTTCTCTATCTTTTTAATGACTATTAAAATAGCCTCACTTAATGTTAACGGCCTTAATAGTCCGCATAAGAGGGCACATATGTGGCAGGAATCTAAATCTATAGGATGCGACATCTTGTGTGCCCAAGAAACGCACCTATTGCAGACAGATGCGAATCGAATCAATCACCATATATTTCCCCATATATTTCAGTCACACTATACGACTAAGTCGAGAGGTGTCCTGATCGCGGTAAAAAACTCAGTAGCGTTTCAAAAGTTCCAGGCTCATATCGACCCAAATGGTAGATACATTATATTAATCTGTACGATTAACAACATAACATACACAGTGGTGAACATTTATGCTCCCAACCGCCACCAAATTCGCTTTCTTCATAAAATACTCCGACTAGTTAACAAATTTCATCAAGGGAGGGTATTAATTTGTGGAGACTTCAACGCCATAGTTGATGCCTCTCTAGGTACTACGAATCCTACTCGTCAGTCACAAGCCCAACTTGGTCCTTTGGTGGGGAAACAAGAGTTGTATGATGTCTGGAGGGCTCAGCATAGTATAGAGAGAGATTATTCTTTCTATTCTCCAACCCATAATAGCTATTCCCGCATAGACCTGTTTCTCGTGGACAAAGAACTGCTCTTTGCAACTAAAAATTCTTCAATAGAGACCATAAAGTGGTCTGATCATGCAGCAATAACTTTGACCCTTGAGGAAAGCAATATGTCCAACCCTACATATATTTGGAGATGCAATCCATTTAAATTATCTTACACAGAACATAAACAAACTATTGCCAATGATCTCCGAGAATACTTCCAGCAGAACGATAATTCCCAAATCAATGATTTTACCCTCTGGAACGCCCACAAAGCCTTTATTAGAGGTACCCTTATTCGCTTAGGACATATAGTAAAAAAACAGAGGTTAGCTTTAATTTCCTCCCTCATGACAGAAATTCGTTCCTTGGAAACCCAAAATAAAATTACGCAGACGCCACAAAATGCTGACAAACTTTATATTCTCCGGCAACGCCTTAGATGTAGCTTACTCTCAGATTATGAGAAGAATCTTAAAAAAACCAAAGCACGATATAATTCGCAGAACAACAAGGCTGGTAAATTGTTGGCGACCAGATTGAAGGCACAACACCAAAAATCTAAGATCCCATTTCTGCTGGATCCACACACCCAAGCAAAAATAACACATCCCACAGACATTGCTAACCAATTTCGAACCTTTTATTCTTCCTTATATAATTTGGAACAGGACCCTTTTTCCCCTCATCCGTCGAAAACGGATATACAGGCCTTTTTACAAAAAATAGATCTACCTCGCCTTTCAGAAACCCAATTGCAGAGTTTGAACGCACCATTCCTAGAGAAGGAGATTTCAACGGCGCTAAAATCACTACCCAATGGCAAGTCCCCTGGCCCAGACGGTCTTACGAACATGTACTATAAATCCCTACAGGGTACATTATTGCCTTACATGTGTAGATTCTTTCAAAACGCAATGGACTCTGGGTCCATGCCAGCGGAAAACCAGGCTGCTTTAATTGTCACCATCCCAAAACCTGACAAAACTATGGATGCCCCTCAAAATTTCCGGCCCATTTCACTACTGAATGTAGACGTTAAAATATACGCCAAAATTTTAGCTATGAGACTTGCCCCCATGATGCCCACGCTGATTGGGGAAGACCAAGTGGGATTTGTGAAGGGTAGACAAGCTTCGGACAATACCCGCAGAGTGCTAGGTATTCTACATGCTATAGAACAATCAGAGACACCTTCGGTCATGTTAGCTCTAGATGCTGAAAAAGCGTTTGACCGCATACATTGGGAATACGCATTTTCTACATTGGGGAAGATGAGGTTCAGAGGTAATATAATCGAAGCTATTAAAGCACTATATTCATGCCCCTCAGCAGGGGCGTAGCTAGGGGGGGGCAGGCGGGGCATGTGCCCCGGGCGCAACCCGGAGGATAGGGAAGGGGGGCGCCCAAGAGCACCTGATCGCTGCTGACAGGCACCCCGTATGTCGGACACCTGCAGCAGCTTAGGAAGAGCCAGGACATTACGGCGTTCTGACTGGGGTCTGTGACGGCCAGGGAGTGGACCAGTCCAGTCACCTGACCTCACGTCAGTGACATGAGGTCAGATGACTCAGGTCAGGGGACAGGTCCACTCCCGTGCTGCAGCCTCCCTGCATCTGCCTCTACTCTGTGCTCTGCCGAGAAGCAGAGAGGAAGCTCCGCCCACAGCCCGTCCTGACCTGTCAGCAAGGAGACATGTTGAGTGTCTATGTGTATATATATAATATTTGTGTGTGTGTGTGTGTGTGTGTGTGTGTGTGTGAGTGTGTGTGTGTGTGTCTCTGTCTGTCTGTGTCTCTGCATGTGTTTGTCTCTTACATCTACTACATTATCTGTACTCAGAGAGTTATCACTGTGTTATCTGTGGTGTTACATAGGACTGCAAGTAACATCTACTAAATTATCTGTACTCAGAGAGATATCACTGTGTTATCTGTGGTGTTACATAGGACTGCAGGTAACATTACTACATTATCTGTACTCAGAGAGATATCACTGTGTTATCTGTGGTGTTACATAGGACTGCAGGTAACACTACTATCTGTATTTAGAGAGTTATCACTGTGTTATCTGTGGTGTTACATAGGACTGCAGGTAACATCTACATTATCTGTGCTGTGTACATATGTGCCTGTGTGCGTATATATGGGTCTGTTTGTGAATGTGTCTTTGTGCTTGTATATATGTGTCTTTTATGTATTTGTATATTTTCCTGTCTGTGTATTTATATGCCGGTGTGTGTGCATATATGTGTCTGTACGTCTATATATATATATTTACCTGTATGTATGTATGTATTCCAGAATGTGTGTATGTATAATTGCCTGTATGTCTAAATATCTGTCTTTATGTATGTACAGAATATATGTTCCAGCGTGTCCATATATGTGGTTCATTTTTGGTTTGTGTAGGGGGCGGCAATAGAGAGTCCCGCACAGGGCACCATCCAAGCTAAGGCCGGCCCTGGCTGTCACCAACCCTAGTCAGAAGGAACTCCGCCGCTGCCTGCGCCGAATGACCTCCTCGGCTCCTCCGGTAAGTCACACCAGGCAGAGCGGAGAGTGGTAGCGTTAGGCTACCGCTCACTGGTCTGTTCACAGTGTGGCGCCAAGTACAAGGGGTGGAAGTGTGGCGCTAAGTACAAGGGGTGGGAGTGTGGCGCTATTTAAAAGGGGGGGAGTGTGGCGCTATTTACAAAGGGGCAGCGGGCTGTGTGTGGCACTATCTACAAGGGGGGCTGTGTGGCACTATTTACAAGGGGGGCTGTGTGTGGCGCTATCTACAGGGGGCTGTGTGTGGCACTATTTACAGGGGGCTGTGTGTGGCCTCTTTAATTAATTTTCTTTTAATTTATTTTTATGTTAATTACATTATAGAACTATATCGCTTGTAAAATGTAGAAATGCTTTTTTACTCGAGTTACATTAAAAAAATTGTGAACAAAAAATTACATCTCATTGATTGGTAGGGAAGGAAAACATGGCGAGGGGGAAGGAGATGTCGGGAAATAAGTTGGGGGGGGGGCGCCAATCTGAATCTTTGCCCCGGGTGCAGGAGAACCTAGCTACGCCTCTGCCCTCAGCTAAGGTATATACTAATGGAGTGTTATCTGACATGTTTCAAATTACTAACGGAACTAGACAAGGTTGTCCTCTATCCCCTCTAGTGTTTATTTTATCTATGGAGCCCCTAGCTCAAATCCTACGAACACAGACTACTATTCAAGGTATATGCATTGACAGTCGAATTCATACAATTTCCTTATACGCCGATGACATTATACTTTCCCTATCCTCCCTAGAAGATTCCTTAGAAGCTGTGTTAGACTGCATTCGGTCATTTGGGCAGGTTTCGCTATACAAACGAAATACTCAAAAGTCTCAAATACTACCGCTGAACATCTCGCCCTCTGTACTACATTTCCTCAGACATAAATACCCATTTGACTGGAAAGAAAAAGGTATTACATATCTAGGCATCAATCTGACACAATCTCACAAGGCTTTATACAGGTCTAATTATGAACCTCTTTTGCAAACAATCCAGGTTGAAATGACTAGATTACATAAATTTGAAGTATCTTGGATAGGCAGGATTGCCGCCTTCAAAATGTTATTATTACCTAAACTGTTGTATTTGTTTAGAACGTTCCCCATAGTGGTACCAAAGTCTTTCTTTCAATGTATCCAAAAGGCTATAATGACATTTATTTGGTCTTATCGCAAGCCACGTGTTGCAGCACTTTTTTTTGACTAGGGACAGAAGACTAGGGGGACTGGGCATACCAGATATATATGGCTATTATACTTCTACTCTAGTTGCACTCTTTAATCCAGGGTGGACGGCTAATCTCACAAGACACTGGGTGCAAATAGAATCCTCTTACGTATATCCTGCTAGCCTGAAAGCCCTCATGTTTCTAGGCTTCTGGAACATAGCCACGCCCTCACATATATCCCCAATTACAAAAGCAGCCTTAGGATGTTGGTCTTATATACAACCACACTCCATTGATCGCCTGTCTCTTCCTAATTCGCAGATACCTATAGAGGTGCTAGAATTGGCCATTCCACATCTAAATTTAAACAATTGGAAATCTAAGAACCTTACCCTAATGTCTCATTTATATTGTAAAGACCAGCTGAACTCCTTTGAATACTTGAAGCTCACATATTCCCTCCCCAGAAGTGACTTTTATAAATATTTACAGGTCAGACACTTTATATCAACCTTGAAGAATCTTCATCCTATATGCAACATGAAACTTTTTAGCTTACTGGCCAAACCTACTTAGATACTAAAGGGCATATATGACACATTATCAGGCCACGCCGATTTTTGTAAAACTCACAATATCTTGTCATGGGAGAGGATGTTAGGAAAATCGTTTGGGGAAGAAGAGTGGAGAAAGGCATACAAGCAGATACATAGCTCCTTGCAATGTAGCTCACATTTGGAAGCGGCTCTCAAAACCCACCTACAATGGTACTATACTCCGGACAAATTACATATAATGTTTCCAACGGTCTCAGAAGCATGTTGGAGGGGTTGTGGTAATAAAGGCACGTTGATACATGTGTTATGGGAATGTCCGGTTATACTCAGTTACTGGAGAGAAGTATTCGCTTTATTGGAATCTCTGTTTGATATACGAATTCCTATATTCCCTTACTTAGCTTTACTGTTCCTACACATGGAAGACGTCCCTCCTAGATTCAGAACATTGACGTGCAAAATACTGGCTATGGCAAAATTTGTTGTAACAGGACACTGGAAGAGTGTTGACAAACCCACTCAGACAGAACTCTTATTATTAATTAATTCATCCTTTGCCTATGAAAGAATAATAGCCTATGGTAATCTGAGTTTTACTAAATTCTCCAACATCTGGAAATGCAGGTCAACCAGCCATCTATGTCACCACATATAGCCTTTAAATAAAATCAATTAATAAACAATTAACACCATATTCATACAATGTCTTTTGAAGGTATAACAGCTGCTAGCGATGTTGCTTTGTTGTTTTGTTTTCAAGTTCTATTGTTGTAATGACATGAAGCAGTTACGATGACTAAAATGCTTAATATTCATTTGTGTAATTACCAAATTGTGACATGTATATTTTGCATCTATTCTTTTAGTGAAAAATTGAATAAAAATGATTGAACAGAAAGAACAAGCTGAAATAGTTTAGGGTGGAAAAATAAAATAAAGAACAAAAATAATGTGGTTGCATAAATATGCACACCCTTAAGCTAAAAATTTGTTGAATTACCCTTTTACTTTATGACGGCATTCAGTCTTTTTGAGTAGAAGTCTATCAGCATGGCACATCTTGACTTGGCAATTGTTGCCCACTCTTCCTTGCAAAAGCGCTCCAAATCTGTGAGACTGCGAGGGCATCTCCTGTGTACGACTCTCTTCAGGTCACCCCACAGATTTTCAATTGGATTTAGGTCTGGGCTCTGGCTATTCCATAACTTTGATCTTCTTCTGGTGAAGACATTCTTTGTTGATTTGGAGGTTCTGCTTTGGTTCGTTGTCGCGCTGAAAGGTGAAATAACTCTTCATCTTCAGCTTTTTAGCAGAGGCCTGCAGGTTTTGTGCCAATATTGCCTGATATTTGGAACTGTTCATAATTTCCTCCACCTTGACTAAAGCCCCAGTTCCAGCTGCAGAAATACAGCCCTAAGCATAATGCTGCCTCTACCATGCTTCACTGTGGGTATGGTGTTCTTTTTGTGATGTGCAGTGTTGGCTTTGCTCCAAACATACCTTTTGGAATTATGGCCAAAAAGTTCAACCTTGGTCTCATCAGACCAGAACACATGCTTTTGGAAGACTTGATGTAGGTCTTTGAAAAACATAGCCGGGCTTGGATGTTTTTCTTTGTTAGAAAAGGCTTCCGTCTTGCCACCCTACCCCACAGCCCAGACATATAAAGAAAAATGGGAGATTGTTGTCACATGCACTACACAACCAGTACCTGCCAGAAAGTCCTGCAGCTCCTTTAATGTTGTTGTAGGCTTCTCGGTAGCCTCCCGGACCAATTTCCGTCTTGTTTTTTCATCAAGTTTTGAGGGACGTCCAGTTCGTGGTAATGTCACTGTTGTGCCAAATGTAATCCACTTCTTGAATGCAGCTGTGTACTGACTACTATTTAACATGAGTTTAAATGTGATTGGCTAATTCTGAACACAACCACATCCCCAATTATAAGAGGGTGTACAAACTTATGCAACCACATTATTGTAGTTTCATTATTTTTATTTTTCCCCTCTAAATGATATCAGCTTGTTTTCAATGGAATTGTACAGATTATGGGTCACATTAAAGAGGGAAAAAGTTCTGAAATGATTCAGCTTGTACTGATTTTTTGACATGAGAAAAAACTGTCATTTTAACAGGGGTGTGTAGACTTTTTATATCCACTGTAAAAATACATTGGTACACAAATGTGATATAAAAAAGCTGAAAAATCAGTGACACATGCAAAAAACAAAAGCAAATAAAAATGGTGTGGGTGTATGTGAGCATGCTGGGACAATTGCAGTCAGTGACATAAAATAAGTGACAGTGCACATAATTGGATATAAACATTTGCTTAATTGTAATAAATGAGAACATTAGATGGAACGTAGGACGAGTTATCCTGTCCATGTGACTGTTCCTCTTGAAATTATCATATAGCATTGCTGTAATGGGATGCCTTTGTCCATGTATGTCCGGGGGTCTACAATATGTTTATTAATATTTATATTTATCTATTCTTTTTTTTTTTTTTATTGTACAATATGCACATGTATGAAGATTTCCTTTCGAATAACTATATGTACACTTTTTTAGTAGTGACATTTTATATTTAAAGTTTTACACCCTCTAAAGTTTTATATGTACATTCACCATTTATTACGGTTTATAGGTATTGATCGGTGTATAGTTTGCATATTTATGAAGGATTTTATGTCCATCATATTTTCTGGTAGGGATATTTTTCACTTAAGTCTTGTTTGTGTATATACATATATTTATGAATTATGATCCACTGATGTCCATCTAATGTTCTTATTTTCACTCACATTTATTATAATTAAGCAACTGTTTATATCCAATTATGTGCACAGTCACTTATTTTATGTCACTGACTGCAATTGTCCCAGCATGCGCACCTATTCCCTCACTATTTTTATTTGCTTTTGTTTTTTGCATGTGTCACTGTTTTTTCATCTATTTTCTATCAAATTTGTGAACCAATGTATTATTATATTATGCAGGTGTATCCATGTAGCAATATCCATAACTTCATGGTATCTTCTATATATATATATATATATATATATATATATATATGCCCTTTATTTTTCTTCCTATATATGTACGTATATATCTATATCTCCTCTCTCATAACATGATTATGCATTTCTGTGATTTTGGTTTACGGTATTACACACAACCACTGTATTATATACATTCTAACTTATTATGATGACCATGTATTGTGTAAGTAGATAGAAAAACCGCAGCACACACAGTTATCAAAGTATCAAAAGGAGAATCTTTATTCCACCATAAATAGCGACGTTTTGACCCAAGTGAGGGTCTTTCTCAAGAAAGACCCTTACTTGGGTCGAAACGTCGCTATTTATGGTGGAATAAAGATTCTCCTTTTGATACTTTGATACCTGTGTGTGCTGCGGATTTTCTATCTACTTATGTCTATCTGGAGTTGGACTGGTTACAACTTAACACTGCTTGCACCGATGGAAACCTTTTCCTGTTTAATGCCCCTCATGAATTCTTCTGGGACTGTGATGTGCTGCTGATTTCTCTTTTTTGACCATTTATTGTGTGCTACTGTCTTTGCTTATCTCTTTCTGTTCTCCTTCTTCATCTCCCTTGTATGCTTTGTTTTTTATTGACTGCACCACCCTGTCCGGCCTCCAGCGATGACGTTTCATCCCTTTCGTCGCTGCAGCCAATCACAGGCTGTAGTGGCGGTCACTCACGTCAGGATGACGCTTCATCCCACGTGACCGCCTCTGCAGCCAATCACAGGCTGCAGCGGCGACATGGATGAAACATCATCGCTGGAGGCCGGACAGGAGGAAAGTAAGTATGAACGTATTATTTTTTTTTTTGGCATGTATGTATGTTGGCATGTATGTATGTTGTCATGTATGCATGTATGTATGTTGTCATGTATGTATATATGTGCATGTTTGTATGTATATTTGCATGTATATATTTGCATGTATGTATGTTTGCATGTGTGTATGTTTGCATGTATGTATGTTTGCATGTATGTATGTATGTATGTATGTATGTATGTTTGCATGTATGTATGTTGTCATGTATGTATGTATGTATGTGCATGTATGTTTGCATGTATGTTGGCATGTATGTATATATGTGCATGTGTGTATGTATATTTGCATGTATATATTTGTATGTATGTATGTTTGCATGTATGTATGTTTGCATGAATGTATGTATGTATGTTTGCATGTATGTATGTTTGCATGAATGTATGTTTGCATGTATGTATGTATGTATGTTTGCATGTATGTATGTTGTCATGTGTGTATGTATGTATGTATGTATATATGTGCTTGTATGTTTGCATGTATGTTGGCATGTATGTATATATGTGCATGTGTGTATGTATATGTGCATGTATATATTTGCATGTATGTATGTATGTTTGCATGTATGTATGTCTGCATGAATGTATGTATGTTTGTATGTATGTTTGCATGTATGTATGTATGTTTGCATGTATGTATGTTTGCATGTATGTTGTCATGTATGTATGTATGTATATATGTGCATGTATGTTTGCATGTATGTTGGTATGTATGTATATATGTGCATGTTTGTATGTATATTTGCATGTATATATTTGCATGTATGTATGTTTGCATGTATGTATGTTTGCATGTATGTATGTATGTTTGCATGTATGTATGTATGTTTGCATGTATGTATGTTTGCATGTATGTATGTATGTATGTATGTATGTATGTATGTATGTATGTATGTTGTCATGTATGTATGTATATATGTGCATGTATGTATGTATGTTTGCATGTTTTTATTTTTGCATGTATTTTTGCATGTATGTTTATATATATGTGCGTGTATGTAATTATGTTTGCATGTATTTATGTTTGCATGTATATTTGTGCATGCTTGTATATATGTATGTATGTATCTTTGCATGTTTGTTTGTATGTATGTATGTTTTCGTGTGTGTGTATGCATGTATGTATGTATGTATGTATGTATGATAGTTTGCATGTATGTATGTATATATGTGTGTATGTTTGCATGTATGTATATTTGCATGTATATATGTGCATGCTTGTATGTATGTATGTTTGTATATATATATATGTATGTATGTTTGCATGTATGTTTGTTTGTATATATGTCTGTATGGCACTTTTATAACCAGCCAGATACAACACAGCAGCAGCAGCCTAGCATTACAAGGGTGGGAAGGTCCACTGTTTTTGGCCCTTCCCCGCCTCATAATACCAGCCTGCGGCCGCCCCAGGGCCCGACCATCACAACAGATGGTCGGGTACTGGATCGTACCTGGCTCTTCCCGGCACCCCTGGTGGTGGTGGGTACCGGGGTAATAATGGTGGTTAGTGTTAGCCTCTGCACTGACTAACACTAAGCCTCGCCTTAGTAATGGATGTTGTCACTCAGACAGCGGCCATTACTAAAGTGGTAGTAATAAAATTTGAAAAGAAAAAGACAAAGATATAGATAAAATATTTTATTGAAATAAAGCACCCCCAACACAACCCTCATTAACCATTTTATTGTAGAAAAAAAAACGTCATCTAAGTAGTCCTCGAAACCGACGTAGTCCAAACACCAAACCTGTAAAAAATAAATAAAAAATAATGAAATAAAACATGTCGTAGGCTTAGATTCAGTTTAATGTGTGATACTGACTGTTATACCATGTATAGAAGCCTGCCGCGAAGTTGACTTAGATACAGGGCGCCAGCAGACAGTATCATACATGGCCATACAGACATATATACAAACAAACAAACATACATGCAAACATACATACATACATACATACATATATACAAGCATGCACATATATACATGCAAATATACATACATGCAAACATACACACATATATACATACATACATGCAAACTATCATACATACATACATACATGCATACACACACACACACACACACACACACATGAAAACATACATACATACAAATAAACAAACATGCAAAGATACATACATACATGTATACAAGCATGCACAAATATACATGCAAACATAAATACATGCAAACATAATTACATACATTCACACATATATATATATATATATATATATATATATATATATATATATAAACATACATGCAAACATACATGCAAAAATAAAAACATGCAAACACACATACATGCACATATATACATACATACATGCCAACATACATACATGCCAACATACATACATGCCAACATACATACATGCAAACATACATGCATGCAAACATACATACAAACATACATACATGCAAACATACATACATACATGCAAATATATACATGCAAATATACATACAAACATGCACATATATACATACATGCAAACATACATGCAAACATACATGCACATATATACATACATGACAACATACATACATACATACATACATACATACATGCATGCCAACATACATACATGGCAACATACATACATGCCAAAAAAATTAAATAATACGTTCATACTTACTTTCCTCCTGTCCGGCCTCCAGCGATGACGTTTCATCCATGACGCCGCTGCAGCCTGTGATTGGCTGCAGAGGCGGTCACGTGGGATGAAGCGTCATCCCTGGAGGCCGGCCTTCTGACGTCATCCTGATGTGCGTGAAAGCCACTACAGCCTGTGATTGGCTGCAGCGGCGACATGGATGAAACGTCATCGCTGGAGGCCGGACAGGAGGAATGTAAGTATGAACGTATTATTATTATTTTTTTATTGCATTAAAATTGTATATTCCGCGCGGCGTGCATGTACTGTCAAGGTTGCTGAAAGAGTTAGTGCAGCCCATTAACTCTATCAGCACCCTGGACAGTAGCATGCTCGGCGCACGGAAATTACAGGTTCGGTCCGAACTAGTTCGGTCCGAATCAAACTTTTTCGGGAAATTCGGCGAACCAGCCGAACCAAACTTTTGATAAGTTCGCTCATCTCTAGTGTTTTCCATAAATGAATGCGCTCCGGATGGTGCAAAGTAAAAATTTCAATCTTTCCCTATATATGCCATTTCAGTGGCAAATATGTCATGCCCAGCTTGTGCCACTGGGGACACACAAACCGAAAATTGTTAAAAGGGTTCTCCTGGGTATGACAATGCCATATATGTGGAAGTAAACAGCTGTTTGAGCACAGTGTAGGGCGCAGAAGGGATGGAGCACCATTTGGCTTTTGGAGCGTGGATTTTGCTTGGTAGTAGTTTTATTTGAGTATTGCTAGTGTTTTCAATTAAAATGTGGGGGTAAGCTGGGCAGAGTACATCAGGGGCATAGTCAGGTGGTAAAAAAAACAATAAAATAATCCATAGATGTGTGTTACGCTGTGAAGCAAGGCCAGGGTCGCACTGATAAATGGTGTCCATTCTTATCCCCCTTTTGGTCCACACTCCGCACCTTTGCAGTTTGGGGAATTTTACTGGGAAAGCATCGTCCTGGTATAATACAGGCACCCTTGCTTCCAGCAGATATGTTTTCCCCCCCCTCCCCCCCCTTCCTGGTTCCCTAATTTTAGGGCCTTGATAAATCGCCTTTTGAAACAGAAGACATGTTCCTCTCGGGCCTGCACAACTGCATATTTTTATTTCCTGACTTATTGGACCCTTAACTAATTTTATTTTTTCATAGACGTAGTGGTATAAGGGCTGTTTTTTTCAGGACGAGCTGTAGTTATTATTGGCACCATTTTGGGGTACATGCGATTTTTTTATCACTTTTTATCCTCTTTTTTTTGGAAGGCCAAGTGACCAAAAAACAGCAATTCTGGCATATTTTTATTAGTTTTTTTTTATACAGCATTCACCATGCGTTATAAATTACATGTTAACTTTATTCTACGGGCCAGTATGATTCTGGCGATACCAAATTATAGCACTTTTTTATGGTTTACAACTTTTTGCACTATAAAATTACTCTTGTAAAAAAATGTTTTTCTGTCGCCAAATTGTGAGAACCATAACTTTGGAATTTTTTAATCGACGGAGCTGTATGGGGGCTTGTTATTTGTGAGACGAGCTATAGTTTTTAAAGGTACCATTTTTAGATAAATGCGAGTTTTTGATCACTTTTTATTCAAATTTTTGTATGGCAAAGTGACCAAAAAACAGACATTCCTGAAATGAAAATTTTATGTCATTCTATTTTCTAAGTTCAAATGGTCAACAAAATGGTCGAACGACATTTCGGACCCGGACCAAATAATGAATATGTCATCTACAAATCGCTGGAAAAATCTAATTTCCTTTAGAAA
Source organism: Rhinoderma darwinii (assembly GCF_050947455.1). Taxonomy (NCBI): domain Eukaryota; kingdom Metazoa; phylum Chordata; class Amphibia; order Anura; family Rhinodermatidae; genus Rhinoderma; species Rhinoderma darwinii. Next base: position 65,062,003 of record NC_134691.1, read on the forward strand.
CGGGTTTAATAAGGAAATTATGTATTCATCCTCGATCACCCCTAGAAATACATTTGCCCATGGCAGTCCTGTTGTTTTGAATGTACCAAACCTTATTAAACTGAAATGCATTGTGTTCGAGGATGAAAAACAGGGCGTCACAAATGAACTCTATGCAGCTTGAGCTCTTTCCAGAATCCGTTAATACACGTCTAAGGCTTCATTCACATCTGCGCTAGGGTCCCTTTCCGACGTTCCGTCTGAGCTTTCCATCAGACCCTGACTGACACAAACGGAAACCAAGGGTTTCCTTTTCCATCACCATTGATTTCAATGATGACGGATCCGCTGCCAATAGTTTCCGTTTGTCTCCGTCATGCAGGGGTTTCTTCGTTTTGACAGAATCAATTGCGTAGTCAACTACACTATTGATTCCGTCAAAACGACGGAAACCTTGTGAGAAAAACGGAAACCATTGGCACCGTATCCATCACCATTGAAATCAATGGTGATGGAAACAGAAAAGTTTTGTTTTCGTTTGTGTCAGTCAGGGTCCCGTTCCGACGGAAAGCTCTGACGCAACATCGGAACGGGACCCTAGCGCAGATGTGAACGAAGCCTAACAGAGTCTACTCCTGTTTTATGGGGGATCCTAGTGTATAGGCTTTCTACGTCTATTGATGCTAAAAGAAAGCCTTCCTCCCAGGAGAAATTATTAAGTGCATTTAGGAAATTTGTATTCTTAAAGGGAACCTGTCACCAGCATTTCACCTAATACACCAGCAATACCTGGTGGTAGTGGGTGAAAAATCATTTCAGTTAAATAACATAATAACTTTATTCAGTGGGTCATAACGATTGTGGCGATATCAAATTTATATAGATTTTGTAGGTTTTACTACTTTTACACAGTAAAAACTGTTTGTTTTTGTGTCGTCATGCTTTAAGAGCCATAATTGTTTTCTTTTTACGCCGATGTAGCCGACTTCTATTTTTTGTTGGTACCATTTTGGAGTACATGTGACTTTTTGATCACTTTTTATCACATTTTTTTTTTAAGGCAGGATGAACAGAAAACAGCAATTCTGGCATTGTTTTTTATTTTATTTTTTACAGCGTTCACCGTGTGGGTTAAATAATGTAATCACTTTATAGGTGGGATCCTTACGGATGCGGTGATACCAAATATGTGTAATGTTTTAATTTATTTATTTTTTATTCATATTAAAGTATTTTATAAGGGAAAAAGTGGGTTTATTTATTATTAACGTTATTAAACATTTTGATAACTTTATTTTTAGTCCCACTAGGGGACTTCACTATGTGATCTTCTGATCACTTTTATAATACACTGCAATACTTCTGTATTGCAGCGTATTATTGCCTGTCAGTGTAAAACTCAGGCATGGCCTAGCAGGCATTCACTACAGGCAGACCTGGGGGTCTTTGTTAGGCCACCGGCTGCCATAGAAGCCATTGGCACCCTGCGATTGCAATTGCAGGGTGCCAATGGTGTGAGAGAGGAAGCTCCCTCCCTCCAAAACCAATTTGATGCGGCGCTCACTATTGAGCGCCACATCTAAGGGGTTACATGGGTGAGATCGATGTTGAAATCGAAACTACCCATTAGTGCTGGTGTCTGGTTGTCTTTAGACAGCCCGACTCCCGCTTTAGCTGGCACAGGACACCCGTGCCGGGAATTATGTCAGAGCCCCTTGAAAAGGCTTTTTTTCAGGATTCATAATGAATATGACAGATCCTATTTACAAAAAAATTTGAAAGATCCTAACAGATCCCATTGATTTATAGTGGGTCCATCAGGTTTCTGTCAAGTTTCAGATTTTTTTTACTGGGTAGAGTGGCGCTTCATGCTACACCCTTCTGGCCATTTAAAAGCAATGGAAAACTGAACTAACATGTGTAAACCGAGCTCTAGCAGATAGGCTCATGGGGCAACTAGGAATTTGACTTACTTATGCTTGCCCTATATTAGTCCGACCTGTTGATGAATCTGAAGCACAGGGAAAGATACTAGGGTGCCGCTTGCACAGTGTGTCACCATTAATAAATCTTACCTATTGTGTGTGTGTAATTTGGAGTATATGTTATTTCCTGAAAAACCACTGCAAAATAAATTATACATTTTTGCTCGCAAACGAACCTATAGAAGAAAAATATATCAATTATATATCATTGTATCAATTATATATATCTATTGCATATATGCATATATCATTTAGAAATTTCATATATATATATATATATATATATATATATATATATATGTATATATATATATGTGTATATATATGTGTATATATATATATATATATATATATATGTATATATATATATATATGTATATATATATATGTATATATATGTATGTATGTGTATATATATATATATATATATATATATATCAGACAAAAAATGTAGACAGCACACTGCGAACACCAATGCAACCTAACCCACTGAATATAAATAAATATGCATTACTGCTAAATCTACTTATAATAGAGAGGTTCTTAGTGCACATTTTGATCAAAAAGTGTTTGCCCACTTACCACGACAAGGCGACCTCTGTAAGGTGGGGGCGACCTCTGTAAGGTGGGGACCACCTCTGCACATACACCCAGAACTGGGACTAAGCCTACATATATGTCTGGGGATGGTAGGAACCAGCATTGATTTAATTAAAATCACCCAGGGCAGAATGGGAGGCATGCAAGATCAAAAAAATGGAGGCAGTCACTAACCCCACATATATGGACAATGGCGGATTATAATATGGGCGTTTCGGGCGGTCGCCCGGGGCCCGAGGCTGCCAGGGGGTCGATCGCAGCCCGAACAGCACACTATCTTAAAAAACTATGCAGCGCTGCTAGCTGCCGCGCTGCCCGCTTCCAACTGAATCTGCGTCTGCAGGACGCAGATTCAGTTGTGTTGAATGCTGGAGCCTCGCTCCAGCATTCACTCTGCCGTGAGCGGCTCGGTGCAGGCAGGCGCGATGTAGTGACATCATCGCGCCTGCCTGCACGGAGTCATTCACAGCACAGCACAGTGCAGACGAAGAGAAGCATCGCATCCCCCACCGTCGTGGGAACCGGGATAGGTAAGCAATTATGTTTTTTTTATTTATTAGGTACGTACATATGGGGCATTATGCTGTGTCAGCTATGGGGCATTATACTGTGTCAGCTATGGGGCATTATACTGTGTCAGCTATGGGGCATTATGCTGTGTCAGCTACGGGGCATTATACTGTGTCAGCTATGGGGCATTATACTGTGTCAGCTATGGGGCATTATACTGTGTAGCAGCTATGGGGCATTATACTGTGTCAGCTATGGGGCATTATACTGTGTCAGCTATGGGGCATTATACTGTGTCAGCTATGAGGGCATTATACTGTGTAGCAGCTATGGGGCATTATACTGTGTCAGCTATGGGGCATTATACTGTGTCAGCTATGGGGCATTATACTGTGTCAGCTATGAGGGCATTATACTGTGTCAGCTATGGGGCATTATACTGTGTCAGCTATGGGGCATTATACTGTGTCAGCTATGGGGCATTATACTGTGTCAGCTATGGGGCATTATACTGTGTCAGCTATGGGGCATTATACTGTGTCAGCTATGGGGCATTATACTGTGTCAGCTATGGGGCATTATACTGTGTCAGCTATGAGGGCATTATACTGTGTAGCAGCTATGGGGCATTATACTGTGTCAGCTATGGGGCATTATACTGTGTCAGCTATGGGGCATTATACTGTGTCAGCTATGAGGGCATTATACTGTGTCAGCTATGGGGCATTATACTGTGTCAGCTATGGGGCATTATACTGTGTCAGCTATGGGGCATTATACTGTGTCAGCTATGGGGCATTATACTGTGTCAGCTATGGAGGCATTATACTGTGTCGCGGCTATGGGGGCATTATACTGTGTCGCGGCTATGGGGGCATTATACTGTGTCGCAGCTATGGGGGCATTATACTGTGTAGAGGCAGCTATGAAGGGCATTATACTGTGGGGGCAGCTATGGGTGGCAATATACTGTGGGGGCAGCTACGGGGGACATTATACTGAGCAATTACAAGAGCTGCAGGTCCAAGGGGGGAGACGCTGTGTAGCACTATATACGAGGGGGGATTGTTGTATAGCACTATATAGAAGGGAGCGCTGTGTATCACTATATCTAAGGGGCATTGCTGTGTAGCACTATATACAAGAAGGGGAGGGCTATGTGACGCTATTTACAGAGGGGGAGGACTGTGTAGCGCTATTTACAGGGGGCTGTGTGTGGTGCTATCTACAGTGTTTGACACAATTATATTCAGGGGCGCAGTCTATGGTGCTATAATATTTAGGGGCACAGTGTTTGTACTATTTTATTCAGGGGCGCAGTGTTTGGTGCTATTATATTTAGGGGTGTATCACGCTATGGAAATAAAGATAAAAACAAAGCGCACATCGTGCCTGAATTTGTATGTATAACGAAAAAATGTATATGGTCAAGGGTACTGACCTGGTGATGTTATGCTAGGAGCACAACATCCCACACGTGCATTCAGAGGTAGCTCTATCAGAGTCGGTTGCAGCCACAGTTCCCAGTCCGGAGGTTTGAGGTTCAATATCCGCTGAATAAATCCAGTATAAGGAAAAAAATCGGGGAAATCCAAGGGCGCAGCCGTATCCAGATAAAATTGTTTTTATTTTGTACATAGAACAACAACAAAAAAACCTTAGGTGTGATTTTAAAAAACAAAGCAAAATATTATACAAACGTTTTAAAGATAAAGGGTATCCAGATACACTATTAACCGATGCATATAAGAAAACCTCTGCATTGTCCCAAGAAGACTGCTTAATAAAATATACCAACAATGTACTAGAATATGGCAGTGTACCTAAAGAACAAAATGATGAGAAGAATCGAGATGATTTCGGTTTTAATTTTATTACACAATATAATACAGCGAATAAGAAAATAGGAGAGATATTAAAAAGGCATTGGCATATATTACAAAATGACCCGTTTTTACAAAAAACCTTACCTCCAAAACCACATATAACGTTCAAAAGAGCTAGAACAATAAAAAATATTCTTGCTCCAAGTCGGGTGAATCTGTCTTTTTTAAAAGACTCGTCACAAAAAATACAACTATACGACCCACTATTAGAAAAGGGGAGCTTTAAATGTGGACAAAATAGATGTCTTTGTTGTAAATCAATTACGGACAAAACATATACTTTTAGATCACACCAAACAGAAAAATTATTTAACATTGAAACGAAGCTAAACTGTCGATCTAGCTTTGTGATCTATCTTATAAACTGTATATGTGGTATTCAATATGTAGGAAGGACAATTCAGCCCCTACATTGTAGATTGAATAAACATAGGTTTAATTGTAAAAATAAATTTTTGCTCCATAGTGTCTCCAGACATTGTACTATAGCACATGAGGGAAATTTTGCATGTTTTACTATCACCCCAATCGACCAGATCTCAGTAAGTTACCCTGACCGTTTTAACGTTCTTTGTAAAAAAGAAATATTTTGGATTTATAAATTAAAAACACTGAAACCGGCAGGTCTGAACGAACTCAATGAGACCATTATTTAATGCAGTTTTTTGGCTCCATATATAATGTATGTAGACATGAAATGGGATCTTTCCAAATATCTTTATAAATTTCATAATACTTTTTTCTATGTCTAGATATGTATTCTTTTAGGTGCTTATATGTTCTCATCCAGCGTATATATAGAGTATCTTATTCATATCCCTTTTTGGATGGTCTTTGTCCGTGATTTTAAGAGAGCTGTTTCTAGTCATTATCCCTATTGATTAGACCTTAGTTACTCAGATTGTTACAATATATTTTTCTATCCACAAATTAAAAACACTAAAACCGACAGGTCTGAATGTATATAGTAAAACCATCTTCAAACTAAAAACACAAAAACCGACATTTATGAATGAATTCAAGTAGACCATTACATAACACGTTTTGTCTTTTTATATAGTGGATATAGATATATGATGTGATCATTCCTAATGTCATTTTTATCTTCTGCACTAATTTGTTTTTATGTTCAGGCATTCATTTATTTATTTATTTATTTGTATATTTCCAATTAGCGCATATAGGAAGTTACATCTTTTTGGATAGTCCTTTCACGTGTTTTTTAAGATAGACGTATGTGTTTGTGTATATATATGTATATGCTCCATGTCTTTTAGATATATTCTTTCGAATGCAATTGTTTTAACAATTTCTAATGTAATTTTTCTATGTGTATATATATACACTTTTATTACTATTTTTTAATTCTATATAAACTTGGTTGATATTTATCAATACATATATATATGTGTTTATATATATATACAAGTTTTTAAGGGGTTAACAGGCCTATTTCGTTGAGAACAACCTGTTTGAACCCGCCTTTTAATCTGACCTCTCACTTAACCCGGTAGTCATCTGTTTTTTGGATTATATAAACTGTGTGCTTTCGTAGGACAATCACTTGTACTCTGACCTGACGAAGAGGCCGGTACGGCTTCGAAACACAATCCTTTTTTTTGTTGTTGTTCTATGTACAAAATAAAAACAATTTTATCTGGATACGGCTGCGCCCTTGGATTTCCCCGATTTTTTTCCTTATACTGGATTATATTTAGGGGCACAGTGTGTGGCACCATGATAATATTATCTTTGTTTATAGGTGTGGAAATGTTGGAAAAGTGAGGAGCCAAAGACATCTGAGTGGCAAATTCTGCAGAAATGGGTCATGGCCGGGAAAAGTCGTCATGAAATCTGGACTGGATGGAGAAGAGGAAAAAAACTACGTCGTCACCTGTGAGTCACTAGATTTATAGACAATCTGTCATCTCTACTGACATGTTTATTATAGGAAATCCTTGTATTTCACAAAGTCTTTGTGCAGTCCAGGACTGATAGACAAATAAGTGTTACTATTCCCCTTGTCAGGAGAATGTGTCCCTACACGGTGCGATACTGTCAGCGATGGTCGGAGACTGTCAGTATGTGGGGACACAGCCTTTTGACAAGGGGAGTAGTAACACCCATTTGTTAATGTCTGGACAAAAAGGAAGTGTTAACAATAGTTACAGGGCGGCGGTGAAGAAGGGGGGCCCAACTATGGGTAACAGCCCAGGGCCCATGGTCTACTTAATCCACCACTGTATATGGATCCCATAAACAACACAAAAGTTTTGAACAGCACATTCCAAGAAAATGATACAAAACGTGTATGCAGGTGCAAGAACGCCTGTGACTGCAAATATATATATATATTTATTTATATATTTGCCAACTGATTCTCAATAGTTTCCTGCTATTCCAAATACTAATATAAATAACAATAGTAATCTTATTATATACAATCATTAGGATATATAAAGCTGCAACCATGAATTAAATATGTAAAAAAATATATATGTAATTTATTTTAGGCTTTTTTTGGGCTTCCTGAACTGTGTAGACGTGAACTTGATTTTATGCAGAGATTCTCTGGAATATGTGTTATCGACATATTTTTTCCATTACAAAATGACTTGTATAACCAGAGGGATATTTAAAAAAAATCTTAAAATGCTCAAATATTTCAGTAGCAGACACATTTATGCCAAACAATTAAATTCTGAAATTATAGATAGAACGCAATTGGATGTGAATATCTGAAAGTCTTCAGTGATCTGACAAGACAGGCAGCTACAAGGCCGTGCGTCCCCAAGGTCCCACTGTCTGAGTGGTTTTGAAGCATATACTAAACCAACTGCCAAAATCATCTTTAAAATGCATGTTGCATAAAGGTGCTCTGGGTTTTTCCTCTGAAGACGTTTTGCTAAGACATGAGTTTATGCAATGCTCAGGTAAGAGGTAGACAGATTACAAATGATTAAGAAAATGAGAATGGAAGGGATTAACCGTATTTTCTAAATATAAAACAATTGTCTAATCAAATGTGTCTACAGGGAATAGCCTGCAGAAAAAACTACGAGGGAGAACACATCATGACTTCTGCTTTGAAATTACATGCCAAGGTTTGTTAAATACATATACAGATATGTGGCAGGCTTAGCTACTGAATAATCTAAGTGAATCTGCTTCTTTGTCTGCAAGCATTCACTGTAGTTTACAATTTACTAACTATACTGTATTTTTTTTGTGATAGACAAATATATATGGAGATGATCAACCCTTTCACCGGATTTGTCTGATTTTATGAATTCGCAGATTCAAAAGTTCATGGAATACAAAAGTGGAATCAATGTGCCTATTGTTTTTTTAAATTCATTAAAGATTAGTTTGCAAAAGCATCCTGATATCTGGTGAAAGGGTCTTTTACACTGGCCAATATTGGGCGTAAAAACGAGCACCGATCAATGAGAGCTTGTTGATCGGCGCTCATTTGTCCTTTCACAAGGAGCTATGATTAGTAATGTATGGGGATGAGCGATCATTATTACGATTGCTTGTCCCCATGCATCTCCATTATGTAGGCAGCACATCTCCCTGTTTACAATGATAATATTTTGTGTTGCATAAGGGTATGTTCACACGGCAGCCTCTGTTACGTCTGAAATTACAGAGCTGTTTTCAGGAGAAAACAGCTCCGGCATTTCAGACGTAATGGCAAGTGCAGGTGCTTTTCACTGCGTCCATTACGGACGTAATTGGAGCTGTTTTTCCATGGTGTCAATGGAAAACGGCTCCAATTACGTCTCAAGAAGTGACAGGCACTTCTTTGAACGTCGGCACAGAATATCGTAAAGCCCATTCAAATGAATGGGCAGATGTTTGCCGACGCTTTGGTGCCGTATTTTCGAACGTAATTCGAGGTTAAAACGCACGAATTACGTCTGTAAATAGGGTGTGTGAACATACCCTAAGCGATACGATCAGCCGATGAACGAGCGTTCGCTCGTTCATCAGCTGATCGTTGCCCTGTTTACAATCAGATTATTGATTCATTCATATAAATGCTTGTTTGTCCGATCATTGGCCCGTGTAAGGGTATGTGCACACACAAAATAAAAAAAACTTCTGAAAATACAGAGCTGTTTTCAAGGGAAAACAGCTCCTGATTTTCAGATGTTTTTTTAATCAAAGTCGTGTTTTCCACTGCGTTTTTAACGCCCGTTTTTGGAGCTGTTTTTTTTTATAGAGTCTATGAAAAACGGCTCCAAAAATTGCTCAAGAAGTGACATGCATTTCTTTTTCGCGACCGTTTTTTTATGCGGCCGTTTTGAAAAACACGGCCGCGTAAAAAAGACGCCTCGTCGGAACAGAACGCCGTATTTCCCATTGAAATCAATGGACAGATGTTTGGAGGCGTTCTCTGCTTTCGATTTTTCTGCCATTTTTCGGGACATTTACGGCCTGAAAAACGTCTGAAAACACTTAGTGTGAACATACCCTAAAAGGGCCTTAAAACTATGAAACACAAATGGGCAGAAAATATTAATTCATCTCTCTCTCTCCCACTCTTTCTCATTTTCTACAGTGAAGAATACAACTGCACTATATATATTTGAAGTTAGAGATAAGTAACATACAATGTTATTTGACTAGCCGATAATTTCTCCCTTTACAATAAAAAAAATGGTCATATAAGCATCTTTAATACTTTCTTAGAGGCGCATCAGCATAATACTGCTATACTTTAAAGTACACAGTAATCTGGGAATGGATTGAGCAGAGAGAATGACAAAGTGGGGGAGATTTATAAACAATATCTTAAAAGGGTGTTCCTAATTTAAAGATTTATTTCATATTCACGGGATATGCCATAAATGTCTAAGATAGAGACCCACACCTATATCCAGAGTTCACCCTGTAACGTGGGCCTCGGTGGTTTACGTCCCTATGAAGGGTTGTTGCGGGAGAGATGGTATAAAGACAGTAATGATGGATAAAACAGATCTTCACTCGAGCCGGTGTTGTTTTAAAAAATTCCTGGCCTTGTCTAGGCCTAACCGATTTGCTGACCTGCTTGCTGCCTTGCTCCACTCAAACTGTCATGCAGTATGTCGTGAGGCTCATGCCCGGGCCGTCACCCACAAGCAGCTCCTAAATCATAGAGACTCAGGCCCAAAGCTTTCGCCGATCACACCAAACGGCAGCTTCAACAACTTGACTCACTGAGGTTTGCCCACATACGGTACAGTAAACAGCGGGAACATAACCCTTTTATAATGAACGCACTGGCCCAGTGTCAGGGAACTGCAATGCTGCAACCTCCTGGCGTTATGGTGTGTCAAACAGCTTTCTAAGATGGCATCCAGGCTGCTCATCCAGATGCCAAGCAAATTTGAAACACAGGAAGACAACCATAATTTGCCCATCCTGCCAAAGAAACATAAATTTTATAGTGCAATCATACAACGTAACATGCATATCTTCTTAAAGATAACGCTTCCTGGGGGTAGAAAAGTCATAACACAGCACTTATATACAGATACTGTGCATAGATTAAATAAACCATTCTGGCAAAACATAAATTAACTGTCACATTGGGTTTGTGGACCCACTGGGCCGTACCGCCTTGACGGTATGGCAGCTGGCCAACAGGGCGCAGGTCACAGTCTATAGTTCGTATAGTGTACCTGTGGCAGCTCGGACAGTAGCAAGGCCGGCTCGGCTGGGACTAGGTAGCAGGTAGACATCAGGCGTGGAGTAGCAGGACAGGCATGGAATACAGCACAGCACGACTCCAGCTCAGCACGGCACTTGACCAGGATAGCATGCGATACAGGATAAAGGATACAGGTACGGGGAACACTGGGAACTGGAAAACACTAGGAGACCATTTGCATAGACAAACTTTGTATACGACAAACAACGCTCAGGCATTGCAGGGAGGGGCACAGCCCTTCTTATAGCCCAGGGTGCTCTGGGAGCAATCAGCTCAATCTCCCACCTGTATGCGCTTTGGCTTCTTAAGTCTGGACTGAGCTCGCAAGCGCACCCTGGTGGTCACTGTGGAACAGGACGGTCGTATGTGAAGACATCTCTGGAGAGAAGGGCGTCGACTGGATGAAAGGAGTTCGTGGTCAGCTACCACGGACGTTACATTAACCTATTAAGATATGGGAATTCTCCAAACACTCTTACAACCGACACTTATCCCGGCTGGTGAGGCGGTTGCTCATCCGTTTCCGTACCTCCAATTGAAATGAATGGAGTGAGCTGGGCCAACTCTCCATTCATTCTCTGCCTGTATGCGATGGCTGCCTCACTAAGTGGGATGAGGGTCAGATGACCCCCGTTATGAAGATAGGTGTGTCTATCAGAACTTTATAGCATATCCTGTTATAAATGTTATGAATGTTTAAGTTGGGAAAAACCCTGAATTTAGGAGTCATTTAAAATGGTGCAAATTGTTTCAAATTAAACCAAATATTCATGTGGCATGATAAATTTGGCTCAACTCGCTAGGCATGTTAGGCACTTCTTTATGCCACCTCATTGCTAGTGTACCTATGCACCCAATAATGTGGTGGAAAAAAACATGGCTCACATTTTTAATTACTTATTTCCTTTTGTCGACTACTCTCAGCCGAAGCTTAGCTTTTTTTTAAACACTTTTCCAAACTGTAGAGGTAGGCATAAAACACATAATATATTTGGAGCACATCATGTATTGCACTTGTTTTGCAAAAATTTGCAACAGAATCCTGGCACATATTGCCTAGTAATCACCCCCATTAGGTTTATTTGTAGTACGCAAAAATAACATCTGATTTGATTAGCAAAAATAATATCTGATTTTATTAGCAAAAATAACATCTGATTTGATATGTCAATGATCTCCAAGAAGAATTTCAGATTTGAAAACATTTCCTAGGGTATTTTTGTTCCTGTCATTTTTCTTGTTCTCACTAATCCATTGCCCAGCAGTGCTATATTTTTGGCTCCTGGATTCTGTTGATAGAATTGTTGTTTGGCTCACCATTGCATAATTTAAACTGTGTTTAACATGAATGCTGAAAATTATTCATGTTAAACATTAAATAGGCAGAGGTCATATAAATTAAGATCTGTAAATTATTCTAGAAACACATGCAAACTTTCACGACATACTGCAAACCACAAATAGTTCTTGGTGTCCGTAAAAAATTCTAGTATACGAAGCATTACAATTCTAAGAAGTAATCAATTATAGAAATAGTATGGAATACATACTATATTAATAGTGTCAGTATAGTGGCTATGTATTTATATATATGTGTATATATATATATATATATATATATATATATGAAGTCCACCGTCCAGCAGCACTAGCTTTAAGAGTATAGATCGGTGCACGCCTAGGGAACCCGATCACAGTTCCATATCCAATAAACATCCAATGATAGGCAGCACTCCAATGTCAAGGTGAAAAAATTACTTTAATAGCCGTCGTGTGACATTTCGGCTCAATACAAGGAACCCTTCTCAAGCATGCTTGAGAAAGGCTCCTTGTATTGAGCCGAAACGTCGCACGAGGGCTATTAAAGCTATTTTTTCACCTTGACATTGGAGTGCTGCCTATCATTGGATGTTTATTTTATATATATATATATATATATATATATATATATATATATATATATATGTGCCATACATTGTTCATATACAAAGTGTTATACATTTTTCAGACTAATAATGTCAAACAGTGTCCAGACCAATAAGATTAAAAAGTGCCACAACCAATAGTGCTATAAAGTGCAATATAATGCCCAGCCGAATGGTGCCATACCGTCCTCCAGTAGTATAAAATTAAAACATAAGCCAAGATGCAATTTTCCTTTTTACTTGCTGGTCAAAGGAAGCAGGCAGCCTGCACAATTTGGGCAGTAAATGTAAAAGCAGAAAGCTAAGAGTTACATTATACCCAAGAATTGTAGTAAAAGAAACTAACCAGTGTTCTTGGTTTCAGTTAAAAAATAAATAAAAAAATAGGCCTGCTCCACCAATATCGAGACAGATAGCAACTATGTCAGGTGCACAGATGTAACATGGGAGGGCGTCCCAACCATTTCAGTATATAGGCCCCAAAGTTTCTGATGGAAGCCCTAGTCTGAAAAAATCCTTTCAAGAGCACAAATCATCACTGTGACCCTTTGTTATTGGTTGGATCATCAAAAGTGTTGCCATATTTATGGCTACTATACTTATAGTGGTTGTACACTATTAGAAAAATAGGGCAGCTTTCTTCCAAAAACAGTACCACACCTGACCACAGGTTGTGCATGGTATTACAGCTAAGCCCTAATAACTCCAGTGGAGCTAAGCTGCAATAACAGACAGAACCTATGGACAGGTGTGGCACTGTTTCTGGAAGAAATCAGCCATGTTTTTCTAAACCTGGAAAACCCCTTTAACATCATTTGAGCTTGCTGATAAGCCAGAAATTCATCTCTTCACCTCATAACCTAGTGTAAGACATACTATTTGGATTTCCACGGGGCAGCCCCAGTATTATGAATCACATGCTGTAGAAGGCATAGTACAGTACTGCATTGCAATTTTGCCATATGGCAAAAAAAAATAATGTACAGGAACACCTGGCAGCACATTGGAGAGCAAGAGTCCACATCCATCATTACAATGTTACAGCAGATGGAATATATAAATTATGCATCCTTCCCTGCATACAAGGAAAGTCAGAGCTCATTTTTAACAACAGCTAACTAGTATGTAAACTATAATTTTCATGTAAATGAGAATTATTCTTACAGTTATGTATGTTGGAAAATTTCCTAATTGGTAATATAACAGATATATATATATTCAGTATCTATTGTGTCATACAATACACCAAGCACAGTCAGATTTGGGAAAGAAGGTGTCTTATATGTCATAAAAGATGTATTAATAAGCAGAGTTCTTTGAAGACAATCTATTATACTATTCTATAATATTCTTCCTAATGATTTTCCGAAACATTCTTCTAGTTACTTCCCAGGCAGTGTAAAGCACAAGGTCATTTCTTGAATGAGTATGAGTAAAATAAAGTTACAGAGGACTTCTAATGAGGATTCATCCACAGGTAATGTTTTAAAACTTTAAATCAAGAATAAGATAAGCTTATCTTAAGTGTTTTGACATTCTATTTCTGAAGCAAGATATTTTGGAACCAAATAAAAAATACCAATCCACACAGCATCCTTCGACATATTCATATACATTATGACAAAAAAGCACCTAGAGACACTTCCTTGGAATATATTACTTTCTTTTTTTTTTTCCTTACATGTGATCCAAATGTATTGGGCAAGTTATAGATAAAATGAAATCAGTGGCACCAGCTCGCAGTTTGGTTGGGTCTTGTTTTTTACCGGACCCAAATATGTAGTATAATGTGTCGTTTGGGTCTTGTGCAGGAAACTGAACCTGACGTAAAACATGTAAATGAGCTGTGCCGCCTAGGAATGGCAATAGCTGACTGCTGGGGCAGGAGTAGGATGGGTTAAAACAGTTGGACAGGCCACAGGTAGGTGTTCAAAGTGTTAAGAGGAAAGGTGTGGTTAACAGGTCAGGTGATGTTAAAGGGTATAAAAAGTCACTCCCTTAAGAGTCTGGTCTTTTTCCCTCTGGACCTGTGGAGAAAAGAGTTGTGTGGGTACCATTGTTATGGCTGTCCCCTTTATGGACTTATTCTTGCAGAAGGTGAGGCGTGAGGGAGTTGGCTGGCTTACCTCTGTTCTTGGGGCTGCTGGTGCTGCTACTCCTTCCTTCATGACTCCCCCTGTTGTGGCTGGCGGGTCCCTGAGGCGCATGGGCAGCCATCTAGATTAAGCCCCAGTCCTTCTGGTTCCTGGCGGCGCCGGGAGAGTGGCATAACAGTCACTTCTGCCACCGCTATAGAGCTTAGTTCGGTGGTGGCTCCCACTATGGATAGTGCTGGGGCTTTAGGCCCTGTTTTCCCTTCCCCACCACTCACGCTCCCCAGCGAGCGTTAGGTTGTTTAGCCGCGCCTCCTGCACACACGGTTAGCCCAGTAGCGCTGGGTTTCTCTTCCCCTGTGGCCAGAACACCACAAGCACCCCTCATCATGGGACAACAGGCTTCTAGTGGCCAGGAGTCTGGCTCATGGTCGATGGATACCCCACCCCCGTTCCAAGATTGGTCCCTGTCAGTACCTCAAGTGTCTGGGGTACCATTACCCCCCATTTGCCCACCTGCTACGTCACTTGCTCAAATGCCTGCTCATCCCATGCCAGCTGCACAACAGCTCGCTGCCATACCGCCTTTGTCCCCAGTGAGGATGTCACGCAGTGCTCATAGGCGGATTAGTGACAGATCCTCACGATCATTTTTCCGGGGTTCTAGGCCTCGTCGCCACCATGGTTCTGCATGGTATCGTCATCGCCAGTCCTGACACGATTACAGGGTTTCTGGGAGCTAAGGTCGATCTGCAAGGTCAAGATCCTCACGATGGAGGTTCCCTTCATTAGCGGAACGCTCTTCCTACAACCCCTTGAGTTCTGGTAGAATGGTCCGCAAACGCAGTGTGAGGTGGGAGCCTCGGCGTTCATTGGTGTCCAGTCGGCAAAGTGTGCCGCCGGCCCCTCCTTCACTGCCTCCAGTGGTAGCGGAAGACGCACCTTTGGTACTGTCTACACCATCGACTGTGCCGCAGGATGGTGAGTACCCTTTCACTGGGGCTTGGGGTTCGGGTGGTGATGTGTTAGACTTTATTGGAAAAACTTGCTCCTTCCGTAGTTGCCCCTACCCCCTTTTTGGCCCCCTGCTGATACCGGTGGGTATCTACAAGGAAGGTTTATTTTGCGGTGTTAGCCCGCTTGGGGCCTACGTCAGTGAGGAAATAAAGCAAAAAATATGGGATAACGCTTGCATTGATAAATGAGTATAAAAGTAAGTATCCGGCACACCAATTTGAAAAAAAGTTAATTTTTTTTATTTTTTGTTTTTTATGCCAGTGCGCTTGTTGTGGTAATAGCGGCTTGCCGCTTTGTCATGGCGCGATGACAAAGCGGCAAGCCGCTATTACCACAATAAGCGCTCGTCTATGCAGTATTCTCAGCATGGCTCAGTGCCTGAAGTAGGTCGTATTGACCGAAACGTTGCACTCTGCCACTGGCATTAAAAACAATAAATAAAAAAATGTTAACTTTTTTTCAAATTGGTGTGCCGTATACTTTCTTTTATACTCATCATTTAGGTTTGGCCCCTATCCGTGCAAAACCACTTCCACCCAGTATCTGGTGCTATCTGAACCTATACACTACATTGATAAATGGTCGTCAGTTTCTGTGGACCAGACTTCGATCTGTTTCTGTTGGCCAGACAAAGAAAGACATATAGAGCGGCCTTTAAACAAATGGCTAAAAGTCGCAAAAACTATGAGTAATTGGCTGCAATCCTTTTCTGTGTTGGGTTGTATAATAGGTCAAAAACATCCAGAGAGGTGTTCAGAGTTGTTGAATACGTTGAAGTGATTTATAATGCTTTAAAGGCACACGGGGGTTCTGCGTGGTGGCGATACGATAAAGAGTTTCATCCTCGCTTATCACTCCAGCCATCTGTTGGTTGGGCAGTAAAAGCCACTGATGTCTGGTTGAGGTTGATGATGTCGCAGCGGATGCATCCCTTTCCAGAGTGCGCCACTGGGCCATAGCAGCCTCGGGAGGCAGAGTGGCAGTTAAATGACCAGGCACCTGTTGGCTCTTCAATGAGGGTCATTGCAGGTTCTACGGTCTCAAACACAAGTGTACCACCTGTGGGGGCACGCATACAGCAGTTAAATTCACTCGTCCCCAAAAGCCACCCATTAAGCCTCAAGGGCATACTGAGACCAGGGACTCCAATGATCATACCCGCGATGGAGCCCTGGCTCACGTTGTTTCTTAGAATCGATGACGCAGCTACACTTCGTTTTGGCTTTGGTTTTCGTTTGGTTTCTTCATCCCCTTTACGCTTAGTCGGTCCCCTTTTTTCTCTGGAAACCTCAAATCAGCTTGGGATAATCCTCAGGTTCTGAGAGAAAAAAATTGCAAAGAGGTCACGTTGGGGCCCTTTCCGTGACCCTCCGTTTACCAACCTCAGGGTCTCCCCCTTAGGGATAGTGCCAAAAAAGGAGTCAGGCAAGTTAAGGTTAATTCAGAAGCTGTCATTTACTAAGGGTTGTTCTGTAAATGATGGGATTTTGAAAGAGGAATTGTCTGTTTCTTACATATCATTTAAAAGGGCGGTTGTGCTGGTCAAGGCCTGTAGCCCGGGGGCATTGCTGGTGAAATCTGATATTGAATCGGCTTTCTGTTTATTAACGGTTCACCCCGATTGTTTCCACTTATTGGGGTGCATGGTGGATGACTCCTATTATCCTGATATGTGCCTGCCCATGGGCTGCTCTATATAGTGTAATTTCTCTGAATTGTTCAGCTCCATTTTGGAGTGGGTGGTGAGATATGAGACTGGTTTATCGGCAGTTTTACATTACTTAGATGATTTTTTATTTGTGGGTCCTGCGGACAGCCCCCATTATGTTTTTTTGTTAAACACCTTTTGTTTTTTCATGCATCGATTCCGGGTTCCTTTATCGGGGGAGAAGACGGAGGGTCTGTCCACTTCGTTGTCCTTCTTGGGCATTGAATTGGACATGACTCTGATGATCTTTCGATTGCCTGCTGACAAGCTGTCTAGACTGGGTGAACTCATAAACGCTTTTTGTACGGTGTCGAAAAGTTACCCTTTAACAAATGCAATCTTTACTGGGGTTGCTGATTTTTGCCTGCTGCGTCATGCCCATGGGACGCGTTTTTCCTCCCACAAGGGGAGTAAGAGCCCCGGGGCACAGAATTTGTATCATGACTGCGTTACGCTTGGACATGCTGGTGTGGAAACAATTTTTGGAAAATATAACGGGTATATTTGTTGCAAGAATTAGAAGTGTCTAATGAAGACATATACTTGTTCACGAATGTTGCGGGGTCCTCAGGTTTTGATTCTATCCTGGGATGTCATTGGTGCGCACACCCCTGGTATGTTAGGCGAGTGGGCTATGCAAGAATCTCACTTTGCTGGAGCTCTTCCCTATAGTGCTAACGGTTGAGTTATGGGGGGAACTGTTAGCTAGAGTGTTTTTTTGGACAGATAATCTGAGTGTGGTTTTCTGCATTAATCATCTATCTACTTCATTTTTTCCAGTGTTGAGCCTACTTCGTCATTTGTTCCTTCGTTATTTGGACTTTAATATTTGGTTTAGAGCTTGTCATGTGCCGGGATTACAGATTACTGTTGCTGATATCTTATCCCAGTTTCAAATTCATGTGTTTCGGGAAGTCTTTCCGGGAGCAGACCTGGAGGCATACTCTTGCCCGGATCGGATGTGGGGGCTGGTCATGGGGGATTGATGCCGCTTGTAAGGAATTCTGTGGTTCCCTGTACTTGGGCTTCGTATGGTAAGGCATGGGGGAGAGGTTGAAGCGGCGTTTGGCTTGGCATTCTTTGGTGCAATGGGCATAGGTGAATTAGTTTCCGCTGCCAAGTCCAGGCCAGGTGGTTTGGGTCAAGGAGATGTAGTCTTGGGTACCAGTTTTGTCCGCCTACGTATTTGCCTCTCTAAAACGGATCAGTATGGAAAGGGATCTTGGATATTTATAAAAGCGTTGGTCAGTGGTCCTTGCCCAGTTAGTTTAGTGTCCTCGTTTGTCACGTTATGCATGAATGGGTCCCAATTCTTGTTGCATGATGATAGCACTCCGCTTACCAGGTTTCACTTTACTGCGATGTTGAAGAAATGCCTAGAGGTGGCAGGCGTACTCCTGGGCAAGTATGGCACATATTCATTTCGCATAGGCATGGCTACGGAGGCGGCGGGGGTTGGGCTTTCTGAAAGGGAAATTATGTGTATTGGATTGTAGCATTTGCAATGTTATGCAGGTTATGTTCTCCCTGGATTGTTGTACTGTTAATGTTTTCTTTCTTATTTTAGGTCGACCAACTGTGTGGATAATTGGTCACTCATATGTCTTTTGGGCTGGCCAACGAGCTGAATGTCGGCCTGGAGGGCGAAGTTTGGGATTCCAATCGGCAGACATGCACTGGAGGGGTGTGCGAGGATTGCGCTCGTCTCAAGTCCTTCCAGAAATTGTTTCAATTAGTAGGGATGTTCGGGTTTCTGTGGTGTTAGTTTTGCACGTAGAGGGGAATAATATGTGTTTTGTTCGCATAGCTGAATTGTTGACCCTGATGAAGATGGATGTTGGGGGAATGAGCGTATTCTTCCCTGAAGTGATAATCATCTGGTCGGAAGTGGTCCCACGTGTAGTTTGGCAGGGGGCCAGGGACGCAGGTGAGGTGGAGAGGGCCCGGCAAGTGGTGAACACGCGGATGGCGCATTTTGTTAGGAATTGAGGTGGGGGGTAATTCGTCAAAGGCAGTTGGAAGGGGACAATAGTCACCTAATGATGCCGAATGGGGTTCATCTTAACGATATTGGCTTTGGTATTTTCCTATCTGGGTTGCAGGACGGTATAGAACAGGCCTTGTTCCTGCTTGGTGGGGGTCGGAGAGCAGTGTAGGGATACCTGCACTCCTTGTGGTGGTTCTTAATTAAAATCATGGCTATGGGCTGACGGGCGTTTCACACTGCTGGGAGACCAGTTTGAGTGTTACAACACTGCTGGTATGTTTTCATGTTTTTTTGCCACAAGAGTTTAAAAATAAATAAATAAATAAAGCTATGGCCGCACCCCATCCACAAAAAATAAGGTTATGTGTCCTGGGGTTATTTATTTCTTAGTAATAAGAGAGGTGGCATATTTAAAGTTGGTAAGAAAGTGGTTGCTGCTCCCTGCAGTCCGGGACGGAAGGTACTAGATTCAATCCGACACATTGTACGTACTACTATGGCACCATATTTCTCCAGTTGGAGCAGAAGGTTTTAACGGTAGGTCATATTTTTTTTTATAGTTCATATTCTTGTAGTTCTGGTTTCTGAAGCAATAGTTTATTGATGGCTGGGCTATTGACTCTACAACCAACAGAACTATCCTTCTTTCATATATGAATCTTAGATTGTCCACTCCAGATGACCCCTAGAATCACTTCCTTTATAATTTTTGGATGTGAAATAAATGTGGCAATGCTAGCTTTTTTGTATTCTACCTTTTTTTTTATTTATTTTTTTACATATGGTAAATTTACACATGTGGTACTTGAAAAAAATGCAATTTTTAATCTTATCACCTGACCTAATAACTGTACAATATAGACATAAATGTATCCATTTATTGTAGAATGGGGTTCTACTACTGACAGATAACACGTGATCATAACACATGACAATAGCAAGACAATGATGATTTTCTCGGAATACAAGACTTGTATATCTGTAATATCGGTCACTATAGGATCTCAAGTTATTCATAAATACGAACATGTGGATAATGTTTTCCCTTCAGTATGTCAGGATTGCGTTGGGCTGTGTCCTGAAAATGAGACAAGCAATGCCACTGCTTTCTCCCTATGTCTGGGTCAAACAAAATTGTTTCTTTTTCTCTTACTAGTTTTGTTCCAATGTATTTTTACCTCTACAGCTAAAGCTTGTAATCCTTGTTTTGTCCCTCATCCAGAATCACAGATTTGGTCAAGAAAACTTTAAATGTTTTGTCTCCATCTTAAATCCATTGCTGAGGCTCATTTTCTTTACATTTAATGCTCCGATAGCTTACGGACAATCACAGAAGCTTTCTTTTTCCAGATTGTTATATCTTGTATAGTTATTGGTTCAAAAGCAACTGCACTAGGTAATCCCACTTATGCCAAAACGTTGCGTCATTGGCTCCATTGGGAAACACTGCGTAAATCCATGGAACAAATAAATAAGTATTTTTCATGCTACTACACTTTTAAATTCGTACATTCACAATCTATAAACTACTGATGCTATGAAAATAGTATTTGATATAAGTACATATATAGTAGTTTATTGATTATTAAAAGAAACGCTAATCCTAGAAATTAATGATAAAAGGAAACAGAGATAAACGTGCACACAGTGTTTGTTAGTCTACAGGTTATTCTCAATGTTCTGGAAGCAAACGGTTTTGTAGAAATCTTGCAGAGAACAAGGGTTCATTTATTCCCGATCTCTTCCATTTTTGTCTAGCAGATGGCTGAGGGTTGGGGCAGGGCCTAGCTTTTCTGCTGCCTGAGGGAAACTTGAAATGCCCTACCCCCCCCCCATCCGCAAAAAAATCTTAAGAAATCCAAGTAGCCAACCTTTATTGGATCATTCACACATGTAACTTGAAACAAAAAAATTAAAACTATGTAAAAAAAAACGTTCATACAGCTAACTTTTTTTTTTTTGGTAGGTTCCACTGGACCGTTTGGACTAAGTTGTAGATTCGTTGAACTGCTTTGATGATATACGTTGTTTTTTTAACCCCTTCCCGACATTTGACGTATCCATACGCCAAAGTCGGGTAGGGTAAGTACGGAGCGGGCTCACGGAGTGAACCTGCTTCATACGATGCCGGTGTTGGCTGTTTATTACAGCCGACACCTTCAGAGTAACTAGCGGCATCGCGCTCAAGCGCGATTCCGCTCGTTTAACTCGTTAAATGCCACAGTCAACAGAGACCGCAGCATTTAAATTGTTAGAGAGAGGGGGGCAACCCCCTCTAACAGCTCATCGCACCCCCCCCCCCCCGCAACCAATCAGACTGTTGCGCCGGGAGCCAATAAGATCGTAGGGCTGCCGGCCAGTTAGATATCGGAAGAGGATACATGCCCCTTTCTCCATTTGAATGACATGAGATTGAACCAATAGAATGGGAGTAAGTACAACGGGTAAGTTCCCATGTACCTGTAGTTATGTCAAACAGCATCAACATGCTGTACACTAGAGTAAGGGGATCAGCTCATCTTCATAGAAGGCGTCCGTTAAAGGTAATAATAGGTCAAAAGTTTTCACCACAATCAACTATAGCAGCACAATAGCGGATGCATTGACTCCAAAGGGTGATCCTACTACGGTCTCTGCAAAATCAAATCTCGGCATATAGATGCAGAAATAGCATATAAAGAGGGGAAATAGCACGCTTAAGGAAATGACACATAAAACAAAGTGGTTGAAATGTCAAAGTAAGACATATTAGTGAATAGGTTTAGAAATGTCTCAGTAGAATATACCGAAATTTAATGAATGTTGACCACAAGGGTCACAAAACATGTTTAACAAGTACATAAAACCAGCCAGACAATTGCAATTGTCACAGGAACGCTGCAAATGTAAAGCCCTCATTCAGTCCATTTGGACTCAGGGAGTTTAGACGGTATATCCATCTTGCCTCTTCTTTCAATAATTTCCGATCAAGATTACCAGCTTGTGGACCCATTTTGATCTGCGAAACACCCCAAACTTTTAACAATCGAGTTTCACCATTGTGGAAGGACCTAACGGGTCTTGATAGGGAGGTGTCCTCTTTTTTATTTATAGAGAAGAAATGTAGAGAAATCCTTCTTCTAAGTTCTTGTATGGTCTTCCCCACATATAATTTAGGGCAGGGACACCTCACCACATAGATCACTCCACTGCTTTGGCAGTTAATAAATTGTTTAACATGAAAGAATTTATTATCAACGGGGTTGCAGAAACTTTTTGTAGTAGACATATATGGGCAAATGGAACATCTGCCTCAGGGATGTGAACCCGTGACAGACGATTTCAACCAACACATGGGTACTGATGCAGAATTAGAGTAATGACTGTGTACGAGGTAATCACGTAAATTTTTACCTCTTCTGTATGTTATATTTGGCACAGGAGAGATCTGATCACGTAAATCGGGGTCCTCAAGTAGGATGGGCCAATGTTTCTGTAAGATGCCTCTCACCTAGGAGGAGTATACACCATAGGTACCGATGCATCTAATAACTGATGAGGACTTGATGTATTTATTTTTTGAAGAACTCTCATGGTTAGGTTTACATAAAAGATTTTGTCTATCCGTCGCCCTGGCATAGGCCCTATGTAGGCATTTCTTCGGGTAACCACGAGCAAGAAATTTCAAGAAGAGGCCGTCACATTCAATCTTAAATGATTGCTCATCAGAACAATTTCTTCTCGCTCTTAAGTATTGACCAATTGGGATACCTGTCTTCAGTGCAGGGGCATGATGACTATCCCAATGTAAAAAAATATTTTTCGCTGTGGGTTTGCGACAGATATTGATTTGGACACTACCACTAGGATCCAATGAAATTTGAAGGTTCAGAAATGTGATTTCAGTATAATGTATCTCATAAGTAAATTTCATCCCTATTGAGTTACTGTTCAGTACCGACATGAAGTCTGAAAATGTGGAAGAATCACCCTCCCAGAGGATCAATATATCGTCTATATATCTACCCCAAAATAAAATGTGACAAGTAAAACAAAGTAAATCTTCAGAAAAAACAATGGTGTCTTCCCACCACCCCAGAAATAAATTTGCATAAGTGGGGGCACAGGCTGTGCCCATAGCTGTGCCCTTTAACTGGTGATAGAATTTTTTGTCAAAAATAAAATAATTATGGGTTAGCAGAAACCGGAGAATTGAGAGTACAGATTTATTGTGCATATGAAATTGTGTGCCTTTTGTACTAAGAAAATGAGTAACTGCAGTGAGACCAATTTCGTGCTGTATGTTTGTGTATAATGACTCGACGTCAATACCGGCAATCATAGTGGATGAACTAACATGAATATTCTGGATCCTAGTGATAGTGTCCTTAGTATCCCTAAGATACGATGGTAGAGAAGTAACAAATGGTGAGAGTATTTTGTCTACATATAAGCTGATACCCTGTGTGAGGCTATCATTGCCAGACACAATGGGTCTGCCAGGGACAGGGCAAGCAGCCTTATGGATTTTTGGTAAAGCATAGAAAGTGGGTATTGTGGGACTTGGATTAAAAACAGATCTGAACTCATTATTGGTGATAATGTTAAGGGTTTTCGCATCACAAAGAAGAGTGTTCAATTCCATTAGATAGGACTCAGTAGGGTTCCTATTGAGGATGGCATATGTAGCAGTGTCATCCAATAACCTGTGGACCATACATACATAATCCCCTTCATCCATGACCCCAATATTGCCCCCCTTGTCTGATGGTTTCACGACAAGCTTTTCATTCTTGCACAGTTCTTCTAGTGTCAATTGTTCCATCCTACTGAGATTACTAGAGGTTTTAGTTTTGTTTTGTTTTAATTTTTTTAAGTTCAGCACACACCATTTTCACAAATATGTAGATGTGGGCATATTGAGCAAAGGGGGGAGTTAGCTTTGACTTGGGTCGTAAGGATGAAAAAGGGCCCTGCACATTAGTATCACTTATCTCATTTCCAAGCAGCAAATTTTCCAGGTCTCTAAGGGTATTATTCTCAATCCTATCAATATCATTGTCTTGTATTGTGTGTTATTTTTTAAATATTTTCCTAGGGCTAACTTCCTTGTGAATAAATTGATGTCCTTCACCCAATTAAACTCATCAAACACTGGAGTGGGGGTGTAGGATAGTCCTATTCGTAGAAGAGTCTCGTGATGTAAACTTAGTTCAATGGAGGATATATTGCAAATTTGCATTGCATTCCCTCCAGTATCAGTGGAGTGAATAGACCCTGTCATTGGTTCAGACCACAATGTAAATTGGGTGCCCCTAAAAAAGGAAACCCATTGGTAACTCCAGTATTGGTGGTATTCACATTGGTTGGACATCTGGTATTTCCAGAATTCGAGATCGTGCCCACTGGACGGGGGGTTGATGGTACAGTTGTTGTAAAGGATTTCCCAGACCAGCTTCTGTGTCGATGCCCGTGATTAATCAGTCTGCATCTGCTCCTGGGTCTGATAGAGTGGCTCGATCTGCTACCACTCAGGCTGGTAGGCTGAGGAGTGGGAGAACCTATCACAGCCTGGCCAGACGGAGCTAGTTCCCGCCCTCGGTCTATTTCAACCTTCATTTCCTGTTTTTCCTTTGCCTGTGATTCTGTCAGATTTCCTTGCTCTGCTGTTCCTGATTGTACTATTGACCTCTGCTTAAATTTGACCCTGGCTTTACTGACTACTCTCCTGCTCTGCGTTTGGTACCTCGTACACTCCTGGTTTGACTCGGCTCGTTCACTACTCTTGTTGCTCACGGTGTTGCCGTGGGAAACTGCCCCATTTCCCTTAGCTTCTGTGTAACCTCGTCTGTTTGTCTGTCGTGCACTTATTGAGCGTAGGGACCGTCGCCCAGTTGTACGCCGTCGCCTAGGACGGGCCTTGCAAGTAGGCAGGGACTTATTGGTGTGTAGATTAGGGCTCACCTGTCTGTCTCCCTACCCCAACATTACAATTGTATAGCTGAGATAATGGATACCTTTTAATATGCCTGAATGAGGACAATAAGCAACGCTAATGCACACCATGGTATATGGAAGTAAATATCCAATAGGGGTAAGGCTGAAGAAATCCCCGTAAGGTTACCATTATTCCAGCCCACTGAGGAGGGAGCGAGGACGCAATATCAATTTGAGTCCGATGACGTATTAGCGCCCGCGTCTGGTTGGATGTTCGATGACCGAGCCCCCAGAAGAGGCGGAGCTTACTGACATACAAAAGGAGCGTGTTTAGAAGCGCTCGCTGCCACTGCCATAAGATCCGTTATGCCATTATTCTCAACATCTCCCTGACGAGCCAGTGTTTAACTGGCGAGGCGCGTAGGAGCTGGAGCTTCAGTTAGGGAAACAATCTCAATATTAGGGATAGGTTCCAGAGACAACAGGGTCGTTCTTTTCAGAACGAGTGCCCGGAGTGTTGTCAACAGTGAGGGCTCAGGTTGAGGCTGAAATGACAGATAGAATGCCATTGTGCAATTTCATATGATCCAAGCTTACCCTGCTGTGTACTCAAGGAACTATAACCCTGTATTCATCACTGTGAATATCTATTGATGTATATGTTTAACAGTACAAAAGTATATATAATAATATATTGATATTCCATTTTATATGGGTTCTATTAAAAGTTATGTTTTAGTTGATAAAGAAAAAAAAAGTTACGTTTTATACACTAATCCTTCCTCAATATATTAGATTTAGAATTTTTAGAAGGTTTATAGTTGTAAAAAAAAGTATGATTTTTTTTACATTCTAGTTAATTCCTCTAGTAATCATATAGTGTTACCTTTAAACAGACATTTTATTCACATTACTATGCCGTTAATTCTGATATATTACATGTCCAATTTAGAGTACTTGGGTTGAGGCTTGCGGTACGACAACAAATGGTTGAGGGTTTCGACGAGGTGTTTATTTTTTGTCATTTATTTTTATACTTTTATAGTCTGTACCTCAAAGCTGAAAAAGACTATTGGGGGGGACTATTTTATTTTATATTATACTTTTCCATTGTACCTTTAATTACACAGCAGCCCCAGTAACAGGGAAAATCTGCCATTTTTTAGTGACAATTGTGACTGCTAGTGTAGGGCCAGGTCTAGTAAGATCCAGCAACAGCCTCCGGCTACCAACATCCCAGCAATCACTTGGTCAGTCATGTGATTACCGGGATCAATAGAGGCAGCAGCACTTCAGCTATTAAAATCCATGACCATTAGATTACAGATGCCTCACAGTAGATCATACAAGATGCTGATTACTTGTGAATATGCAAACATACCTGGTAAAATATCAAAACAGATCAGATAAAGGTTCCTATTAATGAAAAAGATTTCAGTAGATCCTATCCAATCATTTTGGTACCAGAGAAGGTGGCAGGTTAGCATTGGCCCCCTAGATACCAGAGGATCCTCCAGTGAGCTAAGGCTCCGATAAAATATAGCGCCCCAAAGGTCCAGCAGCAGACAATCCCAGTTACAGCTGAATTTAGAGCCAATCACTTGTGACTGGAGTGTATTTCTTAAGGGTTGATTCACAAATAACCTATTAAATCTTATTAATAATATGTCTATTGTGTAAATTGATAACAATAAAGTTGAGAATACAATTTATTGAGAAAGTTTGAACTTGATGGACCTGTGTCTTTTTCAACCTATGTAACTATGTAAGGATACAATTTAAAGTGGACGTACGCATGTTCTGTATAGACAGAGACTCGGCCCTCAGACTTATACAATCCTCAACATTGAAATTGCAACATCAAGTAGGAGAAGCCGTAAGGTTATGCAAATCAAGGAAGTAGCAGGTGTCGCTAAGATCTGCAAATGATCAAATTTTCAAGCACCTAGATCCAATCTGTGGCATGTGGGAGGGGCATAAATGCCAGATTGAAAGCAAAGTTTTTTAGCCACATGAAGCCTCTAATATCGGATCAAGTGGTGTGGGATGATTGTGCGATGCCTCCTGTACGTCGACGTGCCAGTTATCGCCACTTATCGCAAACTGAACGGGACAGAATCCTTGAACTGAGAGACCTTGGTTTATCACTCTGGCAGATCGCTACGCACCTAGGCCGAGTTGTCAGCACTGTTCAATGTTGTGTGTTTTGAAGGATGGGAGAACAACAACAAACAGGAATGACAGCAAGAGGTGCGTGGGTGTAAACCTCTGGACAGACGGATCGTCTGCTTGTAAGAATGGCGCGTAGTGATCCATGCTGTACTACAAGTGAAATTGGACACCACCTCCCTAGTGTTGACAGAAACCATCAGAAGGTGTTTGCACGATATTGGGCTACGATCCAGACGTCCAGCTACAGGTGTTCCATTTACCCCTCTATTCTTAATTTAAAGTACACTAACAGCTCGTCGTTACATTGATTTGGTCGTGGAGCCAGTGGTATGGCTATTTCTCCAAAGTGTCCCAGAAGACTTTATTCAACAGGACAACGCCAGGCCACATGTTTCTCATGATACTGTGAGCAGCCTGCGTCGCCTTAAACGTGCTACCATGGCCTGCAGCGTCCCCGGACTTGTCTCCCATCTAGCACATCTGGGACGTCATTGGTCGACGATCGCAAAGGGAGCTGCCTGCAGTCAATCTTGATGATTTGCGTGCCCAAGTGCCTTCAGTGTGGCATAACATTCCTTAAAAAACCATTAAGAACCTCATTGATGGCATGCCAAGGCATATAAGTGTGTGTATTTCTGCACGTGGCTCTCATTCCCTGAATACTCTGATACTGAATACATCAGGATGTTTGGAATATTTTGTTTACATTTTTTATCATTTGCATATCATTAACATGTCTATCGATCCTGTGATATTCACAATTCCAGAACTTTTCTTCTTGGTGGTGCAATTTCAATCTTGAAGACTGTATAATATCATGGGAACCTCAGTCTGATACTGGGCCAGAGCCTTATATATTTCCATTACACTTATTATCGATCTTATATGAACTATCCTTTTGACTACCTTAAGTCACCTTTTTGGGCATTTAAGCATAGAAAGGGATACAGGTATGTATTTAATTTAATGAATAAAACCAACACTGCTTAATATATAGGAAGAATAGATATACGTAATATGTATGGCAATTCTTTTGACGTTTAGTTTATTTTACTAATTTGTAGAAATATACTGATGAGGAAGCCCCCTAAAAAGTTTTTCAAAAAGGCATTTATATTGCTTTTTAATAAATCCCTGCAGTCATGCACACATTGTTTATGAATTTCATTACTTACATTCCATTATTATTGCCTTATTAAACAATATTGGGTTATTTAACAAAAACAACATTTTAGCCTTGCTCGTTGGTAGCTGTAAATGCATGAGCTTCACGCTCTTCATACTCATTGCCAGCATTTCCAGTTCCAGCTGCAGGGATAAGAAGATGGTGGCTAGGATACAGAACTGGATTATGAATTTATTGATATTTATTTTTTATTAGCTCGCTACCAGAGGGGGACAGGAAGGAGTCTTTATATCTTATTGTCAAATTGCTTAATCTTATTATATAGTAAGTTTATATGCACAGCAAACAATGGTTCCCTAAATTGGCCATACAGTATATTGACATCTGGTCAGATTCCAAAATGTTCTTCGTCTGAATCCTACAAATAAACTTCTGCTCCTGCTCTTAACTGCTGATATACAGAATGTTCCTCCAGACAAAAATGACTGAGGTGTGCGAAATTGCAAGGGTGATGCTCTTAGCAGCAATGGTCCACCCCTTATAAGACAAAGGTTATGCTCTTACTTTGTGTGCTGTCTCCTTCCATTTTCTGCTAATGATCTAAACCATCACATCACGGAGAGGTACATAGTCCATAACCACTTAACTGAGGCTTTTGGGCCTGGGTCGTGAGACCTGTTCTTACAATATCTAAAGATGAGGGTATGCAATTTTTTTTCTTGTAATATTCCAAGTCAAAGACACCTTGTAGAAGAAACCTACTTTACATCTGTTACAGTGCTCTCATTTACTGTGTGTGGCAAAATGGCTTACGCTTGTCAGTTTTTGTAAGGCTCCTTCTAACAATGCAACTAATTAGCTTACCAGCTAATAGAAGACAGTACTACTGGCTTTCCTATTATCCAGTCTTTATTAAGTGAGCTGTTGCTGAGGCGAATATCTTCCTTATAATGATGAGATCTTTTTTACGCCTATTAATCTTTAAAGAAAGCTTTTCTTCTAGAACAAAGTTCTCTGTAAAAAAAAAATAAGGAATGAAAGTATAGTGGGAACAAGTAAGCCTTTTTTTTTGTGCTGAAGTATGTTATTAAAAGTTTTAGTGCAGAATGGAGAGTAAGGTGCCTGCACCTTTAATCATTTCCTCCTTTAAGACAGAGCCCTATATTTTTACATCTTCATCTATCCCACAGGGCAGCAAGGCCATCTTTAACAACATTAATTTCTCTTTATGACAGGACTAGAGCTGCCCTGGGTCTTCAGCACTGCCTAAAATGTCTAGCAAAAGAGATAATGAAGGCAATATTAGAATAGTAAACAAGAACAATTTGGCAATAAAAACCATATATTTTCTCCATAGGACTTTGGGCTTAATGCAAGCAGCAAAAAGCGGCGTGTGTCATAATTTCTTAAGTACTGGCGAACACTACGTATTCTTTGCAAAGGGCATGTAGAACTGTCAGTGATTAAAGAGAACATAAAATATGGAATTTTAATTTAGTCGTTTTGTTTTATACTATGTCTTGGTTTATGTATAGTGCATTATTAAAGAGAATGATTGTCGAAAATGGAGCTCATGTGACATCTCAGAATTGTTTATGTCGCTCGATACTTTATTGTTGGCCTTTTTAATTCATTAATGAAAGTCACTTCTATTTTACAGTGCAGCAGTGTTGCATAAGGTGGAGATATTTTTATTTTATGAGCTGCTACAACCAGTGGTGGACTAAACACTCAAGCACTCGGGCACTGCCCAAGGCCCAGAACAGTATAAGGTCTCACAGTCTGCCACGCAGACAGTAAAATTATAAAGTTGATTACCAATTTATAATTTACTTAGCAATTTGAGCTACATAAGCATTAGTAGTTTGGAAAATATATTGTATTGCTTTTCATGTACAAGTCCATTACACCCTTTTCAATGGGCTCAGTCAATTCAAAACAAACGCCAATAATTAGAAAAAAGCTGGGATGAAAATAGCCAGGATCATGCCACCCCACTATCCTACAAGGGATATGAAAGGCATAGGGGGAAACCAAGCTCTCCCTGAATGGTCAGACATACTATGGGGCCCTTTCTGCTCTCAGTACACCACTATGCGAGTTCTTGCTGATCACTGAAATAAAAAACTTTTTTGGGGTTAGACGGATTCACAATACCAAGAAGTTCACTCCAACACAGAGGATTTTCATTTTAAACTGGCCTCCACCAGCTTTATTCTTCTCATGCAGATAAAGTAAATTGCATCAACAGTACAAAATAAATCCTCGTTTGTCTGGCCACTAACTAAACATAACAGATCCTTAGCTGTCCAGGTTTAATACATACCGCCTGCCATCTAAGAATAAACAGAACTCTTGACTCCAACAGGCTGTCATTGCTGTCTTCTCCAGGCTGGACACCATCTTTCACTGAGCCAGACCTTATTTTAGGAGCTGCCTCAGTTGACTACTAATGAACCTAATCAGACAGCCAGAGAGACATAGACTGTCTGGTTGGAGTGGGTGCCCACCTTTCTCTCCCCACTCCAGCAACCAGGCCCTATTCTGAGTTTTGAACCCAACAAAATGCATAGGAAACTCTTTTTCTACTGAACACACTTTGCCTGAAATATTACATTTTGTGACATAAGCATGTAATTTTAGTAGCTTTATTTCTAAATATCCTCCCCGATCAAAACCTTGGGTGGCATCTCTTGACTACAACCCCCCAGGGTCTAATTTCTTGCATTCAAAAAACAGAAGAAGCAAGTTAGCACATCCAAAAAATAAAGGGAATTTATTCACCCACAAATGCGATGTTTCAACCCTACAGGACGTTTCAACCCAACATTCTTGATAAAGGCCCTGTTGGGTTTAAATGTCGCATTAGTGGGTGAATAAATTCCCTTTATTTTTTGGATGTTCAGCCTTGCTTCTTCTGTTTTTGGTATCCTTTAAGGGACTGTGGACCAAGTCCTGTTTAGGCTTCCACCCATTGAAATTCATTCATCCGGTGCTGTGATATCTTTGTGTTTCTTGTAGTAAGTTCTTAGATTGACTCACAGTGAGTGCTGAAACCTGGGCACCAATTCATATAACTTCATGGGTTGTGGTATACACGATATCAACAACTACCAAACCATTTCCAGTAGCTGTACTCCCTTCCATCTTGGAGTTTAAAACCCGCATATGTCTCATTATTTAAATGCTCAGACTGGCCGGACAGGGACAATTTTCTATGACACTGCTCAGGCATTTCGGGGTTAAGATTATCATACCATCAAGTGGTCATCTTCACAGCAACATTAGAGCTCTCCTCCTGCTTTGTGGTATAACACGACTTGTTAGCATAAACAACCTGATTAATATTACATGTAACATCAGTGGCTGGAGTAGTCCCTATTTCTGTATCCACTGAACAAGTCTGGAAGTCCACTTCTATGGTTTCCCTCACCTCCTTGGAATGAGTGAGCACTGCATTGTCCTCAGCTTCTACATAATTAGAATGACCTGGAGGAGGCAAAATTTCTCAAGGTGATGCAGTCACCCCTCTTGCACTATACACAATTTTATCATGATCGTTACGTGTGGTAGTGTTGTACTCCATTTACAAGAGATGACCTCAACCTTTAAGAAAATGTTTCAGATACATCTGGTTCATTAATGGGCAGCTCATTAGTAGTGAGGTCACAACCACCAGTGTACACACTTCACTGACTCCACCATCCAGAACTCATGTGTGTCGCCTGGGGCTAGATTCACCAAAATCCAATGGCAGATTACTGATACTCAATTCAGCTGGGTCTGAGGTGCCACTAATCAGCAGATTTACGGACTAATAGGGGCAAATTTACTAAGACTGGCCTTTCATACACCAGCCTTAGCTTTCTGTACTGCTCAGGGTAAGATGCAGCAGAATAATTTAGAGGCGCACGCTGATTTGACTTGAAATGAATTACTGAAGAGTAGTGCTGATTCACCTGGGTTGCTGTCAGCCACTCACCTCTAAAATCAGCCCAATAAATGTAGGTTAAGCAGTTTCCTTACATGGCGAAAAGGCACTGATTGATCTTTTTCACAGCCCAGGCAGGAGGGAGCAGCCAGTAATCCATCCCAGGACTCAGAGAAATTTAACATTGACAGGTGCTGATGGGGAAACAAGAGGTCAATTTTATAAAATACATGGGTGCTGTTTTGGGTAGTCTGTATAAACAATAATAGATTTAAAAATAAGGCCAAAGAGACAATTATGGAGGTGATAAGTGGTGCAAACAGAGGATGGGGGAGCCCATAGCAAAGATAAGAATTAAGCTCCTTTCAGATGCAATTTTGACACCACCTCATTCTTAACCACCCGTGACAGGAGGTTGTGATGTCCCCCATTCTATTTTCATAACGAGGGTGTGATCTCCACTTTGTTTGTTAGCATTCTGGTATCTTTGAAGACCGCACTGTGCATGTTCTCAAGACCCATTAAAATTGGGACAAGACCAACCTGGAATGGCCTCTCTCTTTCCAGTGGTCCCATGGCAATTACATGGGCTGATTCTATTTTATATACGTCCTTGGATGCAATGAAGTTGATAGGAGGACTTTATTTGGAAATTATTGTTTAATAATGATGTCAGCTACAGTGATAACATGGCTGCTAACACTATAATACTTAACAGCTGGGTTTAACAAAGCATAATGAACAAAATGAAAGCACTAGAATACACCTGTACCAAATAAATTGTCCATAAGTATTATGTGACCTTATTCGAAATGTTCTCCCGGTAACTAGGCATTATAATTAGGCATAGGGTTGCTGAATCAGCTCTCCCAAACTAGATGTCTCTTATATCTAGTTTGTATTGCTAGTTAATTTACATAGGGTGCCTGGTGTGGTTTACATAAAGGTTACATATAGTATAAATGTGGCCTCAGATGCAAACTTGACTTCAATGCTGCCTGCTGCTGTTTTTTAGTACAAAATCAATAAAACACTTTTTCTGTTACTTGAACTATTAGTATTATTGTTTCTCTTCCTTTTGAATGTTACTTACAGGTATTTTAGGTACTGTGCCTTGCATTTTTCTGTACTAGCTTACTTTCTTTACAAATAGTGCTGATGTTATTCTTCTGTGCAAATACATCATGAATGGTGCTTTGATGCATCTGAATACACTGTAATTGGATTGTGCTTAGAAGGCATTGAATAAAAATTAATTGAATATGTTTATCGTTATGTAGCTCCCTTTGGGACAAAAACCTTCAAAGAAGTGGTTAAAAGCAAAGTCACAATTTTCCTAACTGATTCTATGCCTTCCATTTGACTGAAATAAGCGGGATGGAAAGGGAGGAAAACTACATAATGTAAAATCATGACGATAAATGGTTTCTGAGCATTAATGTGTAAAATTTTAAGCAATTCACCTAAGTATAAAAGAAAACTGTTTAAAATGTTGGTGTTTAATGGCACAGAAATAAATAGAGAAACATACCTGGAGGTTATTGTTGATGTAAAGTGTCAAGAAATCAGTATTCTGCTGAAAAATTAAGATACGGATACAGAGAAAGCATCCATGCATTTACTATATGTATCATATGCTATAATGTTCTAAACATAGAGGAAAAATATATTGAATCCCCTACGGTTTCATTTACCAAGATTATCCATGCCAATAAATCTTTATGTTATGTAAACCTAACCAAAGCGAATCCAACCAAAATAGTTGATGATTACAAGGTGACCATAGTCATAAAGATTTAACAATGGCCACCTTTGGGAAAATTGTCAACCCTAGTATAAGATTCTTTCCGTGTTTAAAAATTGCTGTGACGTAGTATGTATATGCTTAGATACAGTCTCATTTATTGTTACTTGTGCATAGGACCAATTACAAATAAGTTTGAATAAAAACGTGTGTGTGTATATATATATATATATATATATATATATATATATATCATTTTCAAATACCCTTTTAGGGAACTCTGACTTAAGACGGGATCCCCTGTTTAGAACCTGCGTCTATTGGTCAGAATGGAGACTCCAACGAGTGTCTCTTGCTCTTGAAGACCCAGCACATCTGTGCATTAAACTACCAGTCCATTGATGTCAATAGGAATTGTATAACCGCTAGCCGCAACACCCTCTAACTGTACATTGTCGAGGGAGGTGAATTCTCGCACGAGGACGTACAGTTATGTAAGCTGGCACTCCAGTGTTGCCAGCCAGCGGTCCTTTGCCACTGATTTTGGCAACTAACCCTTTAAATGTGGCGATCGATTGCGAACGCTGCATTTAAGGGGTTTGTAGCACATCGGCACCCCCCACAATGCGATCACAGACTTTGCCGATGGTTGGCATGGCAACCAGAGGCCAGACAATGTCCTCCGAGTCTGCCATGTTTGGAAGCCTATGAGGACCAGCATTTGGTTGGTCCTCATAGGCATCCTGTCAGAGTGAAGTCACTGAGTCGTTCCCTATGCACACTGTCGGTGACAGTGTGCATCGGGAACCGGGAGGTCAGCTGTCTCCGACAACTGACACTCGACTGTTGTCAACCAGCAGTCCATCGCCGCTGAATTCAACAATTAACCCATTAAATTTAAGGGGTTTGTAGCACATCGGCAGCCCCCACGATCCGATCGTGGGGGTTGCTGATGGTTGTCATGGTAACCGGAGGCCGGACAATGGCCTCTAGGTCTGCCATCTGCAGAAGCCTATGAGAACCAGCCTCCGGCTGGTCCTGATAGGCTTCCTATAACGTCACTGTCAGAGTCACTCTGACAGAATACATTACACTACGTAGGTAATGTAAAGTATTCTAGCAGCAATCAGTGCTGCAGTTCTTCAAGTCGTGTAGTGGGACATAAAAAAAGTTAATAAAAATGTTTTATAAAAGTTATAACTTAAAAAAACTAAAACGGATTTTTAAGGACGCAGCCTAGTTTTGGCCTTAAGGCCGTGACACATTGGGCTTTATGTTAGTGGTAAAATTTGGTCGATTTATTTAGTGTTTATTTGTGAAAAATAGCAAAATTTAGAGAAAATGTGGAAAAAAAAATAATTTTTCTGAATTTAAATGTATCTACTTGTAAGACAGATAGTAATACCACACAAAATAGTGACTAGTTCACATTTCCCATATGTCTACTATATGTTGGCATAATTTTTTGAACATTCTTTTATTTTTCTAGGATGTTGCAAGGCTTACAATATACGCAGCAATTTCTTATATTTTAAAGAAAATGTCAAAAGCCTCATTTTTTTAGGTACCCGTTCAGTTCTAAAGTGGCTTTGAGCGCCTTCTATATTAGAAACCCCCATAAAACACCCCATTTTAACCCCTTTAGGACACAGCCTGTTTTGGCCTTCAGGACACAGCCGATTTTTTCAAATCTGACATGTGACACTTTATGTGGTAATAACTCCGGAAGGCTTTTACCTATCCAAGCGATTCTGAGATTGTTTTCTCGTGACATATTGTACTTTATGTTAGTGAAAAAATGTGGTCGATAAATTCAATATTTATTTGTGAAAAACTTCAAATTTTAGCAAAAATTTGCAAAAATTAGCATTTTTCTAAATTTAAATGTATTTGCTTGTGAAACAGATGGTAATACCACACAACATAGTTACTAGTTAACATCCCCCATATGTCTACTTTATGTTTGCATCATTTTTTTTCACGTACTTTTATTTTTCTAGGACGTTACGAGGCTTAGAACTTTAGCAGCAATTTCTCATATTTTCAATAAAATTTCAAAAGGCTATTATTTCAGGTACCAGTTCAGTTCTGAAGTGGCTTTGAGGGCCTTATATATTAGAAAGTCCCCATAAATCACCCCATTTTGAAAACGGCACCCCTCAAGATATTCAAAACCACATTCAGAAAGTATTTTAACCCTTTAGGCGTTTCACAGGAATTAAGGCAAAGTAGAGGTGAAATTTACAAATTTCATTTTTTTTGCCGAAATTCATTTGTAATAAAAAAAAATCTGTAACACAGAAGGTTTTACCAGGGAAACGCAACTCAATATTTATTGCCCAGATTCTGCAGATTTTAGAAATATCCAACATGTGGCCCTAGTGCAGTAGTGGACTGAAGCACCGGCCTCAGAAGCAAAGGAGCACCTAGTGGATTTTGGGGCCTCCTTTTTTTAGGAATATATTTTAGGCACCATGTCTGGTTTGAGGAGGTCTTGTGGTACCTAAACAGTCGAAACCCCCAAAAAGTGACCCCATTTTGGAAACTACACCCCTCAAGGCATTTTTCTAGGGGTATAGTTAGCATTTTGACCTCACAGTTTTTTTGCAGAATTTAGTGGAATAAGTCTGTGAAGAAGAAAATCACCTTTTTTTCTGTGGAAACATAGAATTTTTTTCATTTTTACAATGAATAAAGGAGAAAAAGCCACCCAACATTTGTAAAGCAATTTCTCCCGATTATGGCAATACCCCATATGTGGTCTTAAACTGATGTTTGGACCCACAGCAAGGCTCAGAAGGGAGGGAGCGCCTTTTGGATTTTGGAGCGCAGATTTTGCTGGATTGGTTTTCAGTGCCATGTCAGGTTTGCAACGCCCTGGAGGGACCTAAACAGTGGAAACCCCCCAAAAGTCACCCTATTTTGGAATCTACACCCCTCAAGGAATTTTTCTAGGGGTATAGTGAGCATTTTGGCCCCTCAGGATCTTTTTTAGAGCTAAGGTGACCAAAAAACAGTAATTTTGGCGCTTTAAATTCTTTATTTATTACAGCGTTTCTGCCGGTCGGTCCGATTACGCCGATACCATATGTGTATAGTTTTTTTTACGTTTTGCAGCGTTTGCACAATAAAATTAAGTTTCTATAAAATAATTTATTTTCTGGGACACGTTATTCTGAGCCGTAACTTTTTTATTTTTTCATCAAAAAAGCTGTGGGAGGTCTTGTTTTTTGTGGGACGGGTTGTAGTTTTTATTGGTACCATTTTGAGGTAAATGCGACTTTTTGATCACTTTTTATTCTATATCTTGGGAGGGGTGGTGACCAAAAAATAGCTATGCTGACAGTTTTCCGTTTATTTTGTTTGCTGCGTTCACCGTGCGGAAAAATTAACATTATAGTTTCATAGATTGGGTCGTTACGAACGCGGCGATACCAAATATGTGTACTTTTTTTTACGTTTTCATTTTTTCCCTATAATAAATGACTTATTATAGGAAAACAAAACCTTTTATTTTTACACTTTTATAAAACATTTTTATTAACTTTTTTTTACTTTTTACACTTTATATTTTTGTTTATTAACTTTTTTTTTACTTTTTACACTTTCTTTTTTTGACCTGCAGCTTTGATTGCTGCTAGAATACATTACACTACCTTGGTAGTGTAATGTATTCCAACTGTCAGTGTGATGTCACAGTCACTCTGACAGTTGGTCTACG
This sequence comes from Rhinoderma darwinii, assembly GCF_050947455.1. Taxonomy (NCBI): domain Eukaryota; kingdom Metazoa; phylum Chordata; class Amphibia; order Anura; family Rhinodermatidae; genus Rhinoderma; species Rhinoderma darwinii. The sequence goes on from NC_134691.1 coordinate 65,100,001, forward strand.
AGGATCAGCAGAGGCTGATCCTCATAGGCTGACATACATGGCAGACTTGGGGGCCGTTGTCTGGCCCCCGGGTGCCATCACAAGCATCAGAAGCTCCCACGATTGCATGGGGGCTGCTGATGCGCTACAAACCCGCTACATGCGGAGATCGCAATCGAGCCCCGCATGTAACGGGTTAATTGCCGAAATCAGCGGCGATGAGCCGCTGATTGGCAACACTGGAGAGTGTCAGCTGTCGGGGACAGCTGATCTCCAAGTTCCCGATGCATACTGTCAGGAAGCCTATCAGGACCAGCCGAAGGTTGGTCCTGATGTGCTTCCGTCCATGGCAGACCCGGAAGCCATTGTTTGGCTTCCGTTTGCCATACTAACTATCGGCAGACCCCGCGATTTCGGGTGGGAGTCTGCCGATATGCTAGAAACCCCTAAAATTCGGCGATTGCACCCGATCGCCGAATTTAAGGGGTTAATTCGCCGAAATCAGCGGCAAAGGACCGCTGGCCGGCAAGAGGGGAGTGTTAGCTGTCGGCGACAGCTGACCTCCCGGTTCCCGGTGCACACTGTCGCCGACAGTGTGCACCGGGAAAAACTCAGTAACTATACGTCCTCGTGCGGGAAGTAACCTCCCGCAACGACGGACAGTTACGTCCTGGTGCGGGTAGGGGTTAAAAACTAGACCCCTCAAAGTATTCAAAACAGCATTTAGAAGGTTTCTTAACCCTTTAGGCCTTTCACAGAAATTTAAAGCAAAGTAGAGGTGAAATTTACAAATTTTTTTTTTTTTGTCAGAAAATCCTTCCCATTCAATTTTTTTCTGTAAAACAGAAGGTTTTACCAGAGAAACGCAACTCAATATTTATTGCCCAGATTCTGCCGTTTTTAGAAATATCCCACATGTGGCCATAGTGTGGTAATGGACTGAAACATCGGCTTCAGAATCAAAGGAGCACCTAGTGGATTTTGAGGCCTCCTTTTTATTAGGCCCATGTCCGGTTTGAAGAGGTCTTGTGGTGCCAAATCAGTGCAACCAACCCAAAAGTGACCCTACACCCCTCAAGGACTTATCGAGGGGTATAGTGAGGATTTAGACCCTACAGGTTTTTTGCTGTATTTTGTGTAATAAGGCTGTGCAATTGAAAATCTATTTTTTTTTATTAAAAGGTACAAATATTTAGTTTTTACAAGGAATAAAGGCGAAAAAGCACCCCAACATTTGTATAGCAATTACTTCCAATTACAGCAATACCCCACATGTGGTCATAAACTACTGGTTGGACAAACGGCAGAGCTCAGAAAGGCAGGAGTGATATTTGGCATGTAGATTTTGCTGGATTGGTTTCTGGGCGCCATGTCACATGGCAGAGCTTCTGAGGTACCAGTACAGGGGAAACTCCTTAAAAGTGTCCCCATTTTGGAAACTAGACCCCTTGAGGAATTCATTGTAGTTTTCATGGGGTGCATGCAACTTTTTGATCTGTTTTTATTCTATTTCTAAATAAAAATAAAAGGATGTTGTCACAGCTCCTGTATGTGCCGGGAGGACGGCCGAAATAACCGATCCCCCATGATGCATGGAGCGCGAACGATGCACTTACCATGACCTAATAGTACGTCAAGGAGTTGGAACGGGTTAAAAAAAAGTACACATATTTGGTATCACCGCTTTTGTAACGACTCAAACTATAAAACTATAATGTTATTTTTCCCACAAGGTGAACACTGCAAAAAATAAAAAATAAAGAACAATGCCAGAATTGCTATTTTTTTTCACCACCCTTCACAAAACATAGAATGAAAAGTGATCAAAAAGTTGCATGTACCAAAATCCACTAGGTGCTCCTTTGCTTCTGAGGCCCGTGTTTCAGTTTATTAGCACATTAGGGCCACATGTGGGATATTTATAAAAACTCTAGAATCTGGGCAATAAATATTGAGTTGTGTTTCTCTGGTACAGAAAAAAATGTTTTACAAATGAATTTTTTGCAAAAAAAATATTTAATTTGTAAATTTCACCTCTACTTTGCTTTATTTCCTGTGAAACGCCTAAAGGGTTAAGAAACTTTCTGAATGCTGTTTTACAGTTTTTAAAATGGCGTGATTTATGGGGACTTTCTAATATATAAGGCCCTTAAAGGCACTTCAGAAATGGTCCCTGAAAAAAATAACCTTTTGAAATGTTCATTAAAATTTGAGAAATTGCTGCTTAAGTTCTAAGCCTTGTAACGTCCTAGAAAAATAAAAGGATGTTCAAAAAACGATGCTAACATAAATTAGACATATGGGAAATGTAAACGAGTAGCTAATTTGTGTGGTATTACTATCTGTTTTACAAGCAGATACATTTAAATTTGGTTCCAATGCTGCTGTAATCACAGGATTTTATTAGCTAGGAAGTTCTCTCTGCAGAAACACAGACAGTTTGTAATTTCCTGTTTGGGTAAGATATTCAACTTATTTTTCCTGTATGTCTTTTACCCCATGACTCTCAGCAAGGAGGAAGTAAAGGACTGCAATAGTACAAGTCTTTTCATACTCTGACCAATATTGAAATTAAAGGAATGTGCAACCTGCAATTGAATAAGCCTAGTTAATTTCTGCTAAAGTGTACTTGTTGCTTCAGGTAACATTTCAAAATTAGCTGTCATGTGTGTAATAGAGGAACAACACTATTTCTGACCATATGACTTGTATCTGGCAGTTTTGCCCCTCTGCAATCTATATCTCTAATTGTCCGTTTCCCTGAACTCAGCTAGAGAGTTGGTGGAGACTAGCTGCTATGATGTCACCCATACATTGCACACAGAGAGAAGAGGAGATCCTGCTCACTTATCTCTCTCTGACACATAGAAGCAGCTGCAGGATGTAGGACATTATACAGCAGTAATAAGCAGTGTTACTGTGAATCCAGCACTTGGGTAAGATAGTTGAACAATTATTAGAAGCAGCAGAGTCTGTATATGTGTATGTGTGTGTCTTTCTCTGCAGCTGCTCCCTACTACTCCACCCCCTCCCCTCCCCATAGTCTTCTATTGCCCGCAGCTGTAACCTGGTCCCTCAATTAAGCTAATAAACTTTCTCATCACTGTCTCTCTCAAGACAAATTTTAGCAGTTATTTGAAAGTGAATAATCAGTGCAGGAGGCAGGGGGAGGGGAAGAAGTGATCGATAATTGGAGAAAGGCATTTTTCTATAATAAGATATATTACAAAGTTTCTTATCTTTGCTTGCACTATTGGTTTATGCAAAATTTGTTGAAACAACAGTGACTCTTTAATGAATTACTTTTCTGTCCATGTCATACATGAGATCCCCCCACAATACAATTTTGAAGACAAAATAGTGGGTGCAAGGACAATCCTGCTGACACTGATTTCAACATTAGGAAAACTCAGTACTTATTTTAGCAGTGCTCCCTCAATTGTACTGCCATTTTAACATCTCTTAAAGAAGACTAAAGAATATAATATATTGATGTTGGCCTTTTTTGGGGTTATTTTTTGTTTGTGATGTCCATTTTTGCAAAAGTGACAATAGCGTTTTTTCATTGTCAATTAACTTAGCAGAAACTGTCACTTCGGTATTTATTTAACATACAGCTAAGGCTCTATTCATATCTGTGTTGGAGGTTCTGTTTCAAGCCCCCGTTGCAGATTCCAGCAAATTTGATGGAAAAATAGTGCAGAATGCAGCACAAATTTTTTCAGTCAAAACGGCAGACACCCCACCGGAATGCGATGGACCTCATTATACGTCAATGGGGTCAGTGGTCGCTGGTGGTATCTGTCATACAATGGATCCGGCAGAGCGTTGTGGTTTCCATTCTGAATAGAAACCTCAACGCAAGTATGAACCCAGACTACTGATGTAGCCATCTTTAACTTGACTCTGATATCTTGCTGCAGTGTAATATCACACAACAAAAGCCATTGAAAAGTCATTGAAAAAGTCAAGATAAGGGATCTTGTCACTGTTTATTTAATGCGTTAAAAGTCAAGATAAAGACGGCTACATCTGTAATATGGTTAAACCACATCAAAACAAAACATGCCAATGGGTACATAAACCGTGTACCAAGCTTTGGCTAGTGTTTTAATCATCACTATATGGGCAATTTACATTTTGAGTGCAAATCCTCTATTTCTGCAATTCTCTATTACATAATGCAAATGTTGTCTCCTCTTTAATTATGTAAATAAATAACAGCCAACTCTTTCATTGAGTTATCACACATATTTATTGGACAGAATGCCTCTATAAAAGTAGGTTACCCCTCTTCCCACTCCTCTTGTGAGATCAAACCAGAGCCAGGTGCTATCAACAGAGACTCTTGACACAGAGCATGTCTTTACTCTCTCTTCCCGTTACTGGTGCCACATTGGTCTACCTGATTACAAGAAGAATTTTAGGTTAACTAAAATACTATATGAAGGTGACTGACAGTGTTGATAAATAAAGTGTCCTCCCTCTCCTACCCCCTCATCACTAATCATATCAGTCACTTTACTCCGTATTCAGTGAGCAGCTGGTGACTGGAGTGTGGGAGGAGATGGAGACAATACAAGAGCCACCTCAGGCAAAACAACTAGCAAAATGCCAGCGTGGGTAATCCATAGAGCTCAGCAGGCACTCATGCTGGAGTGACTGATTAACAGATCTACACGGTCTAAGTTAGTAGTAAATATAAACTCATTATCCAATCCTGTTTGAAAGAAGGCAGCTACTAATTTACTGTAATTTTTTTTATGGTACAATAATTTTTAAAGTCTGGAATCAAATTTCAAGACATAAATATGAATCCAATATAAAGTGGACATATATTTTGCATATATGGTATAATACAATAAGTAACACTTTATTGTGTCTTCGGGGGGCTAAATGTTTCGAAACGCTAAGGTAGTCAACAAGGATTACATCTGTCTCCAGCATGAGGAGAAAGGAAAGGAAAGAGATAATCGGAAAAAAATAGTGAAAACTGGGAAGAAAGGCTATGCCACTCCTGGTTCACAATGCTCTTTGGCAGGTTTCAGGGCAATAAGCATGCATTATAACATTTTACACCATATAAAATGTGTCCTAGGTGTCACAGAATGTTTACTGTAATTTATTTAATATTGCAATACCATCTCTAAACTTTGAGAAAATTGTGTCGTAAATTAAGTTTGATTTTGCATTCAGGTCCTTTGCAAACTGCTCTGTGGAATTACTTTATCATCTGGCCATTTATGTTAAGGGCTGACCTGGTGAATCTCTCCATCAGCAGTGAGACAAACCCAGTGACCCAGTAACACAAAACCAAAACCTGCCCAATTTCCGCCTTTCATCAAGTAATACTCAACAAGGTACCAGGAAACTCGACTTGACACTATTGGTTGGCAGGGATTTAAGAAATGCTTTACCTACTATCCGTGTGCCAAAAATCGACACAGACAACTGAGGGCTGTGAAAATACAGCATAAAGTTCTCTTATAACCAGAATACCTACAGCTTACATCTTCTCATATTTAAAATAGTTGTAAAAAAAAATATTTATTGCTGTTATCTGTCTGGAAAGTCTAGATAGTCTTAATTTCCTGCAGTGATGGGTAACATTTATTTTAGTCGAGGGTTGTGAAGAGGTTAGTGGTAACATTCCGGGGCAGTGTAGGGGTTTATGATTATTTCCCTGAGGGTTTCCTCCTGCTCTTTCATCTGTGGCTGTAGAGTACTCAGACGCACATACATATGTAGTTGTGTTTAACTTACCTCTTAAGGCATTAAATACACAGTGGCAAGAAACTTTAACAACTTTTTTAATGGTTTTCTTAACTGATGAATTATGATGATGCAGCAAGTTATCAGAATGAAGCAGTAGCTGGCGAGGGGGGGCAGGGGCGCGGTGGCCCGAGCCCACTGAGATGGTGGGGCCCTCCCGCTGCCCCCGCCGTGGCCATGCCACACAGCCTGCTGCCTGTCTGAGAGGGTGGAGGCACAACCAAAAACCAGTCGCCGCCACCCCCTCCTTCACTAATTGTACCTGCGTCTATATAACACAGATACAATTACATGCAAAAGCGCTGAATGGCCGGCCATTCAGTGCCTAACAATGATGCTGATTGACAGGGCAGAATCAGCTCCTTTCAACGGTCATCGTGTCGCTTCCGTTGTTGAAAGGCGCTGATTGGCGGGGCAAGTCATTCTGCCCTACCAATCACTGCCCTTCAATGACGCAAGCGTCATTCAGCCCAAGCAGACCTGCTCAAAAGAGAGCAGGTCTGCATTGACACATGACAGCGCAGGAATGGGATCAAGGTGAGTATGTAAAGTTTTTTGTTTTTTTTCTTCACTTAAAAGTTTGAGTGGCATTATCTATGGGGGGAGCTATATGTGGGGCACAATCTACAGGGGAGGTGGCTATATGTGAGACACTATCTACAGGGGGCTATATGAAGGGCATGATCAACAGGAGGGCTATATGTGGGGCACTATATACCAGGTGTGATATATATGGGGCACTATATACATGAGGGGCTATATGTAGAGTGATATCTACAGGGGGGGCTATATGTAGAGCGCTATCTACAGGGGGGCTATATATAGAGCACTATCTACAGGGTGGGCTATATGTAGAGCGCTATCTACAGTGGGCTATATGTGGGGCACCATCTACAGTGGGGCTGTATGTGGGACACTATCTACAGGGGGCTGTATGCGGGTACTATCTACAGGGGGATCTATGGGGGGCACTATCTACAGGGAGCCCTGTGTGTGTGTGGGACGCAGTGAAAGGTGCTATTATAATCAGGGACACAGTGTATGGTGCTTTTATAATAGGGGACACAGTGTATTGTGCTATTATAATTAGAGATGCAGTGTATGGCGCTATTATATTTAGGTGCGTAGTGTGTGGCACCATGAGAATCTTATCTTTGTTTATAGGTGCAGACATGATTGAGAAGTGGGAAGCTGAAGACATCGGAGCAGCAAACTGCAGAAATGGGCTGTGGCCAGTAGAAGTCATCATAGAGGTCTGGACTGGATGGAGAAGAAATGAGAAAAAGCACAACTAGAATTTGAAAGACGTCACCTATGAGTCATGTAATTTAAATGCTTATTCTGCCTCTAATCAGTACTGTAGTCACTGTATGATCTCCAGCGAGATGATAGGTGGTATGATTTTTTTTAAACAGCAACTACCAGCATATCCTTACCATTGTTTGGGTCATGCTGGGAGCTGTAGTTTTACAGCGTACAAACCTATATGGCAGGGGTAGCCTGGCTGGTATAGATAGGAATGATAGGGTTTATATACCAGAATGATGGTTGTTATATACAGGGATGATGGTTGTTATATACAGGGATGATGGTTGTTATATACAGGGATAATGGTTGTTATATACAGGGATGATGGGTAGTCCAGCCATCATCCCTGTACATACCAGCCATCATCCCTGTTTATAACCCCCATCTTACCTATATATACTAGCCAGGCTGGTATATACAGAGGTGATAGGGTTTATATACAGGGATGATGGCTGGTACATACAGGGATGATGGGGGTTATATACAGAGATGATGGGGGTTATATACAGGGATGATGGCTGATATATACAGGGATGATGGGGGTTATACACAGTGATGAAGGGGGTTATATGCAGGGATGATGGCTGGTGTATAATTAGAATTCGCCTCTTCAGTTGTAAACATGCATTGCGGGGGCCCACTGGGTTGGGGCACTCTCAGATATGTTTTGAGCCCCTGTGCTAAACCCCTAGCTATGCCTCTGGAGTCAAGATAAGGAATGCTACATCTGTATACAGTATCATCAGCTCTCGGTTATCCACAAAGAAGCTAAGACAATCTTAGGGTCTTGGTCATCGGCTGGCTGGGATTTTGCAGCATGAGAGTGTGTGTAGGGGGAGGGAGCAAGAGAAACAGAATATTTGTTAAAATACCCTGTGTTCAGAGTGGGCCCCCTTCCCATTCTGGGTTCCTGTGCAGCTGAACATGCTGCCCAAGCTATATGTCCACCCCTGCCCTATACATGAAGACATAACATGAAGGATACATGATTGTGTCCGCAATTCATCCGCATTTTTGAAGATAAATTGCGGACCCATTCATTTTTATGGTCCCTTTCACACCACTGTGGTTTTTCCAGATCTATGCTGGGGCAGCAAAAACACAGGACAAGTCATTTTACGGTCCGGATTTGTGGCTTGACTGGTGACATACATTCTTTTTGCGAATCCGTGAATCCTGATGACACACGGATGCAGAACAAAAGGTTTTTTTTGTAGATAAATGGACTGCTACGGATCCGTGGTTTTGCGGCCCACAAATCACTACGGTCATGTGCATAAGAAATTAGATGTAATCATAATTTATATAATTTAAAGTGTACCTGTACTTTCATAAAACTTTTGACATATCAGTGACATGTCAGAAGTTTTGATTGGTGGGGGTTCGAACACTGAGACCCCCTCTGCTCATTTAAAGTGGAAGGAGCGATGAGCCGCTTTGTTTCTGATCGGCTCTGCTCGGCATTCCTCGGAAAGCCGAGTGAACAATGTACAGACTCATAGACTTTCTATTGAGCCCGTACACCGCTCACTCGACTTTCAGAGGAAAACAGAGTAGAGATGATCAGAAACTAAGCAGCTAAGCACTTCTGCCGATTCTTTTCAGCAATCAAAGGGGATCTTTGTGCTGAACCCCCACCAATCAAAACTTTTGACATGTCACTATGACATGTTAAACGTTTTATAAAAGTACAGGTACTTTCAGAAGCACAATGATATATTGTAGGGGGTAATGACAGATTTAGGTTGATTGCAATCAAATCAAAATTTTCAGGTTCTAGATAGACTAAGGCTGCAATGTTAGAGCAACAATGTGCAGTTTTTCTTTACATGCCACGAATCCACCTGTAGGCTGTAAAGATGGCTGCAAATAATATTAGATTAATGTCAGTCGCAGCTACTTCTTTGGGTGGGATCATCTGACCATCTAATGTGTATGAGGGCAACGTGAATGTCCCTGACATCTAATATTGGGGTGAAGGAAGGATTGGGCGTGCTGGATTTCCCATGGGACATAAGCCATTGGGGGTATCTGGAATCGACTGGTCTCCTTCTTTGAAATAAATATGGATGCTCAGGCAATACAAGAGTACATATTTATGGTGAGTGATTGCTCTTGACCAAACTGACGTTCAGTCGACACCTATCCAAAGTGTATGTTTTAGATAAGCTCATACAGCCAGTCTAATGCTTAGCTAATCCTATATATTTCTAATACTATAAACTTTATTAGCATGTTTCCGAGCCGATATAAACTGTATCAAGCCGTGCCATTCAGATTGTTGATTTGAAAGCTGTGGCCTGATAGCCTAATACTCCTTGTGTTCCCTTTTTACATTTGATAGAATTGGAGAAGATGTGTCTGAAAGACATCTGATCTTTTTTTTCCCTTCATGTGTGTACTATAATCCATAGTGACAAAATGTAAATAAAGGTAGATTGAAGAGTCCTGGATACGTTTGGCAATCAGAAATACTCTGATATGTTGATGCTTTAAAGTCTGTAGATATATTCTCCTGTGAATCCATTTTATGACTAATTGGGTTTCTTGCTTGCGGGCTACTCTAATAATTGTCTCAAAATTGAGAAACATGTCGCTTTAAAACTTGCTAGTCAGTGGCATGAATCCCGAGTAAGGATTCATTAAGCCTTGATGCAAAGTGAAAAGCAAAAAAGAATCCTCGTCTATTATTTAGGCACCTGTCCAAAGGTTTGAAGAAATCCTCCTTGTTCTGATTTAGTCAAACAAAGCAGAGGAATAACCACTTGACGTCTGCACCTAATAAGATGTGAAAAGGTAAAATAATGAGAATTACGCTTTATTTTTTATGTGGATTGCTGGGAAACAATGCTTGCAGAACACTGACAGTGATTGCCGATATTTTCCAATGAAAGACTATTTGTTTCCAAATTACACCAGCCGGTGGAATGCGTGCAGATATATATATATCAAAAATCCACATTTTCTGAAGTAAAATTACCTTTCAGTAATTTAGTCACTGCAGGCTTTCCCCTCTGAATGGTCCGCAGCTATCAGATAGCTTGCAGCTGCAGACTGAAGCCAGCTTATATATGTTTTTTTTTCCTCCACGGCAAGCAGTTAGTTAGTAGAGCCATCAGCTTGGCATCTGTCATCCTGCTAGGCCCAAATTGTTTTCTATGATGGATGTCACAGTCTGTATGATCAAAATAGGAGTCCTGCTGCTTTTAATTGCAAAATCTGAGTACTTGCACGTTCGTTATTCTGCTGAGGTTATTAGTATTACCTCACACAAAATGAATTAACAGGTGAAAATAATTGATGATAAGAGTCGAGGGATTTTTATCCACTTCAAAGAGACTTTATAATTATGACATAATGAATGTTCAGAGACAGAGCTGTGGGGGGCAGCATGAGCCCACTAAAGATTCTCGAAGATTTCAAAGTCCTTTCAACGAATCTTGCCATAAACCTTTACTTTTAATATATATTTTAGCAATTAGCTTAATGGGTCCATTTGATACAAGATAACGTTATCATTAAATAATTTTGGAGGTGCATTTACCAATTTCACACATGAGCTTCAACCTCCATCATTTGAACAGTGTGAGATGCATTTACAAATTTGTGTCTGTAAAATACAGTTGTGAAACTATTATTTTTTTTTTTTTTTGCTTATTGTAATGTATTTCTAAATAGCCCCCAGCTACTGTCGGCAACAATGTGAATCATCTTGTTTTGAACCTTACAAGATTTTGACGAAATATAGTATTGATTGCACCCAAGCTGAAGTAGACTATGCAGTTGTCTCATGAAGTGAATCGCTGAAGCATTTTGTAATCTGAAATAATTACTTCTTCCTTTCTGGCTACTGTTCTGTTTTGACTTGGTCATGCTTGAAATGCACTTAGCTCTGTAGTGCAGCCAGACCAATAAACTCCTTTATGCTTTAGTGTATATTTCTATCTCTCACACGTTTTCCTTTCTCTCAGTCTTTCAGCCACATTTAGTGGGGGTCGGTTTATAGTTGAGAACTAAGATATAATTCCCTCTTTACAGAATATCCTCATCCGGGCAATAACTTGTGGTTTTATAGATTTTATAAATAACTACATTATTTGATTAGATCTTATGGATGTTAGGGTATGTTCACACGATGAGAGGCATTTACGTGTGAAAAGACAGACTGTTTACAGCTGCCTCGTTTCACACGTAAATGCTCCTCCTCGTAATTTACGAGGCGTCTGAGACGCTCTGAGACGCTCGTAAATCTTGAGCTGTGCTTCATTGAGTTCAATGAAGAACAGCTCAAATTACGTGGCAAAGAAGTGCCCTGCACTTCTTTGCCGAGGCAGTCCATTTACGCGTCGTCGTTTGACAGCTGTCAAACGACGACGCGTAAATTACAGGTCGTCAGCACAGTACGTCGGCAAACCCATTCAAATGAATGGGCAGATGTTTGCCGACGTATTGCAGCCCTATTTTCAGACGTAAAACGAGGCATTATACGCCTCGTTTACGTCTGAAAATAGGTCGTGTGAACCCAGCCTAAACATTGGTCTTCTACTTCTCTGTTTCGGATATTCCTCATTGAATTTAATGGGAAGGCAAAACCAGAAACAAATAACAGATGTTGCGATTCTTGTTGGGGAAAAGCTGCAGTTCCGGCACAAAAATTGCAATTTAGGAAAAAAAAATTTATTATACTTACCCAGATCTCTTTGCTTCTGCATCCAGACCGGCCTCCAGGGATGACGTTTTATCCCTTGTGACTGCTGCAGCCAATCACAGGCTGCATTGGTCACATGGGATGAAACGTCATCCCGGGATCCCGGGCTGCAGGACGTCAGAGGGACCTGTTTCCATTGCTACAGCGGACATTCCGGCTGAAAAACTCCACCACAATTTGGTGTGGTTTTTCGGCTGTAATTCCGTGCGGTGCCTAGGGTGCCCAGGCACTGTGTGCTTTTACTCAGCCTATTTGCCCTGTGTGAACATACTCTTAGAGGTGCTTACAGGTCTGTAATATGTGCACATGGACCTGTAACAGTGGACATGGGCCCTTAGGAACATTTAAAACTTCACCCAAAAAATACTGTGGTGTGATGGTGATAAGGTTCTTGTGAAATATATAGCATTATTATATTTAATAAAATTATGTTATCAAAGTTGTAACATTTAGCACTTGGGCCCCAGTGCAAAGTCTGTGATAGGCCCCCAACTGACCATGTGAGATTTATAATATTGGTGTCTTGTTATGTGAAAGAGTGGGTTTTGGGCCTCCTCAAACTTGAGGGCCCTGGTGCAATTGATGAAATTACCAAATGTAGTAATTTATTACTTTTGGTTCATCGGAAGGAGATGAAAGGTCAAAGCTACATTACATCCACCAACATTATTGTCTGATTGTAAAGGGATGTATTATCTGAGAAAAAGAGAGAGAGAGAGAGAGAGAGAGAGGGAGAGAGGCATAGAAAAAGAGAACTCTCTCTCTCTCTCTCTCTATATATATATATATATATATATATATATATATATATATGTAAAATGTACTGGACTGTCTGAATTTCTGTATTGAAGCTGGCTCAAGGGAATTTTATTGTATCTATCTATCTATCTATCTATCTATCTATCTATCTATCTATCTATCTATCTATCTATCTATCTATCTATCTGTCTGTCTGTCTGTCTGTCTGTCTGTCTGTCTGTCTGTCTATCTATCTATCTATCTATCTATCTATCTATCTATCTATCTATCTATCTTCTACCTAATTATCTATCTATCTATCTATCTATCTATCTATCTATCTATCTATCTATCTATCTATCTATCTATCTATCTATCTATCTATCTATCTATCTATCTATCTATCTATCTATCTAGATAAATAGATAGATATCGATATATATATCTATCTATCTATATATATATATATATATATATATATATATATATATATAGATATATATCTATATATATCTATATATATATATATATATATATATATATATATATATATATATATATATATCTATATATCTATATATATATATATATATATATATATATAAATATATACACTACCGTTCAAAAGTTTGGGGTCACCAAGACAATTTTGTGTTTTCCATGAAAACTCACACTTATATTTATCAAATGAGTTGCAAAATGACTAGAAAATATAGTCAAGACATTGACAAGGCTAGAAATAATGATTTTTATTTGAAATAATAATTTTCTCCTTCAAACTTTGCTGTCGTCAAAGAATGCTCCATTTGCAGCAATTACAGCATTGCAGACCTTTGGCATTCTAGCTGTTAATTTGCTGAGGTAATCGGGAGAAATTTCACCCCATGCTTCCAGAAGCCCCTCCCACAAGTTGGATTGGCTTGATGGGCACTTCTTGCGTACCATACGGTCAAGCTGCTCCCACAACAGCTCTATGGGGTTGAGATCTGGTGACTGCGCTGGCCACTCCATTACAGATAGAATACCAGCTGCCTGCTTCTTCCCTAAATAGTTCTTCCATAATTTGGAGGTGTGCTTTGGGTCATTGTCCTGTTTGAAGGATGAAATTGGCTCCAATCAAGCGCTGTCCACAGGGTATGGCATGGCGTTGCAAAATGGAGTGATAGCCTTCCTTATTCAAAATCCCTTTTACCTTGTACAAATCTCCCACTTTACCAACACCAAAGCAACCCCAGACCATCACATTACCTCCACCATGCTTGACAGATGGCGTCAGGCACTCTTCCAGCATCTTTTCAGTTGTTCTGCATCTCAAAAATGTTCTTCTGTGTGATCCAAACACCTCAAACTTCGATTTGTCTGTCAATAACACTTTTTTCCAATCTTCCTCTGTCCAATGTCTGTGTGCTTTTGCCCATATTAATCTTTTCCTTTTATTAGCAAGTCTCAGATATGGCTTTTTCTTTGCCACTCTGCCCTGAAGGCCAGCATCCCGGAGTCGCCTCTTCACTGTAGACGTTGACACTGGCGTTTTGTGGGTACTATTTAATGAAGCTGCCAGTTGAGGACCTGTGAGGCGTCTATTTCTCAAACTAGAGACTCTAATGTACTTGTCTTGTTGCTCAGTTGTGCAGCGGGGCCTCCCACTTCTCTTTCAACTCTGGTTAGAGCCTGTTTGTGCTGTCCTCTGAAGGGAGTAGTACACACCGTTGTAGGAAATCTTCAGTTTCTTGGCAATTTCTCGCATGGAATAGCCTTCATTTCTAAGAACAAGAATAGACTGTCGAGTTTCACATGAAAGCTCTCTTTTTCTAGCCATTTTGAGAGTTTAATCGAACCCACAAATGTAATGCTCCAGATTCTCAACTAGCTCAAAGGAAGGTCAGTTTTATAGCTCCTCTAAACAGCAAAACTGTTTACAGCGGTGCTAACATAATTGCACAAGGGTTTTCAAGAGTTTTCTAATCATCCATTAGCCTTCTAACACAGTTAGCAAACACAATGTACCATTAGAACACTGGAGTGATGGTTGCTGGAAATGGGCCTCTATACACCTATGTAGATATTGCATTAAAAACCAGACGTTTGCAGCTAGAATAGTCATTTAGCACATTAACAATGTATAGAGTGTATTTCTAATTAATTTAATGTTATCTTCATTGAAAAAAACTGTGCTTTTCTTGCAAAAATAAGGAAATTTCTAAGTGACCCTAAACTTTTGAACGGTAGTGTATATATAATAAAATTCCTTTGAGCCAGCTTCAATCCAGAAATTCAGACAGTCTAGTACATGTTTGTTTTTTACAGAATAGAACTGTAAAATAATCTGGAATTGCACAAGACAAGAAGTGGAACACTAAGACTAATTACTAGATTTTATGTTAGAATTTAAAGGGATTGACAACTTCATAAAATTCCATAGACTATTATATTTAATGCGGTACTTGCACTTCAGTTGAAAGCTGCCTGCTTCCTATGGATGAGATATGTAAACATCGAAGTCCATAAGACATAAAGATGATGGCGGTCACAGGATTTAGCCTCGTGAACACTTCCTCAGCTTGCCCTTGCTGCATTCACTTTTGACAGCCGCCATCTTACATCCTATATAGAGATGAGCGAACTTATCAAAAGTTCGGTTCGGCTAGTTCGCCGAATTTCACAAAAAAGTTCGATTCGGACCGAACTAGTTCTGACCGAACCTGTCACTTCCGTGCGCCGAGCATGCTACTGTGCAGGGTGCTGATAGAGTTAATGGGCTGCACTAACTCTTTCAGCAACCTTGACAGTACATGCTCGGCGCGTGGAAAATACAATTTAAATGTAATAAAAAAATAAAAATTATACGTTCGTACTTACTTTCCTCCTGTCCGGCCTCCAGCGATGACGTTTCATCCCTTTCGCCGCTGCAGCCAATCACAGGCTGTAGTGGCGGTCACTTACGTCAGGATGACGCTTCATCCCACGTGACCGCCTCTGCAGTCAATCACAGGCTGCAGCGGCGACATGGATGAAACGTCATCGCTGGAGGCCGGACTGGAGGAAAGTAAGTATGAACGTATTATTTATTTTTTTTGGCATGTATGTATGTTGTCATGTATGTATATATGTGCATGTATGTTGGCATGTATGTATATATGTGCATGTGTGTATGTATATTTGCATGTATGTATGTATGTTTGAATGTATGTATGTTTGCATGAATGTATGTTTGCATGTTTGCATGAATGTATGTATGTATGTATGCATGTTGTCATGTATGTATGTGTATATGTGCATGTATGTTTGCATGTATGTTGGCATGTATGTATATATGTGCATGTTTGTATGTATATTTGCATGTATATATTTGCATGTATGTATGTTTGCATGTGTGTATGTTTGCATGTATGTATGTATGTTGGCATGTATGTATATATGTGCATGTATATTTGCATGTATATATTTGCATGTATGTATGTATGTATGTATGTTTGCATGAATGTATGTTTGTATGTATGTATGTATGTTTGCATTTTATGTATGTATGTTTGCATGTATGTATGTATGTATGTTGTCATGTATGTATGTTGTCAGGTATGTATGTATATATGTGCATGTATGTTTGCATGTATGTATATATGTGCATGTTTGTATGTATATTTGCATGTATATATTTGCATGTATGTATGTATGTATGTTTGCATTTATGTATATTTGCATGAATGTATATTTGCATGTATGTATGTATGTTGTCATGTATGTATGCTGTCATGTATGTATGTATGTATATATGTGCATGTATGTTTCCATGTATGTTGGCATGTATGTATATATGTGCATGTTTGTATGTATGTTTGCATGTATGTATGTATGTATGTATGTATGTATGTTTGCATGTTTTTATTTTTGCATGTATGTTTGCATGTATGTTTATATATATATGTGCATGTATGTAATTATGTTTGCATGTATATTTGTGCATGCTTGTATATATGTATGTATGTATCTTTGCATGTTTGTATGTTTTCATGTGTGTGTGTATGCATGTATGTATGATAGTTTGCATGTATGTATGTATATATGTGTGTATGTTTGCATGTATATATGTGCATGCTTGTATATATGTATGTATGTTTGCATGTATGTTTGTTTATATGTCTGTATGGCCATGTATGATACTGTCTTCTGGCGCCCTGTATCTAAGTCAACTTCGCGGCAGGCTTCTATACATGGTATAACAGTCAGTATCACACATTAAACTGAATCTAAGCCTACGACATGTTTTATTTCATTTTTTTTTTTTTTTGCAGGTTTGGTGTTTGGACTACGTCGGTTTCGAGGACTACTTAGATGACGGTTTTTTTTCTACAATAAAATGGTTAATGAGGGTTGTGTTGGGGGTGCTTTATTTCAATAAAATATTTTATCTATATCTTTGTCTTTTTCTTTTCAAATTTTATTACTACCACTTTAGTAATGGCCGCTGTCTGAGTGACAACATCCATTACTAAGGCGAGGCTTAGTGTTAGTCAGTGCAGAGGCTAACACTAACCACCATTATTACCCCGGTACCCACCACCACCAGGGGTGCCGGGAAGAGCCAGGTACGATCCAGTACCCGACCATCTGTTGTGATGGTCGGGCTCTGGGGCGGCCGCAGGCTGGTATTATGAGGCTGGGAAGGGCCAAAAACAGTGGACCTTCCCACCCTTGTAATGCTAGGCTGCTGCTGCTGTGTTGTATCTGGCTGGTTATAAAAGTGGGGGGGACCCCACGTCATTTTTTTAAATTATTTTTTTTTTTTAAAAGACATGGGGTTCCACCCAATTTATCATAACCAGCCACATACAACACAGTGTTATTAGCCTGGGAATGGACAAAACCAGTGGCCCTTCCCACCCATGTAATGCCAGACTGCTGCGGCCTTGTATATGGCTGGTTATTAAAAATGTTGGGGACCCAACGTCTATTGTTAAATTTGTTAAATTAAAAAAAAAAAACGACGTGGGGGTCCCCCCCATTTTTATAACCAGCCCGATACAACACAGCAGCAGCAGCCTAGCATTACAAGGGTGTGAAGGTCCACTGTTTTTGGCCCTTCCCAGCCTCATAATACCAGCCTACGGCCGCCCCAGTACCCGACCATCACAACAGATGGTCGGGTACTGGATCGTACCAAGCTCTTCCCGGCACCCCTGGTGGTGGTGGGTACCGGGGTAATAATGGGTGGTTAGTGCTAGCCTCTGCATCGGCTAACACTAAGTACCGCCTTAATAATGGACGCTGTCAATCAGCCAACTGCCATTATCTAGGCACTAATAAAGTTTAAAAAAAAACACAAAGACAATTCTTTTTTATTTAAATAAGAAATCCCCAACAAAACCCTCGTTAACCATTTTATTAAAATTTGAAAAAACGTAGATCTACGCAGTAGTCCAACGAATCGAAGATGTTGTCCAATCGGTACATCAAAATCTGCAACAACATAAAAAAACAGTTATCAATGTGAACAATAACAATACCTCTACTCACCTACACACATATATACACGCACACACACACACACACAACCATACACAAACACACACATATACACACATATAAACAAACACATAAACACACACCCATATACACAAACACACACATATACAAAAACACACACACACACACACACACACACACACAAAAACACACACACACACACACACACACACACATACAAAAACACACACACACACACACACATCTACATACAAACATATACACAAATACACCCATATATACACACACATATACACAAACACATATACACAAACACACCCATATATACACAAACACACACAAACACACACCCATACACAAACACACACATATACAAAAACACACACACACAAACATCTACACACAAACATATACACATACACCCATATATACACACACACACATATATACACACACACATATACACAAACATATACACAAATACATATACACAAACACACCCATATATACACAAACACACATAAAGACACATATACACAAACACACATATAAAAACATAAACAGACAAAGACACATACCCAAACACACACACTGTTTCTTTTAACCCCTTTAGGACACAGCCTGTTTTGGCCTTGTGGACACAGCCTATTTTTTCAAATCTGACATGTGTCACTTTATGTGGTAATAACTCCGGAATGCTTTTACCTATCCAAGCGATTCTGAGATTGTTTTCTCGTGACATATTGTACTTTATGTTAGTGAAAAAATTTGGTCGATAAATTCAATATTTATTTGTGAAAAACTTCAAATTTTAGCAAAAATGTGCAAAAATGTGCATTTTTCTAAATTTAAATGTATTTGCTTGTGAAACAGATAGTAATACCACACAAAATAGTTACTAGTTAACATCCCCTATATGTCTACTTTATGTTTGCATCATTTTTTTTCACGTACTTTTATTTTTCTAGGACTTTACGAGGCTTAGAACTTTAGCAGCAATTTCTCATATTTTCAATAAAATTTCAAAAGGCTATTTTTTCAGGGACCAGTTCAGTTCTGAAGTGGCTTTGAGGGCCTTATATATTAGAAAGTCCCCATAAATCACCCCATTTTGAAAACTGCACCCCTCAAGGTATTAAAAACCACATTCAGAAAATATTTTAACCCTTTAGGCGTTTCACAGGAATTAAGGCAAAGTAGAGGTGAAATTTACAAATTTCATTTTTTTTGCCGAAATTCATTTGTAATAAAAAAAAATCTGTAACACAGAAGGTTTTACCAGGGAAACGCAACTCAATATTTATTGCCCAGATTCTGCAGATTTTAGAAATATCCAACATGTGGCCCTAGTGTCCTAATGGACTGAAACACAGGCCTCAGAAGCAAAGGAGCAGCTAGTGGATTTCGGGGCCTCCTTTTTTTAGGAATATATTTTAGGCACCATGTCAGGTTTGACTCGGTCTTGTGGTACCTAAACAGCCGAAACCCCTCCAAAGTGACCCCATTTTGGAAACTACACCCCTCAAGGCATTTTTCTAGGGGTATAGATAGCATATTGACACCACAGTTTTTTTGCAGAATTTAGTGGAATTAGTCTGTGAAGATGAAAATCACCTATTTTTCTGTGGAAACATAGAATTTTTTCATTTTTACAAGGAATAAAGGAGAAAAAGCACCCCAAAATTTGTAAAGCAATTTCTCCCGATTACGGCAATACCCCATATGTGGTCGTAAACTGATGTTTGGACCCACAGCAGGGCTCAGAAGGGAGGGAGCGCCTTTTGGATTTTGGAGTGCAGATTTTGCTGGATTGGTTTTCAGTGCCATGTCGGGTTTGCAACGCCCCGGAGGGACCAAAACAGTGGAAACCCGCCAAAAGTGACCCCATTTTGGAATCTACACCCCTCAAGGAATTTTTCTAGTGGTATAGTGAGCATTTTGGCCCCTCAGGATCTTTTTTAGAGCTAGGGTGACCAAAAAACAGCGATTTTGGCGCTTTAAATTCTTTATTTATTACAGCGTTCACCGTGCGCAATAAATTACGTTTTAATTTATTCTGCCGGTCGGTACGATTACGCCGATACCATATGTGTATAGTTTTTTTTAAGTTTTGCAGCGTTTGCACAATAAAATTAAGTTTCTATAAAATAATTTATTTTCTGGGACACGCTATTCTGAGCCGTAACTTTTTTATTTTTTTGTCAAAAAAGCTGTGGGAGGTCTTGTTTTTTGCGGGACGGGTTGTAGTTTTTATTGGTACCATTTTGGGGTAAATGCGACTTTTTGATCACTTTTTATTCTATATCTTGGGAGGGGTGGTGACCAAAAAATAGCGATGCTGACAGTTTTCCGTTTATTTTGTTTGCGGCGTTCACCGTGCGGAAAAATTAACATTATAGTTTCATAGATTGGGTCGTTACGAACGCGGCGATACCAAATATGTGTACTTTTTTTTTAACGTTTTCATCTTTTCCCTATAATAAATGACTTATTATAGGAAAACAAAACCTTTTATTTTTACACTTTTATAAAACATTTTTATTAACTTTTTTTTACTTTTTACACTTTATATTTTTGTTTATTAACTTTTCTTTTACTTTTTACACTTTATTTTTTTGACCTGCAGCTCTGATCGCTGCTAGAATACATTACACTACCTAGGTAGTGTAACGTATTCCAACTGTCAGTGTGACGTCACAGTCACTCTGACAGTTGGTCTACGAGGATCAGCAGAGGCTGATCCTCATAGGCTGACATACATGGCAGACCTGGGGGCCGTTGTCTGGCCCCCGGGTGCCATCACAAGCATCAGAAGCCCCCACGATTGCATGGGGGCTGCTGATGCGCTACAAACCCGCTACATGCGGAGATCGCAATCGAGCCCCGCATGTAACGGGTTAATTGCCGAAATCAGCGGCGATGAGCCGCTGATCGGCAACACTGGAGAGTGTCAGCTGTCGGGGACAGCTGATCTCCAAGTTCCCGACGCACACTGTCGCCGACAGTGTGCATCGGGAACGGCACAGTGACTTTCTGTCACTCTGACAGGAAGCCTATCAGGACCAGCCGAAGGTTGGTCCTGATGGGCTTCTGTCCATGGCAGACCCGGAAGCCATTGTTTGGCTTCCGTTTGCCATACTAACTATCGGCAGACCCCGCGATTTCGGACGGGGGTCTGCCGATATGTTAGAAACCCCTAAAATTCGGCGATTGCACCCGATCGCCGAATTTAAGGGGTTAATGCGCCGAAATCAGCGGCAAAGGACCGCTGGCCGGCAAGAGGGGAGTGTCAGCTGTCGGCGACAGCTGACCTCCTGGTTCCCGGTGCACACTGTCGCCGACAGTGTGCACCGGGATTAACTCAGTAACTGTACGTCCTCGTGCGGGAAGTAACTTCCCGCAACGACGTACAGTTACGTCCTGGTGCGGGTAGGGGTTATATGCTGCTGGGGAACCCGCTCGATCCACTATATAAGGCTGCGCTATAGTGCAGCATTTAAAAGAAACAGGATCCTGACCTGTCCATAGAGTTTAAGGCAGCACAGAGTATTTCAGGAGATGAGCGTGCAGATTCAGTGCTGCTGTGAACT
Organism: Rhinoderma darwinii; assembly: GCF_050947455.1. Classification (NCBI taxonomy): domain Eukaryota; kingdom Metazoa; phylum Chordata; class Amphibia; order Anura; family Rhinodermatidae; genus Rhinoderma; species Rhinoderma darwinii. The sequence goes on from NC_134691.1 coordinate 65,121,580, forward strand.
CTGCTCTTACCATTACGTAGCTCTCAGTCTGTTACCTCTCCTCCACTCCTGTCCTCAAGAACACCTTCACATGATTGGCAAGTCACCACGTAATGGTAAGAGCAGAGTTCACAGCAGCACAGAGTATTTCAGGAGATGAGCGTGCGGATCTTGTGCAGGGTGGTGACTTGCCAATCTTGTGAAGGTGTTATTAAGGACAGGAGTGGAGGAGAGGTAACAGACTGAGCTACGTAATGGTAAGAGCAGAGTTCACAGCAGCACAGAATCTGCACGCTCCTCTCCTGAAATATGCTGTGCTGCTGTGAACTCTGCTCTTACCATTACGTAGCTCTCAGTCTGTTACCTCTCCTCCACTCCTGTCCTCAAGAACACCTTCACATGATTGGCAAGTCACCACCGTGCACAAGATCCGCACACTCATCTCCTGAAATACACTGTGCTGCTGTGAACTCTGCTCTTACTGTTACGTGGTGACTTGCCAATCATGAAGGTGTTATTGAGGACAGTAGTGGAGGAGAGGTAACAGACTGAGAGCTACGTAATGGTAAGAGCAGAGTTCACAGCAGCACTGAATCTGCACGCTCATCTCCTGAAATACTCTGTGCTGCCTTAAACTCTGTGGACAGGTCAGGATCCTGTTTCTTTTAAATGCTGCACTGTAGCGCAGCCTTATATAGTGGATCGAGTGGGTTCCCTAGCAGCATTTAAAAGAAACAGGATCCTGACCTGTCCACAGAGTTTAAGGCAGCACAGAGTATTTCAGGAGATGAGCACGGCCGGCCACAAGCAGCCGGTCGTTTTTCCAAGCCGTGCTCCCATTATGCACACGACCGTAAAAACACCCGTTATTGCGGGTCGTAATTACGACCCGCAATAACGGGCTCATAGACTTCTGTTACCCACGGGTACCTTCCCGTTTTCTCACGGGAAGGTGCCCGTGCCGTTAAAAAAATAGAACATGTTCTATTTTTCTATTTTACGGGCCGTGCTGCTATAATTCGGGTATGTTCACACGACAGCGTCCGTAACGGCTGAAATTACGGGGATGTTTCTGCCTGAAAACATCCCCGTAATTTCAGCCGTAACGGCATGTGCAGGCGCTTGAACGCCGCGTCCATCACGGACGTAATTGGCGCTGCTATTCATTGGAGTCAATGAATAACGGCTCCAATTACGGCCAAAGAAGTGACCGGTCACTTCTTTGACGCGGGCGTCTATTTACGCGCCGTCGTTTGACAGCGGCGCGTAAATATACGCCTCGTGTGAACAGACAAACGTCTGCCCATTGCTTTCAATGGGCAGATGTTTGTCAGCGCTATCGAGGCGCTATTTTCGGGCGTAATTCGGGGCAAAAACACAGTATGTTCACACGCACTAATTACGGACGTAATTCGGGCGTTTTTGCCCCGAATTACGTCCGAAAATAGCGCCTCGATAGCGCTGACAAACATCTGCCCATTGAAAGCAATGGGCAGACGTTTGTCTGTTCACACGAGGCGTATATTTACGCGCCGCTGTCAAATGACGACGCGTAAATTGACGCCCGCGTCAAAGAAGTGACCTGTCACTTCTTTGGCCGTAATTGGAGCCGTTATTCATTGACTCCAATGAATAGCAGCGCCAATTACGTCCGTGATGGACGCGGCGTTCAAGCGCCTGCACATGCCGTAACGGCTGAAATTACGGGGATGTTTTCAGGCGGAAACATCCCCGTAATTTCAGCTGTAACGGACGCTGTCGTGTGAACATACCCTTATAATGACAGCACGGCTCTCAAAAGCGGCCGGCTGCCCGTGGCCGGCCGTGCTCGTAATTACGAGTCGTAATTACGCGCACGGCCCGTAAAATAAAAAAATAGAACATGTTCTATCTTTTTAACGGCACGGGCACCTTGCCGTGAGAAAACGGGAAGGTACCTGTGGCTAACAGAAGTCTACGGGCCCGCTATTTCGGGTCGTAATTACGACCCGTAATAACGGGTGTTTTTACGGTCGTGTGCATGAGGCCCCGTAATGACGGGTGGCTACATGTTTTCACCCGTCATTACGGCAGTGTTGCTAGGCGACGTCAGTAAATAGTCACTCTCCAGGGTGTTGAAAGAGTTAACTGATCGGCAGTAACTGTTTCAGCACCCTGGACAGTGACTACCGATCACAATATAGAGTACCTGTAAAAAAAAAAAAAGACGTTCATACTTACCGGGAACTCCCTGCTTCCTCCAGTCCGGTCTCCTGGCCGTTGCCTTGGTGACGCGACCCTCGTGACATCCGGCCAGACATTCCTTGATGACGATGCAGCCCATGTGAGCGCTGCAGCCAATCAAGGGCTGCAGAGGCCTCTGCAGCCAATCACAGGGTTCAGAGGCCTCTGCAGCCAATCACAGGCTGCCGCGTCAGGAAAGAAGGTCGGACTGGAGGAAGAAGAGGGACTCGTCCGCAAGACAAACGACCAGGTACGTATGAAATGCTTTTTATTTTATTTTTAATCAGCAGCCTCTTTTCTCTATCAGTGATTGATAGAGATAAGTGGCTGCCGATTTGTATAATATTTTTGACCGGGTTCGGTCAAAACGGGTTTGGCCAAACCCGGTGAAGTTCGGATTCGCTGCGAACCGAACTTTTCCGGAAGTTCGGACCGAAACCGGGTTCGGTTGTCCCGGTTCGCTCATCTCTAATCCTATAGATGTGTAGACCACCATTATTCAATGTTTATATATCACAGTCACGGGCAGCAAAGGACTTTCAACTGAAGATCTGGGGTATGGCATTAGGGCATTTACAGTTTTATGTGAGAAAACATACAGTAACAATTTACATTTCAGGAAATTTTACTATTAAGGGAGTATTCCCAAAATCATAATTTATCACCTATTCACAGGATAGGTTATAATTTACTTATTTCTGGGGGCCCCACCATTAGGACACCCACCGATCATGAGAACACAGGTCCAAAACCCCCAGATCATTTTCACTGCTTGAATGGAGCGAAGGTCGGCCAGATCTATTCAATTTCTATTAAAATGACGGTAACAGCTAAGCGCTGTACTCGCCTGTATCCCTCATTCCTACAGACATTGAATAAAATGGCAGCGCACATGCTTGACCGCTGCTCCATTTAATGTCTTTCCCAGTGTGGTTGAGCAGTGAGGAAGCACAAGGGGTTCGGGACCCACAGCAATCAGAAAATGTTCACCTATCCTGTGTTTCTCTAACCTAACAATTACGTTTTTTAGATTATTACTATAGAACACAAAAAAAAACAGATATTGTATTATCTGACACCAGTCAGGACATTTTTAAGCTGGATTATAGGATTTTTTACTAATGTACCTTCCTATCTATCTATCTATCTATCTATCTATCTATCTATCTATCTATCTATCTATCTATCTATCTATCTATCTATCTATCTATCTATCTATCTATCTATCTATCTATCTATCTACAGTATCTATCATCCTCAGTATCTATCATTGTGTTATAGTTTTAGAATATAATTGCACTTTGTTTATAGGTAATTTGCTTACACAAATTAGTCAAATCAAAATTCAAATGTTAGCACTAAAATTTAAATCTAATAGTTGAATAGATTTACAAACATTATTCAAATATTACATCTGATCAATCTTTGAAAGCTATATTATTTTTTTCTTCTGCCGTCGGCACAGGCAAATATATTGATACCCTACAGAAAATAAAATATCTCACAAAGTATTTCTATCTGCCCCTTCTGACTTGCTTTCCCCATATTGTAAATACAAGCTTACATCTTTCAAAATCCATTTGAGCTCTGGTTGATGAAATTCAAGGAAAAAAAATTAGGAAAATCTAATAAATGCAAGTCATGTAGTAGATTGCCCCACATGTGAATCAAACTGGTAACTCATCAGGCTTCATGTCACTTGCTGAACCATTTTTCATAAACCCCCACATGTCTGCATTTATTTCCAGAATAAGACCAGAAATGGATTCAGCAAAGATGTTGCAGGCAGATAAAAGCTTAATTTACAAAGCAAGAATACTCTGAGAAAATATGAACCGCACATAAGATAAGGTGGAAATGCAAAGTCTACAGCAGATTGCCGCTTAAAAGTACTGATCTCTCATAAACACACCGTATGGAAACCAAAGAAGAAATACTGTAGCCCATTATTTATTACTCTTAACCCTTTCAGTACCATACCTTTATTTTTGTCTATTTTTTTCCCCCCGCTGTTGATTGTTCTGCCTCTCTGACTGTTCTGAATTTCAGTGGTTATTTCTCACGGCAACATCATTGTTCATTAGTTATTATTTTAAAATAAACTAATCACATGAAATATATATATTTTTTGTAGTTGTCAACATATATGGGGATACAAGATATGTTGTATAATGCATAGCATTAGCAACATGGTTATTTTTTATTAGTAAATAAAATCATGTTTATTAATAATGTGTCGTCTTTGAGTTTGTTTTAATAATTTATCAATTCATTTTTTTTTATTTTTTTTTTTATTCATGTATATTATTCGTTTTATATTTTGTATTTATTTTATATCTGTTTAGTTTTTAATTGACTGTATTTCCTAATTTTTTTTTACACTCTGCTATAATAAACCTATAAATATTTTTTTTGTAAAAAATGACTGCTAGCAAAGTCCAAGGTACCATAGCTGCATGGAACTGGCAGATACAACGAAGTGTAACATTGTAAGGGTATGTGCACATGATGAGAGGCTTTTACGTCTGAAAAGACAGACTGTTTTCAGGAGAAAACAGCTGCCTCGTTTCAGCCGTAAGGGCATGACCACACGTAGCGGATTTCCTCCGCAACTGTCCGCATCAATGCCGCACAGAATCTGCGTTGCAGATTCTGCAGCGGATCTGCACAAAATGTGCAGGAAATTGATGCGGACTAGCTGCTGCGGACTGCGGTAAAAGTACTTCCCTTCTCCCTATCAGTGCAGGATAGAGAGAAGGGACAGCACTTTCCCTTGTGAAAGTCAAAGAAATTCATACTTACCGCCCGTTGTCTTGGTGACGCGTCCCTCCTTCGGCATCCAGCCCGACCTCCCTGGATGACGCGGCAGTCCATGTGACCGCTGCAGCCTGTTATCGGCCTGTGATTGGCTGCAGCCGTCACTTACACTGAAACGTCATCCTGGGAGGCCGGACTGGAGACAGAAGCAGGGAGTTCTCGGTAAGTACGAACTTCATTTTTTTTTACAGATACATGTATATTGGGATCGGTAGTCACTGTCCCGGGTGCAGAAACAGTTACTGCCGATCGCTTAACTCTTTCAGCACCCTGGAAAGTGACTATTTACTGACGTCTCCTAGCAATGGCTCCCGTCATTACGGGAGCCCCATTGACTTCCTCAGTCTGGCTGTAGACCTAGAAATACATAGGTCCAGCCAGAATGAAGAAATGTCAAGTTAAAAAAGCAAGACGCATCCGCAGCACACATGACATGTGCATGACAGCTGCGGACTTCATTGCGGAACTTAGAATCTCCATTGAAGTCAATGGAGAAATTCCGCCATGAGTCCGCCACTGCTCTGCAACAGACAGAGCATGCTGCGGACACCAAATTCCGCTCCGCAGCCTATGCTCCGCAGCGGAATTTTACGCCTCGTCTAAACGAACACTGCTAAATTAAAGTGTAAGTCAATGGACAAACGGCTCCGCTGCGGATTAACGCTGCGGAGTGTCCGCAGCGGAATTTAAGTGAAATTCCGCCACGTGTGAACCCAGCCTAAAAGCTCCTCCTCGTATTATGCGAGGCGTCTGAGACGCTCGTAAATCTTGAGCAGCTCTTCATTGAGTTCAATGAAGAACGGCTCAAATTACGTTGCAAAGAAGTGCCCTGCACTTCTTTGACGAGGCAGTCATTTTACGCGTCGTCGTTTGACAGCTGTCAAACGACGACGCGTAAATTACAGGTCGTCTGCACAATACGTCGGCAAACCCATTCAAATGAATGGGCAGATGTTTGCCGACGTATTGTAGCCCTATTTTCAGGCGTAAATCGAAGCATAATACGCCTCGTTTACGCCTGAAAATAGGTCGTGTGAACCCAGCCTCAGGCAGTAGGATGTGACACAGGTCAAGTGCAAAGTGCATAGTTTAATTAAGGATAGATTCCCACCATATACAAGTTTTTTTATTTATTTTTTGTTCTAAAAACCACAGCAGCCTATGCTCAGTGTTGGCAAACTGGAAAATAAGAAAAGGTATCCAGACTTGTCCTGTCACCAAACATACGCCAACACTTACAATACACTTTTCACATATGTCAGTCTTGCGGAAACCTATAGATACTATACAGTGCATGTCTGAATACTTTTATTTTTTTCTTAAATAAACTGTCATAGTGGTATAGGGTTGATATGTGTTGGTTTAGTGGTTAACACTAGAGATGAGCAAAATGCCTTAAATTTGTTTTGGGTCCGATTTGGTCAATCTGGCCGTTAGATTTGATTTGTTTTAAATAAATTTGTTGCAAACTGAAAGTGCCCCGATTGCCCTCAAAAGTCGTGTTTATCACTTTGAGGTCTTCTAGGATTGAATCCAGACCCTTTTTTAATTATTTATCGCCAAAACAGGATTAGTAATGTCAAAGTGAAGGAAACATATATGCAATGGCGGATCATCATATGGCAGGTTTCGGGCGGCCGCCCAGGGGCCCAAGGCTCCCAGGGGACCCATGGCTGCCTGAACCGCACATCATTTTAAAAACTACTGAAAAAACTATGCAGCGCGCTAGCTTTGCTGATGACCTCTGATGTGATGGGGGGGTGCAGTGAGAGCCATTGCAGGGGCAGGATAGGCCCGGATAGTTCTCACAGATAGCCTAGCAGACATACAGCTTGATAGGCACGTCTGCTAGTGGTAGAACACACCACGCTGCATGCACCACGCCAGAGAGGAGCAGGAGGGAGTTCCCTTCAGAAGTCAAGGTCTAAAGAGAAGAGCAGGGTGGTGAGGTTAGTGAACCATGGTACTGCTCGTTCATCCTCTTGCCCCAACAAACATTAAAGTGATCGGCCGACGCAAGGGGTGGAGATTAAACAGCAAGGTGGGGCTCTAAACATCTAACTGACTGCAGAGGGCTCTATGGGGGGATAATAAATTCCCCCTTAGATTATTCCCCACTTCATAGAGCCCTCTGCAGTCAGTAAGGGTATGTTCACACAGAGGAAATTTGCAGTGGAATCCACAGCAGATTCCCCTGCAAAATTCCATCTCCCATTAATTTAAATGGGTGTCGGACGCTTCTTTTTCCCGCTAGCTGATTTTTTCAGCTAGCTGTAAAATGAAGTGTCCTGCTCGATCTTCAGGCAGATTCCGCCCGCACCTCACATTGAAGTCAGTGGGAGGAGGAATCCTCCTGCCGATGCAGGAATAGTTCTGCGGCATATTTTTTGCGGGACCCACCACACAAAATCCACCCTGTGAACAGAGCCTTAAATGGTTAGACCCCCCCTTGCAGTATAAATCCCCCATAGAGCCCTCAGTAGTTATTATACTGTAAGGCCTCATTCACACGACAGGGTCCGAGTGTCTTCCGGGAAAATCGGCCGTTTTTGGCCGATTTTCCCGGCCAGTTTGCATCCAGTTTGCATCCGTTCCGATTCCGTTCCAGGCCGTGTTGCCGTTTATACCGGCCGATTTGGACCCGATTTGCATCCGTTTTTTTCCCTGACCGTTTTTTAATCGGATGAATTTTTTGCACTTTTTACTTTACTTTTATTTTTTGTATTATTATGGTCTGTCCCTCAAAGGTCAAAAAATACCTTTTTGGAACTTTTAATATTTTTTTTCTTTCTTTTACACCATGTTTTTCCACTGTAACTGGAGCTGCACAGCAGCCCCAGCTACAGGGGAAATCAGCCCTCTCATAGTGACGATTGTCACTAACTGGGCTGTGCTGGGTCTAGTAAGACCCAGCAGCAGGTTGTCAGTAACGGCACCCGGCGATCATGTGACAAGTCACATGATCACCGGGAGGAATAGAGACAGCGCCGCTGCTGCTGTCTCTATTCCTATACACAACGTTGATTGAGCGCTGTGTAAAAAGACATCGGAGAAGATAGAAGCAGCTAAAGCTGCTTCTATCTTCTCCTCAGGGTCCCCGGCAGTCACTGACAGCCGGAGACCCGACATTCAGCTGCCCGATCGCGCGGGCAGCAAGTTAAAACCCGAGCCGTAAAAAGTCTATGGCTCGGGTTTTAAGCACCCTGACCGCTGGCCGTAGAAACACAGCCAGAGGTCGGGCACCGTAACAAGCAGGGGAAGGGAGCCAGCGCAGCGCTCCCTTCCACCTGCTGTACACCCCGGCCCTGCCACACAGTATCTCCAGGGTAGCCATTCGTCCGAATGGCATCAACTCCTCCTCCTCACATGCACTCTGCGCTGTGAGGAGGAGGAGAGAGTGCGTGAGCGACGGTAGACCCGGCCATCACTCGGGACACATTCCGGTGATGGCCGTGTATTACCCTGCCCCATAGACTTCTATGGGAGCCGGGCGGCCGGGCACCCGGCCGAAAATAGGGCATGTCCCATTTTTTTACGGCCGGTTTTCCCGGCCCGTCAAAAAATTGGTTGTGTGAATAGCCCCATTAGGGGTCTATTATTCCTAATGCAGCCGGGTGCCGGACGATTTATGAACGGCCGGCACCCGGCCGGGAAACCCTGTCGTGTGAATCCCGCCTAAGGGGAGTGTCTGACTGACTTCTGAGAGTTCTGTGGGGGGATATCTTCCCCCTCAGAGCTGTCAGAGTCAGATGCTCAGAGCCCCTCATACAGTCCTCAGTAGTTATTTTAATGCAAGTGTCCAACTGCTTAAAGTGTAACCAAACTTTTAAAAAACTTTTAACATGTCATAGTGAAATGTCAGAAGTTTTGATTGGTGGGGTGCGAGAACACAGACTGCCACCAATCGCTAAAATGAAGTGGCAGAAGCGCACGGGTAAGTGCTGTGCTGCTTCGTTTCTAATCAGCTTTTCTCAGAAACCTGAGCGAGCGGTGTATGGACTCATAGACTTTCTATTGAGACCGTACACCGTTCAGAGGGAAGCCGATCAGAAACAAAGCGGCACAGCAAACAACCGAGCACTTCTGCCGCTTCGTTTTAGCGAGCGATGGGGGTCTCAGTGCTTGGACACCAACCGATCAAAACTTCTCACATTTCACTATGACATGTTAAAAGTTCTTCAAAAGTTTAGTTACACTTTAAAGAGTGGTGTTACATTTTTTATATTTAATTTGTTAAAGGCTATGTACACCTTTTGTAAACTATATATATACAGTGCCCACCAAAAGTTTTGGAACACCCTCATAACTTTTGAACGGCTTGAGATCGAGGGTTGAAAAAAACAAACACCCCACCTCCTTGGAGGCGGTGGGGTGGGCGGGGGCAGCAAAATCTTATATGGCACGCGGGGTCGAGTGGGGGCTCATTTGAAAGCTCTTTTCAATACAAAAATGATGCTGCAAACAATTTTTAGATGGGATTTTTTTTCGCTGAGATATTTAATGTTAAATTATCTTCTTCATTATCGGCTTCCGCCGATGTCAGCATTACCCAAAATGTACTGCGCGGAGGTCGCATGGTTGGATTTACATCTCATCAGGGTGCTAGATTAATGTGAATCCCCTTGCCTCTCACGTGTGTGTGTGTGTGTGTGTGTGTGTGTGTGTTCACTATTCGCCCCAGTATTTAATGACTCCAAACCCTCTCTGTGTGTGTGTGCGTGTGTGTGTGTGTTGTCCGCCCAACCAAAGCAAGTACGAGGACATGTATTATGTGTATTAGTACAAACATAACAATTACTGTATTAAATCAAATGTTCTAACTGATGTCCTTATTTATAACATCTGGTTTGATTGAATTCTAAATGCTCACTATTTTTTCCCGCAAATCGTCTACGTTTGTGATCCTAGTCTCATAGAATTTACTTTTTAAATACCCCAGTAAAAAAAATTCTAATGGGGTCAGGTCTGGTGATCTCGGTGGCTATCTATCGGGCCTCTCCTACGAACCCATTGATCACGATAATTATCTTCAGAAGATTTCGAGCTCGCAGAGAAAATTGAGCCGGAGCTAGATCCTGCTGATACCAACCATTGTGGAAAGCTTCTCCAGCAATATTTTGAATAGCCGGTATCACTTGGTTTCTTAGCAAATTGCAATAATTTTCTGCATTTATGTTTCCTTCAATGAAAAACGGTCCTACAATATGATTGAGCAATATTCCGGCCCAAACGTTAACCTTCTGAGGATACTGGGTATGACTGTCTCTCATCCAATGTGGATTTTCATCTGCCCAATACCTCATGTTCTGTCAATTTACAGAACCGTTTAGTTCAAACGTATCTTCATCTGAAAAACAGGTCCAGTTGAAAATCTGATGATTATCATCAAATCGTGTCATCATTGTATCGCAAAATTCCACTCTTCTGTCATAATCATCTTCGGATATCTCCTTAACGAGACGTATTTTATAAGGATGATAATGATGCCTCTTCAAAATTTGACGGACTGATGTGGCGCTGATATCATTTTGTTGTGCTTCACTCGAGACAGATGTATGAAGATTATCATGTACAGTGCGCAGAATATCTAAAGCTTTTTGTCATTTCCGTGGCTGCGGGCCATCAGGTTCACTCTCCTCCTCACGGCCGCAGCCATGGGTATGCGAACGCTGGCCCCAGTCTCCTCCTCAGGAGACGCTAGCGCTCACTTCCACTCACCTCGGCCGGGTCCCAAAGGGTGCACGCGCACACTTGTGCCCGCTCTTAAAGGGGCAGCATGCTCACCGGACTTTAAGGTGTAATCAGCCCACGAGTGCCCTGGACTATAGGAGGGGCCCAGCTCCTTGCTTTGATGCCTTAGCATTGTTTGTCGTATTCTAGTTTGTCTAAGCAAATGGTCTCCCAGTGTTTTCCAGTTCCCGGTTTTTCCTGTATCCTGTGACCCGTGCTATCCTGGTCAAGTGCCGTGCTGTGCTGTAGTCATGCTGTGCTGTATTCCATGCCTGTACTGCTACTCCACGCCTGACGTCTACCCGCTGCCTAGTCCCAGCCGAGCCTGCCTTACTACTGTCCAAGCTGCCACAGGTACCCTATGCGAACTATAGACTGTGACCTGCGCTCTGTTGGCCAGCTGCCATACCCCCAAGGCAGTACGGCCCAGTGGGTCCACGTACACTACGTGACAGTACGCTCAGGCCATGGACCCCGCTGGTCGATCCAAGACCAAGATGACGTCACAAGAGATGCGGACGGATATGCTGGACCTCCGGTCTCGACAGGACCAACTCCTCCAGGCCTTGAACATTCTCGCACGTCGGCAGGAAGCACGAGCTTCCGTTCCTCCTACTACACCTCCTGGCAGTACTGATCCTCAGACTACACCTCCTGGCAGTGTTGATTGTGATTTTTCTTTGCCACTTCCTGACCGCTATGATGCAGATGCAGGTACCTGTCGTGGATTTTTGAACCAGTGCCAGATCCACTTCGGCCTGTATTCAAGGGCATTTTCGTCTGATGGCGCAAGGGTTGCTTTCATCATCTCTCTTCTTACTGGCAAGGCCCTTGCATGGGTGAATACTATCTGGGAGAGACAAGGACCAGTGACCCGTGACTTCCAGGGTTTTTTTCTGGACATTTCGCATGGGGTTTGAGGAGCCTGGACGAGTCTCCTCTGCAGCGGCTTCCTTGCTGAACCTACCCCAAAGAGACATCTGGCGGGAGAACTGTCGTGGAACAATGAGGCCCTGGTGGCTACATTCTGGCATGGGCTGTCTCCTAAAATGAAGGACGAACTTGCCGCTCGAGACCTACCGTCTACCCTAGATTACATCATCCTTCTGGCTGCCCGGATTGATAGAAAGCTCAAAGAACGGCTCCAAGAGGTTAGTCGGGAGGGAGGTCTTCCTAGTCTGGTCCCTACCTTGCAGCAACCCCTGCCGTCCTCAGATGCCGATCCTCCTCAGGAGTCTGTGAGGATGGACCAATGTAAGATATCTACCCAGGAGAGACAACGCAGACGCACTTCGGGACTCTGTCTTTATTACGGCCTCAGAGGCCATCTTGTGCGTCTGCGTCCCCAAAAGCCCCAAAGCCTAGGGTTGGTAGGAAAGACAACCTTAGGCAAAGAAGGACTCCAGTCTAAATTGTCCACACCCGTGACCATAGTGTCCGGTGAGAAAACGCATCAGGTCTCTGCGTATCTGGACTCTGGATCCGCTGCTAATTTCATTTGTAGAGACCTGGTGGACATTCTTCAATTATCCACTACCCCTCTGGAGAGACCATTAATGGTTGCATCGGTAAATGGACTACCTCTGCCAGACCCAGTCATAGCTGTGACCAAGCCGCTGAGGCTCCAAGTAGGGACTCTCCACTCCGAACTTCTATCGTTCTATGTCCTATCCAAGGCCGTTAACCCCGTGCTGCTGGGCCTGCCTTGGCTCCGACTACATGCCCCAGTCCTGGATTGGAACTCTGGAGAGGTTCTCCAGTGGGGCCCCGAGTGTCACAGCTGATGCCTGGTTCAGATTCGTTCGGTTCAGCCTCCTCTGCCTCGGTCATTGGCAGGATTGCCTGGTCACTGTGCTGCATTTTCAGAATGTCTACAGCAGACACTGCCCCCAAACCGGGCGTATGACTATCCTATCGAGCTGATCCCTGGTGCATCCCTTCCCCGCGGTAGGATATATCCTCTCTCTTTGCCAGAGACTCTGTCTATGTTCGCCTATGTTAAAGAGAATTTGGAGAGGGCTTCATACGGAAGTTTTCCACCCCGGCAGGAGCCGGATTCTACTTCATCAAAAAGAAGGATGGCTCACCTGTGTCCTTGTATTAACTACCGGGGTCTCAACCAAATCACGGTGAAAAATAAGTATCCGTTGCCACTGATCTCTGAATTGTTCGATCGTATACGTGGTGCCAAGATTTTTTCAAAACTAGACCTGCGTGGGGCTTACAACCTAATCCGGATTCACCGGGGTGATGAATGGAAGACTGCATTTAACACCCGTGATGGACACTATGAGTATCTAGTAATGCCCTTCGGCCTGTGTAATGCTCCTGCGGTCTTCCAGGAGTTCGTTAATGACATTTTCCGTGACCTCCTCTATGTTTGTGTTGTGGTCTATCTTGATGACATCTTGATTTTTTCTCCAGATCCTATGACTCATCAGAGACATGTCCATCAAGTATTGCTGCAGTTAAGGGAGAGTCATCTGTACGCCAAGTTGGAGAAGTGCGTGTTTGAAAAGGATGCTCTACCCTTCCTGGGCTACATTGTCTCGAATAGAGGTCTCAAGATGGATCCTGAAAAGGTAAAGTCCGTCCTGGAAAGGCCACGCCCTCAAGGCTTGAAGGCCATTCAGTGCTTTCTGGGATTTGCCTATTTTTACAGACAGTTTATTCCAAACTTCTCCTCACTGACATCTCCTATCTCTGACCTCACTAAGAAGGACATGAACACCAAGGTGTGGACTCCTGAGGCAGAGTCCGCATTCAATAGCCTGAAGAGTGCGTTCACGTCAGCCTCTATCCTCCATCATCCAGACTTTTCTCTACAGTTCTCGTTGGAGGTGGACGCATCCTCTGTTGGTGCTGGTACACTCCTTTTCCAGAGAGGTTCCAAGGGCAAGTCAAAGGTATGTGGATATTTCAATAAGCTCTTCTCTTCCGCAGAACACAACTACTCGATTGGGGATCGGGAGTTACTGGCCATCAAATTGGCCCTGGAGGAGTGGAGACATCTACTAGAGGGCGCAGCTCATCCCATCCTGATTTTTACGGACCATAAGAACCTCACCTATCTTCAGACGGCCCAACGGCTGAACTCTCGTCAGGCCAGGTGGTCACTATTCTTTACCAGGTTCCAGTTTGAGCTCCATTATCGCCCGGCCGACAAGAATGTGAGGACCGATGCCTTGTCCAGGTCTTTAGAGACAGAAGACATCATGGAAATTCCACAGAACATTATTGATCCGTCTTGCATTGCCTCTGTCAATCCCCTGCAAGTTGGGAACATTCCTCCAGGGAGGACTTTTGTGCGCCTGGCTGACCGAGGGAGAATCATCCACTGAGGACACTCCTCTAGACTGACAGGTCACGAGGGGACCCGTAAGACCCGAGATCTGATTGCCCGTCATTTCTGGTGGCCCACGCTGCCCAAGGACGTTATGGACTTTTTTTCTTCCTACTCAGTGTGTGCAGCTAACAAGATCACTCACTCCAGACCTACTGGTCTGCTCCAGCCATTGACTGTGCCCAATGCTCCCTGGTAGCATATAGCTATGGACTTTATCACTGACCGGCCTCTCTCTGCCGGATGCAGTACTGTCTGAGTGGTGGTGGATCAATTTTCGAAGATGGCCCATTTCGTTCCTCTGACCGGTCTTCCTTCTGCTCCTCAACTGGCCAAGCTGTTCATCCAACACATCTTCAGCCTGCATGTCTTGCCGTAGCATATTGTGTCTGATCACGGGGGTTCAGTTCACCTCGAAGTTCTAGAGAGCCCTCTGCGGACTCCTAGGTGTAAAGTTGGACTTTTCCTCTGCCTACCATGCACAGTCCAATGGTCAGGTCAAGAGTATCAATCAGATCTTGGAAAACGACTTACACCCCTTCATCTCCAAGAAGCATGATGACTGGGTGCAGTTGCTCCCATGGGCTGAATTCTCTTACAATAATCACACTAGCGAGTCCACATAGAAGACACCGTTCTTTCATGTCTTTGACCAACAACCACAAATTCCTCTCTCGGTGCCTGATATGTCCAAGGTACCAGCTGCTGAAACGGCTTTTAGGGACTTTCTGCAGATCTGGCAGCAGACTCGATCCTCCATCCTTCTGGTGGTGGACCGCATGAAACGGAAGGCGGACACAAGGAGAAGACAACCTCCTCAGTTTCTTCCTGGCATGAAGGTCTGGCTGTCCTCCAGGAATATTCGACTGTGGGTGCCATTGTACAAATTTGCTCCCAGGTTCCTCGAACCCTTTGAGATCCTGCAGCAGATCAACCCTGTTGCCTACAAGCTTCGACTGCCTCCTACCCTCAGGATCCCCAACTTCCATGTCTCTCTCCTGAAATCAGTGGTTCTGAACCGCTTTACGAAGACCCCTAGCCCTGCGGTTGCCTCCAGCGGCCCTTCAGACACCTTCGAGGTTAAGGAGATCTTGGACACCAAGAGAGTGAGAGGAAAGATTTTTTATTTGGTGGATTGGAGGGGGTTTAGTCCTGAAGAGAGGTCCTGGGAGCCAGAGGAGAACCTCAATGCTTCTACCCTTCTGAAGAAGTTTCTCTCTCGCTCTGGCCCCAAGAAGAGGGGGCGTAAGAGGGGGGATACTGTCATGTTCGTGGTTGCGGGCCGTCAGGTTCACTCTCCTCCTGATGTCCGCAGCCATGGGTCTGCGAGCGCTGGCCCCAGTCTCCTCCTAAGGAGATGCCAGCGCTCACTTCCATTCACCTCGGCCGGGTCCCGTAGGGTGCACTGGACTTTAATGTGTAATCAGTCCATGAGTGCCCTGGACTATAAGAGGGGCCCAGCCCCTTGCTTCGATGCCTGAGCGTTGTTTGTCGTATCCTAGTTTGTCTAAGCAAATGGTCTCCCAGTGTTTTCCAGTTCCCAGTTTTTCCTGTATCCTGTGTTCCGTGCTATCCTGGTCAAGTGCCGTGCTGTGCTGTAGTCATGCTGTGCTGTATTCCACGCCTGTCCTGCTACTCCACGCCTGAAGTCTGGCTGCTACCCAGTCCCAGCCGAGCCTGCCTTGCTACTGTCCGAGCTGCCAAAGGTACCCTATACGAATTATAGACTGTGACCTGCGCCCTGTTGGCTAGCAGCCATATCGCCAAGGCAGTACGGACCAGTGGGTCCACGAACCCTACGTGACAATTTTTCATCATTACTAGCATGTTTGGGTCTTCCGGATCTTGGTGCGTCTTTAATTTCGAAACGATGAACAGTTCTTTTAACAGTTGACAATGAAATTGGATCACGGATAGGATAAGTGGCATTGAATAAAGCTGCTACTTCTCAATAGGATCTTATTTTTTCTTCACCATACCCTCTCATCATCAATAAAATGATCCTTTCTGTTTCGGTCAAATGCATTATGTGATATGACAATAGAAATGTACCAAAATGAAAATTACTCTCCGAATTAGCGCTCTCTGAAATTCACAAGCGACTACCGAATTGTGTACACATGAAATCATGTTACAATCGTAGACAAAGTCCATTTTGTATCGCCGAGGCCGATTGTAATAATACATAATTTAAAGTCACCTTGATGTGACATTTCCAAGCTCACACACACACAAGCACACGCGCCCACACACATTTAGGATTTTACCCGCGTGGTACATGTTGGGTAATGCTAACATCGGCAGTAGCCGATAATGAAGATGATAAATTTAAAGTTGAATATCTCAGCGAAAAAAAAATCCTATCTCAAAATCGATTGCGGCATTGTTTTTGTATTGAAAAGAGCTTTCAAATGGCACTCCACCCCAACGTGCCATTTAAGATTTTGCCATTTTATTAAAAATTATTTTTACTTTTTGATATTCTGTATCAAGAGCAGCTGTATCTGGCGCTGAAATCTGTATCCGCCAGGTAAGCAGCACTGACCGGTTCAGTGACAGCGGGTCCTGCGTGTCTCTGACACGCATGATCAAGCTGTTATTGATCATGTCTGAGTTCATATACTACCGTTTTACATTTGAAAAAATTATTACTAGCATTGTTTGTTTTAAAGTTTTAATAAAAGTTCAAAGAAGAAAATAATTGTTTAGGCGTCTAGCACAGGGAAAGGCGTTTGGGGGGTTGCATTGCGTGTAAGGTAGAAGGAGGGGGCCCAAGTTGTGTCAAAAGCCCAGGGCCCATGGTGCACATAACCACCATTGCATATATGGCAATGAGTAAATGGATGTTAGCTAAGGTAACAAACAGCCTGTTTAATTAATCACTGCACTGTCCAATATTTATGTTTTTTAAATTAAAAAAAATATGTCCAAAAATGATTCCTTCGTGGTGGCAGATGATTGCCAGTGTTTAAACACACACCGTGGTATAGAAAGCAGCAATGGCTTATTAGCCCTCTTTAGGGAGTAGCAACAGCTTTGGTATTATTTTAAAGAAAAAAATATATATATATGTTTATTATCCCCCACTTCCACCACCACG